>NW_024610190.1:600000-899814 GCF_016920785.2 Ixodes scapularis | reverse complement strand
TTGCCCGATTAGGAGTAGGGGACTACGTTCCCCTTTAACCAGTCAGACGGCATTTGGTAGTGTATAAGAGAGTGCTCAAAAATTAGTAACAAATAATCGGCGGACGTATCTATGGTCAATTTTAAGAGTTAGAAGTTAGTTCGGTTACTACCAGGTGAAGAAGTTAAAGGAAGGCTGTTAATGCCATTTGCAAGACCCTCTATTGAGATGTAAACACCTTTCATGGGCGTAAGATATTTCAGAGGCAGCTTAGCTTGGAGGCGGGAAAGTTTCACGAGCAAAAATTCCACAAAAAAAGGTATTAAATAGAAGCAAGCATAGAGGAGGATAGCGAGCTATTTTTTCAAGGGGAAGTGGGCCGGTTGGCACGTCTAGGTTTATGATTTATGAACGACTGAAACGTGTATGGGATTTAAATCGTTGCTTTTTTGATATCGTCCTTTGAAAAATACAGGTTTTGCCAATCGATTCTAAGTTTGCACTTTTAGAGAACGCTGCACAGTTAACCGACATGACCTCCTTGTTTAACTGCACAACCTTGTCGATGAAACGTTTGTTTTTATTTAATATTAGTTTAGTTTTTACGGAGAACCAAGGAGGAGATGTGCTTCAGAAATGCATCTTTTTTTTATGAATTAATTCTCAGAGTTAAGAAAAGCTTGCTTGAATAATGTCCAATTGGTTTCGACAGAAGGATTCTTGAACGCGATTTGAAAACCAACGAATTCGCTGAAACAGAAGAGTTTAAAACCCCTATGTCATCTTTTGGGTCGTCCCAGATTGTTTTGAATGACTTTTGTCTAACTGGATGTTTGACCGATAGAGCGATGTTCATAAGGCCTTGATCACTAACTTCCGATAAGAATTGAATGTAAGAGATATGTTCAGGATCTATTATGAAAAAAAACAGGTATAATGCTGAATCACCACGTATCGGCTCGAAAACTCTTTGATGCAATCCGAGTGAGGTATCAACGCGTCACCTGATTGTGCAATACACTTTCCAGCGCTGGGGAGATTTCATGAACTCTATATTTGAGCATTTTCTAATCTAACCCCGTTAGAGTGAAGCGCCACATGTGCGCAGAATGGAAGTTACCCTTTGACAAAACATCCTGCGCAAACCGTTTTGTTTCTTTAGAATTTGAGTTTTTGACACGTGGACGGAAATGTATTATACTGTGGAACAAACTTAGAAAATAAAAAATATTGAGCTTTTGGCTCGATTCAATTATTCTTTAGAAAATTTTCGAGTTACAAAATGCTGCTGTCGCATTTCATAATTCGACACTGCTGGAGTTCTTTAAAGCTTGGTGTGACCGTAAATCCGTAGTGCTTGAATCGTGTTCGTGCTAGAATATTTTGTCTGCGCCCCAATTTTTCTTGTATCGGGTAAATCGGAGTGCTAAAATATGGCGCTTGTTTACTCTCCTGCGGCATTAGCATTGAACGCTCAAACGCTAAATGCTGAATTACGCAACGCAGTCGTATCAGTAGTAGTGGCTGACTGCTTTTCACCCCGTGACCAGCAAAACTAATCAAACATTAACATAATGAAGAGCTTTGACTAGGCAACAGTTGGTTGACCGAGAGTGGCAACGGCATTAATTTAACAGCGGCTTTAATATCGGGCCATGCCTAGCACTTATACTCGAGGCTCTGATTTCTAGTTGCTGTCTTCGCTTAATTTTTTCAAATATTTTTGCGAAATAACAAAGCAGGCAAGGAAACGGGAGATGATTAAGCAACACACGCATACACACCGAAATATCCCACGGGTAATAAGGCGTGTCGGAAACAGCACGAGCCTGAAAGGTTGTCGGCCAGTCAGGCGTCACGAGCTTCGTAAAGAGAGCAGAATTTAATTGGGCAGTGGCTAACAAAGGGAACCACCTGCATCACATGACAACGCGTCACGTGATGCTACAAGAGAGGGGCGTGTCTCCAATAGAGTAACGTAGTTATAAGTATATAATGACATCTGAAGCCCTTCTCGCAGACGAGCTATTAAGTCACAGCACAAGATATCTAGCGTAATTGCTCCTAATTTGAGACACATTCGTCAAAATTTGTACCATTGTGAAATAGATATACCTCAGTTTATATATCTCGAAAATTATCAGTAGATTCAAGAATTTTCCAAAATATTACTTCGACTGTGAGTATGTCTTTGGCAAGGCGCACGACTTGCTCTCGCGACATAACAGCAACCAAGGTGGCCGGGGGCGGGGGGGGGGGGGGGGGGGGGGGGCGGATTCGGCGTGCTGTTGCGGTCGTCGTGTGGATTTCTGGCAGTTCATTTCGTAACGAAAGGTTAGATTGTAAAAGGTGCATCCCCGTGGAGAATGTTTCAAGCGTACCTCGAGCGTCAGCGCCGTCGCCGAGAAGCTATTTTATGTTTCGCATAAATCTGAGCAAAGTTGGCAGTACAGCCCACAAACGTGTAGTCTTCGACGGCGCTTTGACCTCGCGAGGCATATGTGCATTGCAGGGCTCATTTACAGAATCGAGCTCTCTCTCGTAGGTCCTCCTTGGTTTGCCCCTCTACGTGAAAGTAAGTTACTGTTCAATGGGCCTCTTGAAGAATAGTTTTTTAGATGATTGTCCGTTAGGTAAAAAATTAAATCTTGGGAATTATTCAGTTCTCTTGCGCGGTTTGTCCCATTTGTTTTTCATTTTGTTTGAAGCTGTTTTAACTTAAATTGCATAGTGTGCATAGTTTCCCATCTACTCTGGAGTTTAGTATTTACTCGTACGTCTGAAAAAATCCTACGTAAATTCGAAGGTCTAGTCAGTCACGAAGAGAAGATAGCGCAAGCTACCACCAAATGCGAACGAAAACACTGATAATAACTATCCGCCCCCCCTCCCCTACTCAGAGAGCAAGCAGCCAGCTACATCTCTGGCCTTGCAGTGAAAGAAAGCGCCTGAACATAAAGCCCAGATCAATATCATGACGACCGCTGGGTGTGACTGACAGTCGAGTGAGCTGCTGGGGGCCTATGAGAGTGATCACTCTTTACGTTGCGCTATATTACCTGACGCATCCCCGATCATGACTGGGTCTGCACGTCTAAATGCAATTGTGCGAAGGTACCTTTTTACGCGCTAGCTGCGCGTTCTTACACACCTGAGGCACTGACCGTAATTCCAGATTATTCAATGGTGTACAGACCGGTACGTTTAAAAAAAAAAAAGTCCGCATTTGTCCACACCAGACATGTACACGGCGCGTACGCAGAAATCAGGCTTGGGGAGATTCAATACCATGCGCATGCGTCGCCCTGGCAGTAACGCCACACCCTTGGCGTAACGTCGGAGACGTGTGTTAGAGGTGCAAGGTGTCTGCTTCGAATGCCCGGGCCGCCAACACGTGCACGTTGCGATCCGGTACTGGAATCTGCGAGCACGCTCGGCACACGAAGCGCCATCTTGTTATCTAACGATAAATCTTTTCACAAGAGCCCGGACTACCAAAGAAGCTTCACGCCTTTCTTAACACGTGAGTGACCATAGGCGAAGGGCAACTGTTCAAAATATCAGTAAAACGTTGGTGCCATTTTCAAGAAAATAAAATAAAAAGAAGTAAAAAACTTAGTATATTTTTTTTTTGCAGTATGTTAAAAGAAATGCCTAACTCGTGAGTATGTAGCACTTGGATCTTCTCCTCTGGGAATTGCTCCCTCCTGCGCGAAACGTAGTAGCCCAGAGCATGAGGTGGTCTTAATATATAGAGCGGTTAATTACGTGTTCTGACACGAGTGAAGAGCTTGAAAAAGAAATTATAGTAAATCTATTATAGAAACCTGTTTGTGACTACAGTACAAATCATACCCAGCTATAGGATAGGCAATGTTTGTATGTAACCTTCTTGATATTTGTGCCCTCCGGTAAAGGGCGCACCTGCCAAAAAATCTGCGGGTCTTCGTCTCCAGAAAACAAAATTACGTCTTCCCACACGAGGGAGCATATTACCATCGAATGATCCAAAGGCAACGCTTCGAAGTACTTTTAGAATATTGGAGATTTCTCATACCGCGAGTGTAAAATATGAAAAGGTCACCATAACATTGCCAGTTAAGTCTTGCCCCAGTTCACTCCCAAAAATTATAGGTCGAATATTCGAGGTCCCGAGTGTAATAAATAAGGAGTTTACCACGGTTTTGCCGAGTCACTCACTCCCGCTCCAGCCAGGTGTCACGCCGACGTCGCAACGTTCGATGCTGCTTCCCCCCCCCCCCCCCCCCCCCCCCCCCCCCCCCTTCTCTATTTTTGTTTCTGGCGCAAGTTCTCCGGTTAAGCTATTATTTTCAGTTTGAAGCTCACCGAGACTTTTCCATCCGTAACATCTCTCTTAAAGGTGCGAGGTGCCTGAAACCCTTCCCGAAAGACAACAAAGACGATGAGCAACCAGCAGTCGCATAACCCGGCCATGACATCCGTTGTCGTCCTGCCCCTCGCACACCCTACTCCGACGCGTGGGGGGGGGGGGGGGGGGGGGGGGGGACGTTGTTTGTGGTCCGAATGTTCTACGCGTCGAACTTTCTACACCGCTTATTCTAGAAGCTCACGCATGTACATAAGGGGCGCCGCGTGGCGAACCGGACTCAGTTTTCACGCCAGCGTTCGACTCAGCTCTTTCGCCGACATCGACGCCCGCGACGCTCTGCTGTTATCTTTCTTTCTCCTTTTATTTGTGGGCACAAGTACGCTCCCATTAAACGTTCAGATTACTTAGTCATTCGCTGCCTCATCACTTGTCATTCGCGACAATATGAGCGTGAATTGAGTGATAATAAGTTGTTTATTGCTGTTGTTATACTGCCTACATACACCTATTTCTGGTGTTAGCGCCTATAAATATCTATATTCAACATCAGCACCTATTTGGATACTTTCTAGCACTCGGGTCCGCTTTGGGCGCAGTTTCAGATTGTTATCTATTTTGCGCTGAACTCTCGGCCTTCAAGGACTATAGAAAGGACGCTTCCACGTTTATTTCTGCAAGGACCTAGTGACTGCAAATATTCCTTTGGTCAAGTGAGCATTCTATGCTGAGGCAATTCCTACATAAATACTTCAGCCGCAATGCGTCGTCTGATTTCATATTGCGGAAGAACTACTCCTGGCCTTTCTATGAAGAAACATTAAGGAAAGTCAGAAAAGAGCATAACGACTCATGCATTCGAATTTCCGAAACAACAAACGTGAAGGGCGCTTCTTCGCCCACTTTTTAGCTGGGAAGCTTGAAGCAGACGTGAAGACTAGGGCTTTCCTTGTGTGTTTGAAACCATTGGAGAGGACCAATGGGGAGTCCGTAGCGTATTTTGTAAACGAATCCCTGAAAGTTGCTTACCCTGTAGGAGACGAAGACACCAAGGTTTGTTGCTCTACACAGACACCGCAGCCGACATGCACAAGGCTGCTCATCGGCTGAATACCTTCTAGCCGCAAATGGTGCATGTCAAATGCCTAGCACATGTGCTCCACCGTCTTTGTGAACAACTTAGGAAGTACTTCATGGACGTCAACAAGCTTATTGCTTCAACCAAGGCCGTGTTTCTGAAGACATTGTCTCGCGTGCGCTCGTTCAATGAGGAGTTGCTGGATGTGCCCCGTTCCGCAGAGCGATCGTCACACGTTGGGGAACATGGTTAATTGCTGTTGAGTTATACAATTGCTACTTTTCGGACGTCAAGGCCGTGGTCAACGGATTTTCAGGTGATGAGAGGGGTTCAGTCACGAAGGCTCAAGCTGCCCTCTTTTCGCGTAGCCTCCGAGGACACCTCGCATACTTGTGCGAGGTGTCTTGGTAGTGTCCTAAACACTACCAAGGAACTTTAATAAAAGTAGGGCAAAACTCTAATTAGAAACATTGCGCTAATTCGCGATCACAGCGAAGAATTCTCGCCGTTCCTAAAGGAACATTATCCGAGAAGGCATGTGCGATCGGGCTTGAACACTGGGAAAAAACGACGAATTTTCTGTCTTTAAAAAAATTTCTGTAGTTTTTGCTGGTGAGTGCTCTAGGGTTCGGCTGTCGGTTAAACCTTCGCATGTTCCCAAAGTACAACGTCGCCTCCAATGATATGTGTCGACGCCCAGTTTTCCTTTTCAACGTACAATCTTAATCTATGTGACAAGAGGCACGATTTTAAATAAAAAAATATTTATAGATAATGGAGGTCTGCTGTTGTTTTCTTAATTTTCAGAGTGATTTTTAGACTACATTCCGCGTGCTCTCCAAGCAGATTTTCGCAAACATATGCAGTCGCATCATCGTGCCTACAACCATGCTCATATCCAAGCCTATTTTCAAAAACAACGGAAAGAGCATCGACACGCATTTTTTAGCAGATCACTCCAATATTAAAGAGCCAACATAAAAAAAAATGACTGCATCTGCATTTCCTTTCACCTTAAAATGCTCGCGGTCGTCTAAAATACGTTTTTCTATCAAAAATCTGTTCAGCTACTGAGCGCCTTTTCAAAAATGTTCTTCAAATGTCTGAAAGCGTATCTGCTAGTATTGGAGCGTTCCTCTTGTATAATTAGGATAGCATTGTTTTTATATGAGAAAATTTTCAAAGTTGCATTTATCGCTCTTCATGTAACAATTTGTTAATTTCTGAAAACAATCGCTGTCCCTATTAATTTTATTATTTTTTTGTATGTTTGAGTTGTGCTGTAATTTATTTGCGTCAGGCATGCATAAGATAGCGCTTCTTTTAATCGTATTCCACATATTGAAGTATTATTTTGCATTCTTGTTTCACTATAGGCAACGCCTAAAGCCAGCTACGGTGGCCATTGAATATGAATGTGAGCAGTGCGCTGGTTTAACTAACCCAATTGACTGTCCTTAGTCGCGCAGTTTTATGGGGTAACTAGAGGGCTATGTTAAACTGTTGGCGCCTTTGTGTCATCATAAATATTCACGTTTTCTTTCTTTTTTCTGCCGTGAATACAAGTGCAGCACGTCTCCGAATTGAAACTATTTGCATTTATGTAAAAAAAAAAATGTGCCTATATTCACGACGTTGGAGGCCTAAAACGTTGTTTTGCCATGCCTATTTGTTGGCGTCTACTAGGTGTCTTTAATGCCTAAAAAATCCGGCCTCTAGTCATAATATTATCTGCAGCCTAATAGCATCTTGGAGTTAAAATCGACTTTTTGTCAAGAGAGCTTCAACCTTTCTCAAGTACTCCCTGGTCATGAACGCGTAGAAATAATAAAAAAAAGCATAAAAGCGGAACCTCTCGAATATTACGTCAATCACGACTTCTCCGTACACGGTTTAGATTTTACGCGTAGTAGGGTGACTGGGTTGCTACAGACAGAAGAAAAGCTGACATTTCGAGTAAATATGTACTATTCTTCATTTCCAGGCGATCATAACACACTCCTAAGCGATGTGCATACAGATTACATATATGTTCATTGTATTATATGGAAAATGTATAGGCCAGCGTGCCCATGAATCTGGATGAATCATTTAAAGTGAGCGCATAAATCGGCTTGGCAACGTATCGCGCTACGATATACCAGACTGGTGCCCGAATGTTGTGGCAGCATCGCATCAGTTGTTCAAAGGAGAATCTCACCCAAGTAAAATAAAAAAAAAATAAAAAATATTAGGTTTACATACCTATGGCACCCGTCGGCTATCCATGAATTCTTTGGCACAGAGTGGCCTAAGTAGTCTTTCAAAATTTGCTTTTTTTTAATTTGTTGAGGATAAGAATACACATCCCAAATGAGTGCCGTCACCGAATACTTTTAAAACCCCTAAAAACGATTGTTTATAAAAAAAGAAAAACCTATTGGAAACTATGCCCAGTCACGCCAAACATTAAAGATTCAAAAAAAAAAGAAACTTAGTTGATTGATTGACTAAAACTTAATAATCATCATTTTAAGTATTGAAAATAAACATGCGCTTCCAATTATAATCCGCTGCGCATAAATCAAAACAGCTAAATAACCTAATTTTAGAAACACATGGGGCAGGGGCAGCTTTTGGCTACGTTGTGAGAAAAAAAGCTCAATTTGGAGGTGTTTTTAGGTTTTGGATTCCAACGAATAGTCTCTCCGCGCCTCGGCCACATGGTCGCATGAACTCCAGCGCGAAGATGTGTTTCGATAGTAATCCAACGCACCCTCAGAAATCGGCGGTGCAGTACTTACACTCCTTGTCCCATATATAACAGCGCAAAAACTTCACTTCGACGTTCAGTTAGCTGACAT
Organism: Ixodes scapularis; assembly: GCF_016920785.2. NCBI lineage: Eukaryota > Metazoa > Arthropoda > Arachnida > Ixodida > Ixodidae > Ixodes > Ixodes scapularis. The sequence continues at coordinate 891,566 of NW_024610190.1, read as the reverse complement.
TGAACCGACGATTTCAACTTTCACGAGTGGCGTGATCCTCGAGTGATACAACTTAATATTATAGCGAATGTGTGCATTAAAAAGCACAGGAAACCACTCAAGGTTTTGTTAACCCAGCCGCAAACCCTCATTTTTTTCTGTAGGTTTTGAAACGTACATTAGCTATTTAGTTAGTTATATTACACAGCTATCATGCCGCTCGTAAACGTTGGTATCGTCAGTTCCACGTCTGGGGACTGAACCTCGAAACGTAGTTTTGGGATCTCGTATATGGGACAAAGGGTGTAACTACTACACCTGTTATTTCTGAGTCCACAAAGGGACGCGTCCGAATTAAGCATTACTTTCGAACGCCGTATGAGGCTATATAACATTATGTCGTTCTAAAATGAGCTAATATATTGGTGTTCGATTATACGCAGAAAGTTTGTAGTACGAACCATATAAATAGATTCGTTAGCTAAAAGAATAATTTGTTGCGTTTCGTTAATTATCTAGCTCTTTGGTATTGTTTACAATTCCTCACCTCCCAGGTGGCTGGCAGTTTACTCACGTGAAATTTTTCTTTCCTCCGAGACCAAACGTTTTTGCTAATAGGCCAGATTGGGGTCATTTTGCTCCGTGGAGAGTCGGAGAGTAAATAAAAGTATAAATAAGAAAATGCTAAGTAATTCAACAAACAAAAATTTAACAAAAAAAGTAAAAGTAAAATAAAATATTAAAAATACAATGTGGATACACAAAAATACATTTTATTTTTTATTAGTATGTTGCTAATTATTGCATGTAAAAACCGTGCGCCTGCAAACTGGCAAAGAATGAATCAAAGTGCATTAAATCTTAGCCATATGAAAACATGGCAGAAGACTAATCATAATGGTAAACATGTACCGATATGCAAATATTTTGACACAGGACACTAGTCATGATATACATGACAAGGCAAAGGACGCTTAACATAGTTACACAGACATAAAACTGTAGAAAGCGAATACTAATGCTGGTGATGAAAATGAACTATATATAATATGACGATAGAACCTATCTGTGTGTATAGTGTTGTCATTATTTCTGATATTGTTGATTGCACTTTAGGTGCGTGTCGCAGCGCCGTCAATGGAAAGATGATGGCCATCCGCTGCCCCACCAGAACCCCTCCGCGGGCAGAAGTCGGCCCGCGGGCATGTGTTTGGAGACCCCTGCTCAAAAAATAACCTAAGTTTATGGGCGTCATCGATGAAAAACCGATTGTAGAATGTCTATACAATGGAGTTTGTTTTTAACTGGAATAATGGTTTCTTTTTAGATGGAGTTACAATAGTGTATAATGTGCGAGGAAAGAGAGTTTGAGGGCGTCACGTGCTCCTACAATATGCTTTCCAGCGATCGCGGCTTTCATTCAATGGTACGTTTGAGCGGAAGTAATTTGAGGGTTGTTCACCAAAAAGCGTTTTAGTAGAACGCCACATGTGCGCAAACTTCGAGTGAACATGGGCAAAACGCCCTGTGGAAACGTTTTTGCTTCTTTAGTTTTGGGTTATTGACATTGTTCAAAATGAAAGTGGCGGTGTTGGTAATGCATGATGATTAGAAAAAAAAACAGAAAGAGATGGGAAAGAGGAAAGAGGACAAATAATCGCAGAACTTAAAACCGAAATTAATTCGTCTATTCGCAACATCGTGTTCACCGACCAGCCAAAAAACATAGTTGAATCTTTACCCCTGCCGATTTTGATCTGGGGCTTTAAACTCGTCAAATACAAAGTTGGGCCTGAAAGTTCGCTAAGCGCGCCAATTGGACGTCGTAAAAAAAAAAAAAACGCAAAGTCATTGTTGTGAGAGGCTATTTGGTGTTCTCTTTTAACTTCGGCCCGAACTTAGTTTTTGACGAGGTTGGAGGCCCAGGAGGAGCATTGTAGAGGAGTCAGGTCATTCAGCACTACTGTGGGATGCATGTTGAAGACACCTGGGCAGCGTTTGTCCTGCAGTCTAAAATTTTTCATCTAGAGCTGAGACACCAGACGACCATTAAGGCTGACTACTTTCTGCTGTATAAATCTAAACACAATATTTTAATAATATTAGGAAATACACACCCTTCAATTGCATACCAGTAGATTTCAGCACTCTCGTAACGGCCACCTTAGCGCGTTGAAAAAAAGTTCTGGTACCGTGCAACAAAAGTCTTAAATGTGAATTTCACTGATTACACGAATATATTATTCCTATGTGCATTTGGTTTCAGGACTAAGTGATTTTTAACACAATCCTTTATCCAAGAACTTCGACCGTTTCAGCGATAATCCGTCTGTCTCTGCATTTCGTCGCCAAATATCACAGGCAAAGTGACGTCACGTCACGTCATGATACCACGTGACTCCGAAACTTTGACACCGCAACGTCACGTCACCACGTCGAGTGACGTTATCTCAAGTGAAATCCACTTCCTCACAAAAACAAAATGAAATTTGGTGTAAATTGAGCGGGATTATTTTCGCTAAATATGGGCCGAAATTGACGTCGAGAGGCATAACGTCACTGGGCGTCATGTTGTGGCAACGCTGCTCCGCTTAATGTACCGGAAACGACGACGTCATGGAGTAGTCGTGATGTCAGGTGACACTATTAAGTCACGTTAGGTCGGATAACGATAATTCCCGTCTCACAACGTCAGTTTCCTCTCTAAATTTAACGGGAAAATCACTAAACAACATGTACTACGCGTCCTAAAAGCACTGCTTATTGCCTTCCAAACAAAATTAGAACACCTCTTGTTAAACGCTGCATTGTATGCATTGTACACTCTGTTTCTCACGAGGTCCGACACAAGCAAACCCTATGATTCAACGGAAACAATCAAGCGACCCCAAAATTCCATTCTCATGACGCTCGTCGCCTTTGCGCGTTTGGTTTTCTGGTCCGTCGCTTTTTTTTTTCTGCGTGAGATTTGTTTAGACAGTGATAGCACCATGGCGACGCACAATTAGCGCTGCTTGCTTTTTCTTCGACAGAACATGATTTAGGCTGCTGTCGGACCGCTGGTTAAAGTGAGCCTAAAAGCTATTTAAAAACCATGGTAAAAAAGTATGTTGCAAGTCAGCTATAATATCGCACCTGCTGCGAGGCTACTATGAAACGAGATCGTCGCAGATGGTCAGTGTTTACGGATCGCGCCTTAGGCTCCACGAATTGTGCAAACAACGACTTCGCCCTCGTCACCTTAGCGTGGAACCACGCTACCATATCACCATGCACGGAATGCCTAAAAAGGTAACGATCCTCAGTAGAAGCTTTCGGCGCAGATCTGCGCGTTTAGGTAAATATTTTCATACGATGTACACTTTATCAATTCCGGCGACCACTGCGCTTGTCACTGCGCCTCTCTGCAACTTATGTTTTAAAAACGATTAGCGGAGTGCCTTCCCCGTAAACGTCTGCAAACTTCTTTGGTAAGAAGAAACAAAGTTATTTAATCTAAGTTGTAATAACATCATACTGCCTCTCTTTGCCATCTAACAACCGCTCGAGCACGCTTTTATCGCACAATGTGTTTTGTCAGCCGAATGCCACAAAAATACTGTCATGGCGAAGAAGTCACGTACTACTGTCACGAAGAACTATAATAAAGGCTCGTCATGTCAAGAGACGTGGTCACAAGATGTGATCCCGTCATACTACCTTGAATTACGTGACCATGTCATGAGATCTGAAGTCACTTGACGTTAATTTCCCCCTAAATTGAACGGGATAACTAATTTGTCGTGACCCTTCCACGTGAACACAATATACAATGACAATTTACCAACTATATTCAGCGAGCAATGCGGTGTCATGTGATGTGATCAGGTCATGTGACGCCAAGTCACGCGGGTTCCATTTGTACAAGGTGGCACTTTTTCGCTTACCCCAACCAGTTCTCCCTTGTCTTTGCCAGCTTAATCAAGCTTATATAATGTTTAGTTGTTCCTATCGTATGCTCCGCTGCCTCATTTCATGGCAGACAATAAAGTATCAAAATCGTAAAGCATGATTGATGCATGCCTTTAAATAGATGCTTAACCGAAATTAAAATTTGACAAAATGAGGCAGCAGGAGTGTTCAACGGGGCGCCACAATCCCCAAAACATCACTCGTAGAGCGATATCTCAAACAGATAGCCGTATTTTTGTAAAATAATGACGCGCTTGAGTGAGAATCGCGACATTGCATTTCCTGCAGAATGGTTAAGTAAGAGGGCAAACAGCCTTGATTTCTTCCCTCTTCGCGTCCTCGGCAAGTCAAAGCGAGAAGAGGAGGGAAAAAGAATCGCGACGCCACGAGCCTTTCTGGCCTTGTTCGAGCGCCGCTCTTTTTTCACAAAAATACTACCATCCGTTGAAGATATCGCTTTATGAGTGATGCTTTCGGGTTTGTAGCGTCCCGCCTAGCGCTTCAGCGTTGTTCTCTGAAATCGAAATGTCGGTTCATAATTCCTTTGAGACATCCTCAATCTTTATGGTTAGAAACTATGGCAATATTATGCGCAAATTTATATCTTTATCTTGCAAGTGTAACACACAGCTGGACATTAATAGAGAAAGATATATACGAGCGCTCAAAACTACTAGCACACATTTCGAGATATCATGAGGCAAGGCAGAGAAACAAACAAGATTTTATACGAAAAAAAATAAAAGTTATACAATTCAACCGAACACATTTTACCTCTTTCGTGGTAGCTCATGCTATTCAAACTGTCGCTACGTACGTTTGAAACCATAAATATATTAGGTTGGCAGATTGGGCAAAAGCTGCATGTGATTAAACAGATAAAAATAAGTTATACCTCCCAGTTTAGATTTAAGCGAGATGTTTCTAAAACATAATGCGTCTTTTATTAACATTAACAATACAACTAAGCGTTCCGGCTCTAGAAAAATTAACTAAGAAACTAGCCGCCCAGACTGCACTTTTACTGCACTGATACTTTAATTCTCTGATCAAAAGGGAGTCCAAAACTGAATGCAACAGCCGTTTAGCAAAGAGAGTGAAATATGCAATCATGTGTTAATATTACCTAGCTTCTGCATTAAACGTAACTTGTAAATATATATATATATATATATGTATATATATATATATATATATATATATATATATATATATATATATATATATATATATATATATATATATATTTTTTTAAGTGCAGGAGCACCCGAATTTTGTTTTGTATCGTTAAACTTGGCCATGCACGCATCTAACGAATGACACGCAACTGCCGCAACCCTCCGAAGAACTGAGCATTCATTTGGATCGTATGGAACTTTCTACATGCAGCCAAACCTTGCACAGAGCCTCTTTATTTGGCATTCGAACCTGTCTAATATATATCGGTATTTTGTTATGCGACTTGGGGGAACAGCTATCTTCGATTAGAGATACAAAATCGGCATTTTGGCGAGAGCAGAATATCAAAGGTACGACACCCCCCCTTCCCACGCCTCTCTTTGAAGCTCTTATGACGTCGCAAAACTAGACCATAATGAGTGAGATGGGTCCCTCCCCGAATATTCGAGGCGGGTCCCACCCTGCATACCCCAAATAGAATCCACGGGAGCATTACATGGTAAGCCCATGCTGGGCATGCCCACGCGGTGCCCCCTTTAAGTCCAACTCTCTGCTTAATATGGCTCCTGTATGGCCGAGGTGGGACACATGAGGCATTGCGCGGGTAGCCAAAGTTGGGCAGGCCCACGCGTATCCGGACTGGGGTTCACAAGGGTATTGATTCGGATCTAAGCTAAATATTCATCTCCTAGCCGAGATGGGACCACAGGTGTAATGCAGGGGCTGCCTCAACCCACTCTGCCAACGTGAGTTCACGTGGGCCCTATTCAAGTGCTAGCATGGTTCACGTGAAGAGCAGTCAATTAGAGGTTTTTGATACCGCGGCATGGAGTAGGGCTGCCGCCATGCATATGCCCCTCTCCCCCTTGAACAGATATTGATTGTCTCCCTTGTCGCCTTTCTCCCAGAACGCGAAGCTTTGAAAGAGCCGAGATTTAATCACAGCGCCCACCCCGCATGCACTCGCAAAGAATCACAGAAGTTATACCTGAATCAAGGGAAAGACTCTTCTATTGTAAGTTTGAAGACTAAAAAGAAAAAGTATCAGCATATACTAAATATCTTATCGCAAGCAATGTCGAACATTTCCACAATATTTAAGTTGGAGCCTCCGTTAGGCTCCACGAGTGTTGCACAATATACTTGACGATTGGGGTTAAGGTAAGCTACCATGCAGATACCTGCTTTACAAAGTATTTCTTCTACAACTCAAGTTATTTTCACAGCAAACAACATTGAGTAGAGAATGAATCCATAAAACTGTGTTAAGATGTATTTCAATTTTTTTTAAGAGTTTTCTACACTAAGTAATTTGTATCTACTTCTGTCACAACAAAATTAGTCATCTGCAAGCGACGCAAGACACCAAAAACGAAATTGGAGCGTCACTTTCACTGCTGCGTATTAAACGATAATATTTGTAAGAAAATTTAACATTATAAATGTTATCTTATACCTATAGCCACATTCGACAGAATCACATCATTTTGTGGTTTTAAATTGTAACCAATCTAATATGACTGATTGTTTTGAAGATTACTGAAACGCGAGGCAGAGCATGTCCAAGTAATTAAGTTTGTTTTAACTGGAACAACGTTTATTTTTGGACAGATATATAATGGGGGTATATTGTGCAAATAAAGATAGTATTTTAGTTTATTTCATTCATATTAACCGTAATGGCCTCTTGAGGATGGCATTACATAAGGGATTGTCGAATTCGACTTTCTGAAATTAAAAGAAAAACACTTAAAAACGCAAAAAAAGGGCGAAAAGGTCAGGAAACATCCTTATAAAATTAATTCAAGCCTTTTCGGAAGTCTGATGTGGAAATAACTTCTAATTACTACTCGCTTCGAAGCTTGAGGGCAGGCTATTGCAATCTTATATGTGTAATGGAAAGGGTGAGGATTCAAATATGTGGGTTTTGCAAAAAATGTTTCACATTGCAGGGGTGACCGACGTGAGAGGAAGTATGGTGGGCCGGAGAAAAAAAAGTTCGGTGCGACCACAGGTTAAAGCACAATCTGTGCATAACAAAGCCGGTCTTTCTTTTTATTTTTTTTAGTCTCGAGAGTTTGTAGAGATATGGATTGCTCTAAAGAGATGCTACTCCAGATGGAGTTGCGAGTGATAAAACGAGTAGCACGATTTTGGTCAGCTTCTACTTTGTTAATAAATAGCTTTAATAAATATTTCAAATCACTGAAGCATACTCTAGCTAAGTTCCGACCAGCGTAATATAACGCTGAACGTTTAACACAGGAATTTACGTGGAAAATATTCCTTCTTAAAAATCCTACTACTTCATTAAGCTTAGGACAGACATAGTTGAAGAGTGGCTCTACCAAGAATAATCTTAAGAAAGGCGCACACCTAAATATTTAAATATGGTCCCCGCTCAATGTCACCAGATGAAATAAAATATGATGAACCAATTTCGTTCTGTGATCTTGAGAGTTACATTATATTATATTTCTCCGGGTTGATGATAATGAGCCATGAATGACACCAAGATGTTAATTCTTCCAAATCTTGTGTCTAGGTTAGGCGGTCATCAATCACCGAAATATTTCAATAGTGTTCAAGATCGTCAGAATATAATCGTACTGTAGGGGATAACGAAGAGGCAGTATAATTTATATAGACCATGCAAAGTTCCGGGAATAAAAACAGAACCTTGAGGGCGTCAAGATACGACGTTCAGAGAAATAGAATTGGCTATATTGACGATCCAAGAGTGAGAACGACGCCAAAGAAAATTCAAATCCAGGAGACAGCGTTGCTTTTGAGGTTTAGATATCTAAGTTTGGATAATATTATGGTAGTGGGACGCGGTCGAAGGCATTTGAAACGCCTATGAAGATTGCGTCTGCTTGTTTGGACGAATGCAGATTAGTATGTAGGTCATTGCTAAGTTCAAACCGTTGGCGTAATACAAGAAAGGTTCTTACGAACACCGTGCTGATTAGAGATCAAGTTGATAACATATAAATGTGTCATTAATTTGCTGAAGACAACACCCTCTAAAAGTTTACATGAAGCGCTAGTCAATAATATAGGCCTGTAATTAGTTCGTTCATTTACATTGCCCGATTAGGAGTAGGGGACTACGTTCGGGTTTAGCCAGTCAGACGGCAGTTGGTAGTGTATAAGAGAGTGCTCAAAAATTAGGAACAGAAATTCGGCGGACGAATCTTTGGTCAATTTTAAGAGTCAGAAGTTAGTTCGATCACTACCAGGTGAAGAAGTCAAGGAAGGCGGTTAATGCCATTTGCAAGACCCTCTATTGAGATGTAAACACCTTTCATGGGCGTAAGATATTCAGAGGCAGCTTAGCTTGGAGGCGGGGAAGTTTCACAAGCAAAAATTCCACAAAAAGGGTATTCTAATTACAAGCAAGCATAGACGTGCATATCGAGTTACTTTTTCCATGGGAAGTGGGCCGGTTGGCACGTCTAGGTTTAGGATTTATGAACGACTAAAACGGTCTTGGGATTTAAATCATTGCTTTTTTGATATCGTGTTTCAAAAATGCAGGTTTTGCCTATCGATTTCAAGTTTGCACTTTTTAGAGAACTCTGCACAGTTAACCGACATGACCTCCTTGTTTAACTGCACAACCTTGTCGATGAAACGTTGGTTTTTATTTAATATTAGTTTAGTTTTTACGAAGAACCAAAGAGGAGATGTGCTTCAGGATGCATCTTTTTTTATGAACTGATTTTCAGAGTTAAGAAACGCTTGCTTGAATAAGGTCCAATTGGTTTCGACAGAAGGATTCTTGAACGCGTTTTGAAAACCTACGAATGCATGAAAACAGAAGAATTTAAAACCCCTATGTCATCTTTTGGGTCGTCCCACGTTGTTTTGAATGACCTTTGTCTAACTGGAACTTTGACCGATAGAGCAATGTTCTTAAAGGGAAGCTACGGAGCTTCTTGGAAAAAATGAGTTAGAAGTGAATTCTAGTGTATTTTTACCCTGTGAACCCGAATACCCAAACCATTTGCTGCGCAAGTATTGTTAAACGCGAGAAAAAGCGAAAGACAGTCGCTGTCCGTGACGTCATCGACGGCTCTTTTGGCTGCCCAAGGCTAGGGAGGCGGGGCTTCAGTCCTATTTTGAAATTGCTCGTATGGCTCTCCGGTGCGTCGCACTGAAATACAATTTTGATATCTGTTAATCTAAAGGCCAAATGAACGCAATTCAAGCGTTTTTTCTCAAATGTAGAAGTGCCCCATCTTCCCTTTAAGGCCTTGATCGCAAACTTCCGATAAGAATTGAATGGAAGGGACGTGTTCGGGATCTATTATGAAAAAAAAAACAGCTATAATGCTCAATCACCACGTGTCGGCTCGATTTCATGAACTCTATATTTGAGCGGTTGCTAATCTAACCCCGTTACAGTAAAGCGCCACATGTGCACAGAATGGAAGTTAGCCTTTGCAAAACATCCTGCGCCAACCTTTTTGTTTCTTTATATTTTTGGGTTTTTGACTCGTGAACGGAAATGTGTTATACTTTAGAACAAATTTAGAAAATGAAACTATCGAGCTTTTGGTTCGATCAAATTATTCTTTAAGGCAAATTTCGAATTCCAAAATGCTGTCGCATTTCATAATTCGACACTGCTGTAGTACATTAAAGATTGGTGTGACCGTAAATCCTTATTGCTTGAATCGTGTTCGTGCTAGAATATTTTGTCTGCGCCCCCTTTTTCTTGTATCGGGTAAATTGGAGTGCTGAAATATGGCGCTCGTTTACTCCCCTGCGGCTTTAGCATTGAACGCTCAAATGCTAAATGCTGAATTAGGCAACACAATCGTATCAGTAGTTATGACTGACGGTTTTTCCACCCGTGAGCAGCCAAACTAATGAAACGTTAACATAATGAAGAGCTTTGACTAGGCAAGAGTTGGCTGACCGGGAGTGCACACTTAAAATTTTAACACCCTTATTGGTGTAAATGGCTTGTCCTATGGGGAGCACCCTTAAGCGTCGTTCACACTCTTCCGACCGAGTAAGACAAGACCGGTTTTTAAGTCTCTTACGACGTCTTAGGACCGGATGCGCTGCGGCCGAGCTGGTCCTAAGAAGTCGCAAGAGGCTTAAAAACTGGTCTGGTCTCTCTCAGTCGTACTCGGTTGCAAGAATATGAACGAGCCTTTATTCGTGTAGCGGAACACCCTACGAAAGGGGTGTAATTCTTAGCACCTTAAGAAAGGGGTGTGATTTTCGGACACCCTAGAAAAGGTTGTGATATTCTCACACCCTAGAATAAAGGTGTGATTTTCTAACACCCGTAGTCATGGGTGTGATTTCTAACACCCTAAAAAGGGATGTTACTTTCTAACCCCCCCCCCCCCCCCCCCCCCCGTTATGTTCACCTCTCAGAAATTCCTAGGGAGAACTCTGCTTGCGACAATTATTCTTTGTAGCACTGGTGACGTAAGCAAAACTCAACATGCTTGGAAAGACGGAACGATCGGAAGTTACTTGGGACGCAAGCGGCAGTTCATGTTTTTAAGCATGCTTGCAAAGTACGTACAAATAAGAGAGCGATCTCATGTAATCCGTGATAGATGCATAATCCGATTCGGGCAGCACAGAACAATTCGCAAACACAATGCCGGGGATGAAGGCGGTCGCTCATTCAACGGAAGCCTCGCGGTCACCGATGAGCAGCTCTCAGTCGTGATAGATGCACAATCCGATTCGGGCAGCACGAAACACCGCAAACACAATGTCGAGGATGAAGGCGGTCGATCACATTCAACGGAAGTCTCGCGACCGCCGATGAGCAGCTCTTTGTCGAAACTCGTCCAACAAACACAGCACAATAATTCCATAGACTCCGACAAAATAAATGGCCAATATATGAAAAAGTTGTCATAGATGTATTCTGGCCGTTCACGACGAAAAATCACAGTCGCGAAATGGAACTCGTCAGGACCTGCTTGCACGAAAAAGAGAACACTCACGGACACTTTTTGGAAACCGGATTTACGTGGTCCCTAAAACTCACCATAAACTGGCAAACGGCGAAGGCTATGACCCCAGTAAGCCATCAGCGCGTCAGAGCGAGTCGCGTGACAAATGTTCGTCCAAGTGTTTTTGTCCTACGGAGAGCGGTCACGTGTTTCGCTCCACACCTCTGATTCGCTAGAAGCGGCCTTCGCACTCGCTCAGAGGCGCACGGACACAAAAGAAAGTGGGGAGGCTTATCAGAAGAAGAGGTCAAAGAGTGGTGGACAAAGCTGCTAATCTCCCTCTGCTGCCTCCTGGGCTGCACAGGGAGGGTCGCCTTGTATGTGGGACCTTGAAGTTGTTCGAGTGGCGGTTCCCTTTCGAAAAGTTTGGAGCCGGGGAGTGGCTTATGCTTTCTGGGTAGAACTCGTTGATCGTCTTCTTGTTTATGCGTTTGAATTCCTTCTTTCCTTTTCCTTTTTTTCTTAATGTGTTTGGAAGTGTATTTATTGGTTCAGTCAGGCGAGTTTCTGCTACCCCAAAAAAGGCGCCACTGTTTGTTCCAAGCTGCAGCTCAGTTAAAAATAAAATGAATAAAAAGTTTAAGCAAAGCGGAATTTACTCGCTTTTTGACCGATAAAGACTTCTCTTGCTAAAAGCAAGCAGATTCCGTTTCGGCTAATATTTTTTTTTTTATTTTTAACGTCGTATTTTAGGCGGCAAAGAAATAGAAATACCTCTCCGGCATAGCCGATTCACGCAGGATAATCTCAACACTTAACTAAAAACGGCGTCACGTACATTATGTCGGGATATCGTTGGCGCGACTTACCCCATTCGTTAATTATTGGCTAAACCAAAATGGTGTGGACACAATCTTTTCGAATAGATCAAATATTGGCGACATACGGTGTGTTGCCTGGGCTGTATATTTACACGTCTTCGGTCACCTTTTGCGAGCGGAGGTGATTTTTTAAATCGAAGTTGAACTGATAAAACTGATGCACGCGGGACACGCAATTTTCGGCTCCTCTCGGACAAAGAGTTCGATCGGAGTTGCAAAAAACAATCTCTAGCACTTCCTAATCATACGCGCCCTTGTGTGGCGATTAATTATATTCTATGTTGGTACCGCCGTACATCAGCAACCGTTTCATCAAAGCAATAAACATGAACGGTTATAAAATCATGGGTGTAACCGACAGTATCAACATTACGCCCGTCTCACACCGTGAGAATGAAAAGTGCACACTAAACGAAAATATACCCAGATGGGAGTACATCGCTTGTCCTCTAGCGCATTCCCTTATGGGAGGTTTTTATACTCTGCAGGATGAGAGTTCAGAATGAACTCCCACGCAGGCCAGAGGTTTTGGGGGGGTGCAAGGGAGTATGTACAGAACTCCCAGCAGTACGGGAGTCTGTTCATGGATCAATGGGAGTATTTATTTACTTCCATCAGAGTGTTCCTATGTGGATCCAAGGGAATATTCTTTCACATCCTTATGGGAGTTTTTACGTGGACTCACGGGAATGTTCCTTTACATCCACCTGGGAGTTCTTACGTGGGTCCACGGGAGTATTCTTTCACATCCATATGGGAGTTTTTACGTGCACTTATGGGACTATTTTTTCACATCGATATGGGAGTTTTTACGTGCATTTATGGGACTATTTTTTCACATCCATATGGGAGTTTTTACGTGCACTTATGGGACTATTTTTTCACATCCATATGGGAGTTTTTACGTGCATTTATGGGACTATTTTTTCACATCCATATGGGAGTTTTTACGTGCATTCATGGGACTATTTTTTCACATCCATATGGGAGTTCTTACGTGCATTTATGGGACTATTTTTTTACATCCATATGGGAGTTTTTACGTGCATTTATGGGACTATTTTTTTTCACATCCATATGGGAGTTTTTACGTGCACTTATGGGACTATTTTCTCACATCCACCTGGGAGTTACTGCCGGGACCTAAGGGAGTATTCTTTCACATCCATTTGGGAGTTAGTACGTGGACCCACGGGAGTCTTCTTTCACATCCTCCTAGGAGTTGTATACCTACGGGGGTATTCCTTCGCATCCATCTAGGAGTTTCTTCAAAGCCAGGAAGTGTGGAAGGAAAGTCATAAGCAGGTAGCATCATGCACGAAATAAATTTATTGCACGATGAATATTTTTTGCACGTCGTGTAACTAGAGCTCATTTTGCCTTGGGCGCAAACTGGCTTATACCCCGTTAGACGGCCATTTAAATGGCCTTCAGAGTAAACTCCTCGAAAAATGTCTGCGAACACCAAAGGGCACAGGCAGAGCCAAGATTGTGAACTGATTCACCGATTCTTTGAAGGAATTCATTCCGAAAGCCATTTAAATGCCCAACTGACAAGGGTATTTATTACAATGTAGGGTACGCTAGGCTAACTGTGGTACACAAGCAACGATTGCTCTGTAGAAATTTATCAATTCCAGTGCCTTCACCCGTGTCTTCATGTAGCAGTCGGCAAAACCACGTTCAATGAAAGTCAGCATCTTATGTGCCTTCTTTACATAGTGGATGTGGAACATCCAGTCGACGGCAATGAGGTACGCCACATCCTGATGGAGCCATACCATAAGTACAAAGTTCTTCCTTAATCAGTCCTAAAATATTGAAATAAATTACCTCAAACTGGACAGAATTCGATAAAACATAATATGAGAGTCACAGATTTTTCACCTCAGCTTATTTATGTTAAACACTCTGACTGCTCCCTCTTAGACGTCGCAGCTTGCTCGTTATATGTAGTAGCGGCAGATGCAATTACTCTTCCTGCAATCAGTCCGCTGTTGGCCATTCTCTTTCCTGCGTAGTGCTGGAAGGGACCTGTAACCAAAAAAGCACAAGCATTTAAGTTAAAATGTACTCACAATCAACACAACAGATGTTTCCGATGTTGTCGTATGAACATTGCAAACCAGGTGGAGAGTGGACTTCTCTCAAAAAGTGAATTGAAGACAGTTTCTTCAAAGCAATATCAATACTACTGATATTGAAAATATGGTAAAAGGGCAGAATGGTTTTAAAGTGATATAGCAACGAAATTGTAGTGCCTATTTTATTGTCTAAATGTCAACCATGTTTTTCCATACAGTGGAGACACCAATTTTTTGCTCAAGAAGACACAAAACATTTAAAACTAGTGTCTCAGAAGATCTCCCGATATGCATCACGTTCGTGACGTCTGGTTCTCCTTCAGTCAAGGCTATATGGGGGCTGGCGTGGCTGTGAGCTTCGCCACTTGATGACGTCAATGCACTACAAGCTGGTCGTTCGAGTTGTCCCTCCTCGCTCTCCGCAGGAGTTGAATAGGCACGGGAAAAAAAAGAAAACCGGTTCAGCCAAGTTAGACAGGGCTCAGGCGCACACAGCCTGCCACCAAGTTCCCGTGTAGTGGTGCTGCTTCTATGTGGTGTGACGTGACAGTATTTGGTTTATTTAAATAATGTTTCGGCGTCTTTTTTAGCAAAAAAAAAAATCGGTGTCTCCATGGTGTGGGCAGAACATGGTTAACATTTAGACAATACAATTAGTGCTAAAATTTTGTTGTAAACAAGGTACACCCTTATTTTCAACAGTTCACATCAAACACGTTTATAACTATCTACCTTTCTGTGCTAGTTTCCTTTTCCATCGTTTCATAGTCTCAGTAACTTTAAGAGTGAGTGACAGTCCTGCAAAAATGTCATCAAGCATGTAAAAATTTTCAAAGCCAGAAAAATTGACAGCTTATTGCAAGCTTTTAAAAAGTCATACCAAACAAAACGACCTATTACAAAAACTGTAGGATACCTGTCTTGCTGCATGTAAGCTTAAGAAATTGAAATTAGTATACATTTCTAGCGATTTACTCCTACAAACTATAATTTTCTTCACTCTCGCACAATCACTAGGCAGAAGAAGCAAAAGCCCTCCCATTATCATAATTGTGTGCACTGCAAACATGCAAGAGTTATCAACTTTTTGAGAAACGACTATAAGGGATAGCTCACATATACGGCACAGAGCTAAATCAACAGTAAAACAGTGCTGACTTGAACTTAACTTAGTACTGATACAGCAGTATATGAGCATCAGATCATTAACAAAGAGCAAAGTCAGCACTATTCCCAGCACTTACTAATAGTACTGCACTATTGTAACGCCCCAAATCTGGGTGAACCTTTTCAAATCACCGCATAAATTGGCTTCACAATGTATCGCACTACGATTTACCAGAGAGGTGCCTGAAGGTGGTGAAACCATCGCAGAAAAAATTTCAAAGAATGAACTTACCCGAGTAAAAAGTAAAAAAACTGGTTTGCCGACCTATGGCACCAGTGTGCTAGTATATGCGCACCCTCCGACTGGCACAACAACCGATAGATGGCGGCAACGGCACCGACGCCTTATGGCAGCTCAGTAGCTCCACGGTCACGCCAAAAGCACACCACATGAAGCTGAAATTACTCAACGAACCATCGGTTTGATTATTTTTGAGTCCATTTAATGTGATTTATTGGGGGTGAAAATAAAATACTGTTCTGACAATTATAGCACCGAAAAAGTGTGCACCATTTATGACTCAAAAAGGTTGTCTGATTTTGGTGTGACTGGGCGGTTGCTGAGCAGCTACAAGCCGCTAGGGTTGATGTCGCCATCTGTCAGTTATTGAGCCAGTCAAAGGGTGCATAGTTAGCAGACGGGCACCAAAGGCAGAAAAAAATAGTCATTTTTTTACCTTTTACTCAGGTAAGTTTGTTCTTTGAGCTTTTGATGCAGTGATTCCAATACCTTCGGGCACCTCTGTCGTAAATCGTAGCTTGATGCATCTCAAACCGACTTAATGCAGTACTTTAAAAGCTTCACCAAGATTAAGAACTTGGCAGCACAGGTGTAGTGTATATGTGAACAGGTCTTAAAGGAAAGGAACAGAAATTTAGATTTCACAAAATAAGGTAGCAGGAGTGTTCAACGGGGCGCCACCAACCCCTAAACACCACTCATAAAGCGATATTTCGAACGGATAGCCATATTTTTGTAAAATAAGGATGCGATGAGTGAGAATCGCGACATTGTGTTTCCTGCAGAATAGTTGAGGAGGGGGGAAACAGCCTTGCTTCTTTCCCTTTTCGCGTCCTCGCGGAGTCAAAGTGAGAAGAGGAGGAAACCAGAATCGCGACGTCACGGGCCTTTTTGGCCATTGTTCAAGCATGCTCTTCTTTCACAAAAATACAACCATCCGTTAGAAATATCGCTTTATGCGTGATGCTTTCGGGTTTGTAGCGTCCCGCCTAGCGCTTCTGCGTTGTTTTCCGAAATCAAAATTTCGCTTCAGCATTCCTTTAAAGGATGTACACCTAACAATTATATTTGGCAAATATATAACAAGGACTTACCTAACTTATACAAATAAGTTCAATTTTTTTAGTTGTAATAGACTGATTTCACAGGCCAGTTTGGCTAAGCCACTGCTGCTGCAATGCATCAAGGGAACTTTCGTCTTTCTGCATGTGTCCAACCTCGCTGGAGCTCTGCGCATGCAAAGCGCGAGACGGCACGAGGTGTCTCAAGCACTGCCACCTGCCTCTTGTGAACTAAAGTTATGGCGGCTCCACAGATGCACTGAACGCTAGGTGAGATCGGTCTATTCCACTAAAGACTAAAATAACCATACCAACAGGCTCTTATCAATCTTTCATGAGTCTTGATTGTTTCAAAAAGCAACATGTCCCCTATACCCTGTTTCATTATAGTAAGTTACAGCTCAAGAAGATGGGGCGAGGGAAAGGAAGGCCGGGGAGGAGGAAGCAGACGGAATGCTAGATAGAAGAGGGAAAAACTTTCTCCTCTCCTCTCGAGCAATTCGTCTGCTTCCTCCTCCCCGGCCTTCCTTTCCCTTTCCTTACATTCTTGAGTTGTAACAGACTATAATTATGTGAACGACAGACGAAGGCAACGCCAGACGAGGGGAGAAAGGCCAAGCACTAGAAAGGTTGGGGAGGGGAGAAACCTACCCTCCTCTCTAACGTTCCTAGTGCTCTCTCTTTCTCGCCTCGCCTTCTTCTTCTGTCCAGCCTTCCTAGTGCTTGCCCTTTTTTTTGCCCGGCGTTGCTTCGCTTGCACTGCACACAACTAGTGACGCAGACTATTAGCAATGTGCACGACAAAAAGCGTCGCTGTAGTTGAGGTTTGCGATCCGCCGAACCAGGGCTTCCTGTATACTGATAATGCTTACCCAAATGCCGGCTAACGGGGAGGGAAATCCTGCCAATTACAGGAAGGTAGAGGCAAATATTGCCAATCAGGACAGGGGAAATTCTGTTTGTGACGTCACGGACGGAAACCATTAGAGGGTGCCAACGAAACATCTTGGAGCTAATGGAAGTGGAACATAAATAGCTCTGATGACTGCCCGGTCCGGTTTTCGAGCTGCGCAAGGGCCACTGGTCCTCTCACTCGAACAGTGCTTTCAGCTCTTCATTCTGGTACCTGGGTCACAAGTTGTGCCAGCAGGCTTGCAGCACCAGCTGAAGGAGTTGAAGGCCCACTTCTGAAAATACAAAGCATAAAAGAAGCCATCACTTAGAACAACAAAAATAATAAAATCACACAAATAATTAGAGTCGAGCTTTGAAGATCCATCTCAACCACCTAGGTATTGTTAAGATAGATGGACCTTGCAGCACAGTAAGCCTGTCAAATTGCAGGCACCTCGGTCTCGTTTACAACCTGATAACTCGGAATCAGAGGACAAAAAATTGTAACAAAGCCAAGTTACAATTAGTGGCCAATCAGACGATAACCTCTCAATATTTAAAAAGCATTGACAAAGATGATGAGCACAGCCATGACAATCTGCTTGGCTCACAATACCAAGTGTCAGTCAACCAAATAATGCTCTTATGCCCTTGAAAACTGTGGCACGGATAAAGACTACCACCAAAAAGATACCCTGTCACCATGCTAAACCTTGCTCTACAAACGGACGTGTGAAGAGCAACCCACAAGGGCCACAAGAAAGCGCCTGCCTCTCAAGAACCTTAGCTTCACCACAGAAGATGGTCTACTTTGATAAAAAGGACATAGCCTTGCAGCTATTTCAACTATCCGCTCACGTGATGGGGATAGTATATCAAACATCTATATCAGATCAAAGATATAGTTTGACGGTCAAGTTGACCGACTGATTACGAAGCAAATTGCACGGAACAGAGGAGCCTGCTTTAATCTGTTGGTTAGCAATTGTCTGCTAAACAAATTAAAAAAACACTTAACCAATTTAAGTAGCTATTGCTACTTAAATCGGCATCAGAAATTGATTTCTCGAGAACTATTGCAGACACGTCCACATTTATGACCGTAAATAGACTTTCGCAGACATTGGTTTAGTGCCCCTTTAAGAAAAAAGGAAGACAAGTCATTCGAATACAATGCCTGTATGGGTAGTGAGCTTCAAAGAAACTGCTAGTGCAGCTAAAAGTCTTTTGATCGCCTTGTAAATGTGCATAATGGTGACGGGGTATCTCATGAGAGATCATTAATGCTGGAGAAAATTGAGTATGTCGTAGAGCTGCGAGAAGGGAAAAACGAGAAGGAGGAGGCAGTGCAGAAATATCAAGCGAGCATTCGCACAACTGAGTCGGAGTTGCCGGAGTCTTTCCTTTTTGGAATGTGCTGGCGAACTTCGGAAACTCGTCAAACAAAAAGCATATTAATTTTTTTTAAAAAGGCGCCCACCTAATTGCTGTTAACTGCGGTACCTTCCTAAAAGCAGGGGGACAAAGGGGAGGCCTGGTCGCTCTGACGAAACAACAGATATTCTGTCGGCCGGTCACAAATTCCCCTCGGCTCCCCACGAGCTGGGGGGATTTGAGAACATTCGTGATGCGGAGCACGTGAGTTTAGAGCTCGATGACGTTTAATCCTGTGCTCAGGGAGAAACCTAGTCGTGCGAATACTCTATTAAAAACTCACAAAAGGATGTTGGTTTGAACTCGAAGTTTCGATTGATCCTGCTTTGACTGCTCAAAACTGATATTGTTTTAGCGGTATAAATTAACTGAAATGAAATGTTTGTAATGGCTGTTTCACAAACTTGTGACTGCTTGTGACCGGAGGGTGCAAAAACAGATTTTAATCTCTTGCGACTGCTTAGAATTGGTAATATCGCTGCACAATTAGTAAGAAGTTGAACAAGGCTTAAAATCCGGTTTTTACCCTCACTCTGGAAAGGAGAGGATGTAGTTGTGCACGCCCTGGTGAGCGAGATTGTTTCTAACTGCTCACAGACACTGCTACATCTCGCCGCGCGAGACCGCGCCAACCAGGCACGTAGCCAGGATTTTGTTTCGGGCAAAAGGGGGGGGGGGGCCGGGGCCGCCTATGACAAAATGCTGTATGAGGGGGAGGGGGGACAGGAGGTCCCAGCAAAATGGAAGATTTCGGGGGGAGGGGGGGGGGGGCCAAGCCCCATGGGCCCCCCCACTTGCTACATGCCTGGCGCCAACCACGGCCGAACCCCGAGGCTGAGAGTTTCCGGCATAAGCATGGAGAGGTAGGTACTGCTTGATCTGTGGTACCAGTGCTTGCAGAGTTTCTGTATAGGCTCCCTATGGGAGCCAGAGTTGCGTGCTCATCCCCGTAGCGCCGTCTTTCCTGCATGGCACGTTGATCCCTCATCTGACTGAATTCGGCGAATATCGGCGCCGCGCGTTCGAGGCTCGCCCGAAAGCAGGGGAATGTATGCCGGGGCGCACGCAACGTCTGCTTTCCTGCACGGCATTTGAGTCTGCTCCTCACGTGATCGGATCTCGGCGATTAGCGGTGCGGCAGCACGTGGAAAACAGATGCGCAACTCTGGCTCCCGTAGGGAGCTTATAGACCATTTCATTTAGCTCTCTCATGGCGGCGCCATTTCGTTAGACCACAGCACCCTCTCCACACATCCGGGAAGTTCAGCAGGGTCGGCGGGGTAAAACGAGAGAGGGCACGCGCCCGACTCTGCTAGCAGACGAAAAACAGGGAGGTTGCCGTTCTCCATCTACCAAACATTGAACTCTCGCTCGTGGCTGCCGTTATGAAGTGGTTCGCATTCTTAGAATATTTATGGCTACTCCAAAATCAGCCTTTAGCGCTCTGTTGTTTTATCTCAGTAAATGATCAACTAGCGTATCTTTGCCCTGTTACTTCAATAGCAGTGGAGTCAGCTGGCAACTCAACCACTGCGTCTATTGCGCCAGGAGAGCACGTTTTTATTTATTATTCCAGACTTCCACTCATCGTCGCTAAAGGCCCACACCAGTACCAACTTCGTATAGTAAAATAGCTACAGCGACCGGATTTAACATTAAAAACGAGTGTGTTCGTAATTATACTTAAACTATCGAAAAGAATAAACAAAATTTGGGACGAAAGCAGACGCTTACAACTCTTTCAACTCTCACCAACATTTATTTCGTCTCCGTCCAAACGACGGCCATCGAGCAGGTTCAGGGGAGGGAGCAGAGAAGGAAAAAGGAGGGGGGGGGGGTTGAAAGAGGAGGAGGAGGAAAAATTAGTTATTCGCGGCCTTCCCTCAAGGCCTCAGGTCCCTTCCGCCCAGTTCGGGACGGAGAAATTTCATCTGCCTGTCGGAAAGGGCTAGATAGAGAAGCCAAAGCGACGTTAGTGACCAAGCTCTTAATGGCATACCATTTGGCGACTTCCCTGCCAAATCTCTGCCTGTGTCCTCCCAATATGCGCGTACCTTCGCATCTGGGCGAACAACCGTCGCACGTCATACGGTGTACGACTATTGGATGCATGGAGTCGTCGGGGGGTTTGCTCAGTGATAGGCGAGTCCCTTAAGGCGATGTGCGGTGTTATGCAAGTAGGGGATAACTGTAAAACGCTTTTTGCGAGTAACAGGAGCGGCTGGCGGTGCCCGGGAGGCGGTGATCAGCCTCTTTAGTGTATTTGCCACTAAGTCTTCAGGATACCCTGCCCTCTTTAGCCTCTCTGTTTGTAGAAGCATGCTGTGCACGCTGTGCATAGGAGCTGAATGGAGGAGACCGCGCCGGAGAGCTGGGTGTTCCGCTATGTAGACGATTATCTGATCGTGCACCCAAAGCAGACCCCCCCAGAGTCTGTCATTCAGGCCTTCGCTTCGAGACCCACCGGACTCTCCTTCAAGAGAGAAGACCCGTCTGAAGACGGTCTTCAATACTTGGACCTGCACCTGAAGATGCACCCCGATGGGATATGCTGGGAGTTCAGATAGCGCACACAAAAGCCTGTCCGCCCTTCACGAGTGCCCACTCCAAAGCAGTAAAATAAAACGGGGTCTCGTGAACTCACTCCTAAAATTTTCTGGAACCAGGTCGTGCCCCCATCTCACTACGCACAGACAGAGAGGCTAAAGAGGGCAGGGTACCCTGAAGACTTAGTGGCAAAGACACTAAAGAGGCTGATCACTGCCTCCCGGGCACCGCCAGCCGCTCCTGTTCCTCGTAAAAAACATTTTGCAGTTATCCCCTACTCGCACAATACCGCACATCGCCTTAAGGGACTTGCCTATCACTTCGAGATAGCGGTAGTGTTTCGCTGCAAGCAAAAGCTTCAAGAAATGTGCAGAATGGTGAATACCCCACCCTCCGTGACCCAATGCAACAAAAAGCACGGACAGCAGTTTGTTAAGTGCAGGAAGGAGGTGGTTTATACCATCCTTTTTTCGTGGGGGGGGGGGGGGGGGGGGGGTATATAGGGGCAGACCGGCAGGCGCCTAAATGAGCGCCTGAAGGAACACTCGCGAGAGGTGAGCAAACCCCCCCCCCCGACTCCATGCATCCAATAGTCGTACACCGTATGAAGTGTGACGGTTGTTCGCCCAGATACGAAGGTACGCACGTATTGGGAGGACACCGGCAGAGATTTGGCAGGGAAGTCACCGAATCGTACGCCATTAAGAGCTCGGTCACTAACGTTGCTTCGGCTTCTCTAGCCCTTTCAGACAGGGAGATGAGATTCCTCCATCCTGAACTGGGCGGAAAGGACCAGGGGCCTTGAGGGAAGGCCGCGAATAACCTGTTTTTCCCCCTCCTCTTCTTTCAACCCCCCCCCCCCCCTTTTTTCCTTCTCTGCTCCCTCCCCTGAACCTGCTCGATGGCCGTCGTTTGAACGGAGACGAAATAAATCTCGTTGAGAGTCGAAAAAGTTGTATGCGTCTGTTTTCGTCCCGAATTTGTGTTTATTCTACCGGATTTACTTTTCGCCGGAGCTACCGAGCCCATGCTAGCGCTAAATTTAGCGCATGAGTTAGCGCACGCTGTGCCAGGGTGTTTTAGAATAACGTTTCTACACCGCAACAGAAAGTCCTAAGCACCTCGTGCTTGCAACGCCACAAAGATACAGTAACACTTTTTATTTTGCACACAAATAACTGTAACTTGAGAAGAAAAAAAGTTTCTTGGTTCACAGTAACATTTTAGATTTGTTTAAATATGAGAATGCAACGGAAGCAGTCGACTGGTAATGTCTACTTGCGTCGCCTAAGCAAGAGAGGTCTCGTGTACTGACCTTCGCACTCCATAATTTCGCTGAGAAACATTTGCGCGTCGCAAGTTGCCGGCAATTGTTGCCTACCTTGTTGGGTCCTATTAAACGTTTCTGATGCGCACCTCCTATAGCAGTGGTCTCAAACTCATTTGAGTCTGAGGGCCAGATATCCCATACCGGAAAGGTCGAGGGCCAACGCAACGGTGGGGGGGGGGAGTCAGACGATTTTAAAAATGAAAAGACCTCGTCCTCTATGCTTTTTGTAACTCACAGTTTTGCCAGTGACATGTTTAGATTTGATTGGTTTATATGACTACTTTGGGGCCTCACGTCATGTGATATCAATAAAAATGACACCGCCCCACGAGCATGCCAGCATTTTTAATGGAACAAGAGAGAAATTGCACTGTCGTTTTCGTTGCTTAATTTGCTCAGAAATTCACCAAGCCCAAGATGTCGTTTTCGTTGCTTAATTCGCTCAGAAATTCACCAAGCCCAAGATGTCTCTAAAAAATCAATCAGTTAATTTGACAGTTCTTGCTTTCCTGACGATTTTTATTACAACACACTGAGAAAATACTGTGATGGATCTAGTCCCGACCTCGTAGCTTTATCTTTGGCAGCTACTCCTGCTGATCGAGAGTTTGCGCAGCTGAGATGTATCCTGAAACGAAAAGTTTGTGCTTGCAGCAGTAGCGTAATTGTTGTACATTACAAAAAGCCGGGAAGCAAAAAAATAAAGCGAAACAAAGGGCAAATGAGCACAGATAAGTATAAACTATGTGAATACGTTAAAATTTCAGAGCTACTTTTCGAGCGGAAATGAATCGGCGTGATGAGATCACTATGGCACATGCCATTTCCAGCACACAGGAACCGGAACGCGTAGCCGGTTGCCTGCGGGCCGCGTCCCAGCGAGTCGCTGGCCGCGTGCCTGAGACCCCTGTCCTATAGGAATGCGATGTCGCCCTGCGTTGTAGATCGCAGCTGAGATGATGTGGTGAGGGTCTAGGACAAATCGCCGACGGTCAACTCGTCGGTGGTTCATTCGTCGAATGGGCCGATTCGTCATAGGGCAATTCGCCGCACGAAAAATCGTTGCAGATGTTAACTGGATGCAGCTTTTTAAAAGCCAAAATATACCCTTTTCCCTGACATTTTAAAGCAAATACTGCGCCATAGCAATCCCTAAAATTGCCGCAAGGTAATTTACCCCCATGTGCCCTTCCTTGTCGAAGAAAATAACTTGCCACTTTCACCGCTTTCACGGTGCCATGCATAGATCTTTTTAGGGGGGGGGGGGGGGGGGGGGCTGGCTGAGGAGGCTGGGATCTTTATGACCAGGGGAGGGAGGGCTGAAGCCCCATAAGCCTCCTCCATGTTCACGCCACTGCAGTGGGGGACGACCACTATGTCGCACACGTAACACTAAGGCGCGTGCGTGTTAAAGGTATAGTGAAATGAGATTTCGAGCTAACTAAACAAGGCCGGGCGGATATGCGGGAAGTTGCAAAACCAAAAAATACCACCCATACGGCGATATATCTAATAGATCGCCATATTTTTTTGGGAAAGAAGTGCGCGATTGAACTTGGCTGACGAGGCCGACGAGACAAGGCACGTCACAATTCCCATTCTCTCTCCTCGCTACGTCCCGCCAAGCTGGTGAACCGAAGCGAGGAGGAGAGAAGCGAGGCCACTTCTCCTCATTTTCAAATTCTCCCGGAGGACAGTTACGTCAAAGAACTCGCTTGATCACGCCCTTCTTTTCCAAAAGTACGGCCATCAGTTTGAGATATCGATGTACGAGGGATGTTTTGGAGTTCGTAGAATCCGGTTCAACACTTCTGCAGCCTTACTTTGCGAAATCCAAATTTCGGTTCAGTATCCCTTTAACCTACCTGGTCCACCCATTCAAGCCGCTTCGCGGCGACAGTCTGCGACGACTTGTTACAAAACATAAGAAATAAAATTAACAAAAGGACGATCCCGAGATGGCATATTTTTCAACTTGTCTCAAGGTCCTTTCCTGTCTTTGCACTCCTGCAATCTTTTTTTTTTTTTTTAGTTTTGTGGTTTAACGCGAGCGCTGCGCTTAGTCCAGATATAGAGTAACTGTATAGGCATTGCAGAGCTAGAGTATAGCATTCCTTTTCCTTTTGCCGCCAACTCAGTATTCACAGAGTTGGTAGCTAAAAAGCGGGCACCAATCCCCCCACCCCCCCCCCCCCCCCCCCCCCCGGATCAAAATCCTGGCTATGTGCCTAGCTGAGAACATGGAGGCGGTGAGTCTTTTCTTGTTGGCAGCAGAAAAAAAGTGGGCACAATCCTGGGTGTCCCTCCGTAAGTTTCTCTCGAGAAGAAACGCAAACCTTTCTTGCCATTGTAAATGAGCTGAATATTGGCAACTTCAGCGAAATCAACGCCGCGTAGCGGCAACACCGAGAAGCTCAGGAGAGGAGGTCGTTTCCACTCTGTCGTCTGTTATCGCTGCTTGGTTCACGTAGGCAGCATAGAAACAAACATTGTTTCCAGTAATTATTGTTCTGCTTCCGCTGTGTCATTCCTACGCACTGACTAC
The DNA here is from genome assembly GCF_016920785.2 of Ixodes scapularis. Taxonomy (NCBI): domain Eukaryota; kingdom Metazoa; phylum Arthropoda; class Arachnida; order Ixodida; family Ixodidae; genus Ixodes; species Ixodes scapularis. The sequence goes on along the minus strand of NW_024610190.1, from coordinate 866,340 downwards.
AAGAAGGTTTCTACCATCGAAAAATCGCTTTGCTTTCACATGTAACACCGATCTTACGCTGCTGTGAAAGAATTTATGGTGGTCAGCGTGCTGAACGACGAAAGCAACCTCCTTTCGCCCGCCATACTGCCTGACCGGCGCGCCCCTATAGTTCGCTGGAGTCGCAAATAGCTGAGCTGCTCGGCGAGGGCGGCACCCGCTCTGGCCTTGCGCATCGGAGGGAGCCCCTAGAGTAAGTTGTAAGCAGGAATGGCGTCGCGAGCTCAAAGTGCTGGTACTGCAGAAAAAGTAGTTCCTACCTCAGTGCTGCTCCTGCTTGCACTGGAACCTCTCGTCCTCGTGGTCCAACCATGATAGAAGTAGCTGTAGTGTCTTGAAAGCCGTTGGAAACGATCTTGCTCGCCATGTCGAGTGCTGTATTGTTCCCTCGGTTCTAGAGTGGCAAGGCCCAGAACTCTCAGCGCTTTCTTGCATCCTGTAACTTCTTGCAGAGCATCAAAGACAGTGGTTAAGATCTTTATGCTATCAGAAAGGCCACCGCATGCGAAACACCAGACAGAAAATGTGATTACAATGTTCGGCTTGAGTTGGAAATGCTGGTTTAACTTTGAGATGTGACACATGGTGCCATCTTAGCATAGGACTTGAGCATTAAAGAGGCCTTGCAATGAATTTTTTACTGGTTTTTAATTTGCACCGAACTTGAGCGCACTAAACATAGTAACTTAATGAAACTTTTTTTTTCCCTCGAATTTCACTTTATCTTAAAAGTTATAGGCAAATTAAAATTACAAAAACAAGCAAAAAATAACTTCCTTCATGACGTCTTTGGCCACTTCAGTGGCCGTAAACTAGAGGAGGGGTAGTGAGCGCAGCGAGCGCTCATGGCTGCCGCGCTCTGCGTCGACAGTTCGAGAGGGCGCCACTAAAGCATGTTCTGGATAGGCTGTAGGAGCAGGCAGCCGGGGCGGCTCGCATTGCATTTGCTGCACGATTAAACACTAATTTGGCATGACACTTCATTGGCCACAAACGACAGCAAACACAAGGTAAAGATCAGTTCAGAACAGGAGCCACTTCGCGCTGCCATACCGCGAAACGGCCAAACAGCAAGCCAAACCTGTGCCGAAGGCTTCGCAACGCTTGGAACCCGTCCAATCCTCGAGTCCGTAAATGACCGCAGTGCCACCGCATACATCCGGGACCTTTCTACGCTCGCCACTCGTTGGAGCCTGATCCTACTATTCCTTTCTAGTATGCGCCGCCTTTTTTACCACTTGGGGGGGGTATGTCGACAGGTCATTTCTGGTTTCCTGACTTTATAAACTGCATTTGTTTCTTTTCTGATCTGAAATACTGAACAAAAACTACTTGCATAAATAATTGAGACGGTTCTCGCCACTTATATTTTGTGTTTCGACTAAAAGAAGCTTTTAGCGGCTCTCACCAGTAGTAAGCCCAGGAGCAAATACCTCACATTTCGTGCACTTTTGGTACCGCGGGACGCCCCCGTAGGTGGAGGAGGTTTCCGCGTCGTCCGGTTAAAATATGACGCACTGATAATTAGTTACTCTCTCCGTACCCGCTGGCTTGCCCGAACCAGAAGAGACGTGGAAACCGCAAAAAAGGTTGACGCTTAAATATGATTGCAGGGCCCCTTTAAGGTGAATGCTGGCGTATCGGCTTAATTCTGAGAATAATTAAAGTCTACGCACTCAAGTCGGATTTATGTAAACGTGGCAAACTTGGACGACATAAACGGTTATTGAAGGTAAGAATACTGGGCAGGAGACTAAGAGAGAAGGGGAAATGAGAGAGCGTGGGGACATCAGAACGCCGAGCTTTCGTCTGAATGATTAGTGGGTAGATCTAAATTTAGCTGCCTTTGTCACTTGTCGAACGAGCTAGAATGCGTCTGGCGTTATGCTCTTGCATCAGAATGTGTTCGACACATGCAGTGCAGACCAAGGGCTTTAGGTCTACCCACTAATCAATCCGACCAGAGCTCAGCGTTCTGACGTCCTCGCGCACTCGTCTCTTCCTCTCTCTCAGTCGCTTGGTGCATTCGACATACTGAAAGCCGAGACAGGTAAAGGACAAACACAACGTCGCTATCCAGCAAACCGCCCCAGGTCACAAGCATACTAGTAGCCCTTCCCTTGGCAAATAGCACGCGCTCGCCGGGCGGATTCTTGTGCCGCTGGTAAATCTGGAGCCGGTAGAGCGCTCGGCGAGCGGCCGTGTTTTCAGACCACGCTATTCGTAGCGGGAGCTCGCGCTGCCACTTCGATGCATGCTCTGAAGCGCGCGCCCGTAGCAGTACAGAGCCTCTGAAAACGATCTACTAAAATTCTAGCTCCAACCGATCCGTGGGAAAGTGGCGGAGCGCGTCGAGCGAGCCACAGAAGTTCTCTCTGCCTTTTTCGTAGTAGTTTATTCGGAAATCACTCGCAACATTTCAGTTTAAATATGTCTGTTGGCGATGCTGTGGCAGTCACGAAACTGATTGTGCCAGTGCCACATCGCAATAGAAAGTTACGCGGACATCTGAGGGATGCGGTACTGTTACAAGCCCCGTTAGGAGCATCAAAAGTAGGCGATCCGATACAACGCGGTGCCGTCGCACAACCACGAAGACGAGTCCAAGTGCGAAACAAGCGCTCGCGATTTGCCAGGGAAAGGGGCTAAAGGTTAGAGCATAGCTTAGCAAGCTTACGGCAAAAGTAACACTTCGTTCTGAACAAAGAAAAGAGTTGTGCTCACCGGCCGTTTGAAGTTTTCGTAGCCCTCTCGCTGCCAGCCAACGGTCAATGACTAGACGCGGCGTCTCCGAGATACCGTTTGGCACACTTGAACAAAGGTACTAGTAAGAAACGCCCATTATTAAGGTTCTGAAAAGTAAAAAATAAGCGGCGAACGCCGGCACAAGACGACGACACCCGACGACTCTCCTCCACAAGTTGCGCCTCCGAGAACAAAGTTATGGACGCCCATTCAAAACAAGATATGAGCGGGGAGATTTTGGGCGATAGCTAGCGCCACCTCCCATAAGCACCCTGTTTCGGTTTCGGTTTCAAAACCGAAAAAGATAAAATCGCTTTATCTGATACAAATAGTACTTAGAACCACTAAAATCATCGGAACCTGAATTTTAAAGGTAGATTGGAGATAATGCTGCCTATCGCTTTGATACGAAATCTTTTCTTTTTTTTTGTTGCAAATGAATTTTTGAACATATTTGTTTTTGCACGTGATTAGGGATGCCGCGAACCACCCTAGGTTCGATTTCGAAAGGTTGCGATATTTTCGACCTGAACTGATGCTCGAATTCGAAAGGTTTCTATATTTTCGACCGTACGGAGGTTTGAATTCGAAAAATTCGCAACTTTCCTAAATCGCGGGGTTTCGAAATCGAAAAGTTCGAAGCTTTCACAGTTTCTAAAAGTTGGGGTCGATTATTTCGAATTTTTGTTTACTTGAGGTTCGATAAATTTGAAGATTTCGAACTTCAATAATTTTAAATTCCAGAGATTCGAACGTTTCGAATTGCTTTAGATGTAAAATCGAAAAATTTGAGGGTTTTGAATTTTTAAAGACAAAGGTCGATAAATTCGAAGATTTCGATTTTCTTTCTACATAAAGTTCGAAAAGGTCAAAGGTTTCGATTCTCTTTCAAAAATAAATTAAAAAAAAAAAAAAAAAAAACTTTCAAGGTTTTCAATTTTTTTGATGTCCAAGTGCGCAAAGTTCGAAGTCGGGTTTTCTTGTTCCGCCACCAGTTTCAGTTTCCAATAACGTTTTCACGCCACACTGGTTTTCACGAAATCAGGTTTAGAAAAGTTCGGGTGTGATATTTAGACTGCGCGAAGTTTGTCAGGCAATTAAATGAGACGACGAGTGTCCGGGATGTGCTGGAATATGTGCCAGTGCAGAGTGACGCGTGACAATAGATCAGTAATTGTGACAGCCGGCCCGGGGTGGTCATTAACGTGCATCACGAAGTAGCGATCCTACGAACGCACTGTTTAACGATACTCATCCAGTTCGAAACGGCCGGGGGCAGGCAGGTGGTTGAGGCTCACAAAAACCTTGAAGTGATCTGGCAAACTGCCCCCCTACCCCCTTGCACGCTGGTTGTAATCTGATCGAACGCCGCCCGATTGACGCTGGCATATAGTAAGTTTAGTTTGTACATGATGCAAAATCCTGAGACTGGGAATGAAATTTTGAAGAAAAAGTGTAAGAAGGCAGAAAGAAGGGGACAGGACAACGCCTCAAATTCAGCTCTGGGAATGAAATTTGAAAGAAAAAGTGTAAGAAGACAGAGAAAAAGGGGACAGGACAACGTCTCAAACTCAACTCAGCTGAGAACTCAGCTCAGGACAACGTCTCAAACTCAATTCAGCTGAGTTTGAGACGTTGTCCTGTTCCTTTTTTTCTTTCTTCTTACACTATTTCTTGCGACTTTCATTCCCAGTCTCGGGATTTTGCATCATGATCAACATACGCCAGCTCGCCTGCATCGTGACAATTTTTTTGTTTGTAATTGCTTTGGAGGTTTTTTTTCCGGGGCGAAAGAAACGCCGAGCAAAAAGCACAGAAGCTGATGCAACTTGAGGTCGAGGAGCGTTCTACAATACCAGTGGCGTCGGAAGACAAAAAACGGGGGGGGGGGGGGGGGGCTCCAGTACCTCCCCCCCCCCCTTCCAGATATTTCGGACTGTTAAAGAAAACAATACAGGGAAAGAGGGCATGGTCTAAATTATTTTAATCTGAAATTATTTATGCATATGTAAAGCTACTGTCGCTCTTCACTGCATAAAAGACCGCGTAGATGGTCATTGTTAGAAACTCGTTGTCAGAAGGCACTACTCGTCACATGCTCGGTGGCTCGGAAGTTCAGAGCTATGTATTTTCGACCTAAATAACTGTGCCATTGGTAAAAAATAATCAATAAATAAACATAACAATAAATGCAAAAATAAAAAGCTGGAGAGAAAAAAGAACAATCAAGAACCAGCCGGAAGTGTTGTATTCTTGCATATTCAGAGGCCCAGAACTATGAAACAAGTTTCTCCCACGAAAATGTGTACAGGCCAAAAGAAACACGTCCCAAAAACGTAAATTGAGAAAAAAATGTTTTTTTTTTATGACGTGCTGAACTTAAACAATTTTAGAAATCTTCCCCATGAGTTAATTTGTTCCTCAACGGGGGAAAAAAAAAGAAATACATTATTTTGTAATCTGCAGATGGTAATGATATGTACTGTCTCTGGTGTTAATTTAACTGCGATACCTCAAAGAATGTAGGCGAAAAAAATTACCAAGTTTAGGGCATAATCGCCCGTAGGTACATGTTTGGATATTTCTTCGAAACTCGTCTTGAACAATAATAATCATAGCTAAAGACGACACTTACCTAGGCTATACATAGATCATTCTTAAAAAGTTTAACATCTCTACCATAAATAGCTTCGGCTATAGCGCGCTTCAAATACGGCACGAACGACAATTGTCAAAAACCCGTCGTCCTTCCTCTCTCCTTCGGGAATCTATTTCTTTAAAACCAAGCATGCCAGATGATTGAAATAAACGGCATCGTCCTTCGCAAGGAATGCGGCACCGCATGTAAAATTGCGAGAAAAAAATATTACGAATGTACCTCACTGCTTGAATCCAAATGAAATCGCCCGCCGGTCTTTCGAAGTTCCACGAACTTCGAACTTTTACCCTAACAGCTCGAAGTTCGTCAAACCTTTGACGTTTCAGGAATCGAAAGTTCGACAATTTTTGAATTCTGTAGATTAATAAGTTCGAAAGTTCGAAAATTTTTGAATTTCTTAGCGTAGGAAGTTTGAAAGTTCGAAATGCTTCGAACTTTTTAGTGCAAGAAGGTCGAAAGTTCGAAAATCATAGATTTTTTAGTGTATCAAGTTCGAAAGTTCGACAAGCATCGAATTTTGCCGGGTAATAAGTTCGAAATTTCGGAAAGCGTCGAACTTCTTACTTAATAATTTCGAAAATCGACTTCCGTCGAATTTTTCGATATGGAAAGTTCGAAAATTCGAAATCTTTTGAACCACTTTAATCGATCATCGAAACTTCGGTCGAAAAAAGTTCGCGGCATACCTACACGGGATTAAATATAAAGATGGACGACTTTATTTCACAGTATGATTGAATTTGTTTATGTGCCTAAATCTTGTCACTTTACCTGTTGATATTTCACGCACATTTTACGCCATATCGAAATAAAAGGGCACGGCGAGATTGGTGCGTTTTCCACCCATCGGAGATAACACGCCAGCTCGTTGTCCTTTCTGAGCATTGCACGGCGATCCGGTACGCAAACAGTTCGAAAGCAGTCCGCCAGTGCCATAGCCAGGAAATGTTTTCAGGGGATGCTTTCCTTTGCCCAGACCATTCAAAAGTAAAAAAAAAAAAAAAAATTAAGAAAGAGGAAAAGAAATCCCGCAAACACAATTTTAGTTGCTATTTTTCTGTTTCTCAGAAGACAAGAATTCAACGTTTTTTTATTTCGTCCCTCCGATCTTTAAAGAGGGGAACTTTACTGTGGAACAACGAAAACACGCAATCATAAAATATAATACTGCGCTTTGAACAAAAAAGTCTAGACAGGCTCATAAAATATTCCGGTGCGTTCACTTCTCTGCGGAACACTGGGGTATCCAATGACTGAAAACTACGTAAGAGTGCCAAAGAATAGCGAAGTTTAGAACACGATTACACATAAAAACTCCAATGCGCACCGACCGGGGTAACGAGCAAGTGAAACGTCACGCTCATTGTTCCTGCGCACATTTTTCAGAAATGATCGTGCTGTGGTCATGTTTCTGGCTTTTTTCCGTTCTTCGTTGTCGTTTTACGAGAAAGTGGCAGAGAAAAGTACCAGTTTCTATCGTTTTGTGGGGTCTAAACATTTAGTGGAAGCCGCGGTCGGTCGATCGAAAGAAGCGAGAGGACCCTTTCGGAGCTGTCTTGGATGTTCCCGTGAATGTTCAAAAGCGCAACCCCTATACTCCGTTCACCCTTAGCTGAGACTAGAAGCCCCGCCTTCAGCGCGAGCTTTCTGCCCTTGTTGGCACAAGTCTGAACGCGCAGGCGCGCCCAAACAAAGCACAGCGGAAGCCAGCGAGCTCGCGCTGAAGGCGGAGTTTCTGGTCTGAGCTAAGAACGGAGTAGCAAGCGCTCCGGGGACGTTGAAGCTCTCAGGTATGGCTCCCGTCTTCGGAGTCTCGAGACCGAACGTTCCGCCTCGGCGGCGTTAACGGGCATGGTGGCCAGGATTTGCAGCAGGCGGTTGACATTAGAATACAAGACCTGGGGACCAAGGCAAGTTGTCTCTACCGGTGACACGCGCTAAGCGGTGCGGTCCCTTCCCGTCTGTGTCCGAACCAGAACTTCCTCAGACAGTTTGTTTAATGAAACGAATGCTCCGCACAAGCTGGTGATTGGCCCAACCCGAGGATTGCGACATTGATACCGACGTCGTTGGCCATGACATTGCTCTCGCCTAGGGCGGACGATGCTGCCTGACGTGAATGTGCCGACTCAGTTGGAGACGTTGATGGCACGCTTGAAGTTGTAGGTCAATAATCATTCTTTAAAAAAGCGTCAAGCGACAGCTTTGGCTATTGAATTAATTTTTGAGAGTCTATATACGTAAAGGAACTTTGACGACTCACGTGTTGAACGCAAGATTATAAACATTACCCACTGCAGTGATTAAAGAAGTAACCTCGGTACGCTTTGAAACCAAAAGAATTATGCACATTCCAAAGTGCTTCTACGGTGCATATGCTGCCGCATTTCTCTCCCGCTTTTTTCTTTTTCTTTCTTTTTTACATTTTGGTGTGCCCCCAAAACAAATAAAAGACGGGACGAAAAAAAAAAAAAAAAAGAAAGCTAAGCTGTTTGTCATTTTGTCGTCCTGTTTGTAGGGTTGTAGGGTTTGCAAAGTCAAAGTATTGCTATTATGAAATTTTGTTTCGCTGCCCTGATAGTGGCGTGGAGTCCTTGAGGCTCAAAGAGTAGGGGAACTTTATTCAAGCCGCCTGCATTCTCCGAGGCGAGGCCAGCGTCCTTCGAGGTGAGGATTTCGCGGCTTATGTGACGTCAGGAGCGGAGTCATCCGCACCTGCGAGCCCGAAGAAAGGCTTAGGTTGCTAATAACACTGTCGAGTTTGGCGAGAGCTCTTCGGAAAGCCGGAGCCGGACTTCTATTTCTCACGCTCACGCAGTCCACGGACAGTGTTGTCATCTTCGTTTTGCTTTGGAATGTTCCGGCCCCTCGCCGTAGTGGGTTGCCGAACAGAAAGAGAAGCACATAGGACTTTTAATGCCTTCACAAAACAAGAAAAACAAGAAAAAAAAAAAAAAAAAGCTGACAATGAAAAAGGGAAAGGGGGAAAGAGGAAAACAATGCAATTTCGAAGGTGTTTCGACCCTTGAACACGACCTGGCTACGCCACTGTCTGGTTTATCAGCGCGGCCAACCAGCGCACCCCGACGAGCTGCCACGCTGCCACCTTGAGCATGCGTGTCTTCGCGGCAACCGCGTCGTATTTACACGTACCGTATGTCGGATTCCTAGTCGGTACCTTTTCGTTCCCGTGGTTTGGACCCGCTTCAAAACAACGATTTGGGGTAGTGGTTAGCAGATCGAAAACAAACAAACGTTGCGGGATAACGAATGCAAACCAGCATTTATTTTCTCCAAAATCTCAAACAAATGTGACAAAACACAAATCACACTATCGGGTTTGTCGAAACTAGCTGCTTGGCGGATTTTCCGGAGTGGTGTCAAGCGACTCTGGTGATTCCGCCGGAATGCTTCGATGAAATCAATATTCCACAGCGACCTCCTTCTGACAGATGGCCAGTCTGTTCGCCGAGTCAAGAAACTGACACCGAAGAAAGCGGACGAAGCGTAATTACACAACGCGCGCTTGAAATTGTAACGCATTTCACAGAACCTTTGCAAACAATGCAAAAATTCAGTCCCACTTTCATCGCGGACCGCTACTATCGTTTACCTAGCCGAGACACTCCAGATGAAAATTTCTGGCCGGCTTGGTTAAAATGTCTGATTGGGTCCACCGTTCCCGTACATTCGATGGCGCTTGTTTCGACCGGGAACGGCTGCCATTACGTACGACTATCACATGATAAAATATAGCACACACACATGAGGTCATCCTTAATTCTAATTAACTCTACCTTTCGCGCGTCATGGAGATTCCCGCTTGTGCCGGCACCCCACCACCACCACCACCGGCTGTTAGGCCTACGGGCCCGAGCTCGCTAGACAGATAAGCCTAACGGCGGTAGCACATCCTCGGAGCAGTCCACGTCCACAACGCGCCCAGTAAGCGCACGAACGTTAAATATGCACACCAGCACGGGAAAACGTGGACAGCAGACAACACGCGGCAAGAACGGCAGGTTCAGTTCGCAGAAATGAGCGCCTCGAGCACCACACTGGCCCCAGCTGCCCCGAATTCCGTTCCCGTACATTCGATAGCGCTTGTTTCGACCGGGAACGGCTGCCATTACGTACGACTATATATCACATGATAAAATATAGCACACACACATGAGGTCATCCTTAATTCTAATTAACTCTACCTTTCGCGCGTCATGGAGATTCCCGCTTGTGCCGGCACCCCACCACCACCACCACCGGCTGTTAGGCCTACGGGCCCGAGCTCGCTAGACAGATAAGCCTAACGGCGGTAGCACATCCTCGGAGCAGTCCACGTCCACAACGCGCCCAGTAAGCGCACGAACGTTAAATATGCACACCAGCACGGGAAAACATGGACAGCAGACAACACGCGGCAAGAACGGCAGGTTCAGTTCGCAGAAATGAGCGCCTCGAGCACCACACTGGCCCCAGCTGCCCCGAATTCCGTTCCCGTACATTCGATAGCGCTTGTTTCGTCCGGGAATGGCTGCCTTAACGTACGACTAGCACATGATAAAATATAGCACACACATGAGGTCATCGTTAATTCTAATTAACTCTACCTTTGACGCGTCATGGAGCTTCCCGCTTTCGCCGGCACACCTCCACCACCACCGGCTGTTAGGCCTATGGGCCCGGGCTCGTTAGACAAATAGGCCTAACGGCGGTAGCACATCCTCGGAGCAGTCCACGTCCACGCGCACAATCGCCCAGTCGAGCGCACGAACGTTAGAAATGCACACCAGCACGGAAAAACGTGTACAGCAGACGACACGCGGCAAGAACGGCAGATTCAGATTGCAGAAGTCAGCGCCCCAAGCACCACACTGGCCCCAGCTGCCCCGAATTCCCGAATGGGGCGCTCGCGCGTGGGCTTCTGGGTAGTCACCGCCGTCGGGCAGCGCTCTCCGGGCTCGTTGACGACGCGAATAGAGCATTCTTGGCGGCGGCGTGCAATGTTCGCGCTCGTCGCTACGAGTGTACAAAAATCGAGAAAGCTGCCACGCGCCACCGACCTGTGCGCACCCGAACTCGTGTGGACCAAGAAAACGCAACCTACGTATCCATCCGTGAATCGCGCCGTGTTTATTTACTTTTTTGCTGCTGTGGCTCGGAATCGGGAAGAAATGTGGCCCCGCCAGGTACCGACGCAGGTATTTCCAGAGAGGGGAGGTTAGCGCATCAGATGTCTATTGAACCCCCCCCCCCCCTCACCCTTTCCCTTTGTTTTCCCGCCCTAAATTTTTACACATGCACAAATCAAGAGGAAGTCAGAACATTTGGACAAACCGCCCCCGCCCCGCCCCCTTCCCCCTCTTAATCCGCCGCTGGGCCAACGGCTCGCTTATCCTTTTGAGATCGCGTGAAAGCTTTCTCGAGAGGCCGTTGGCTGTGTTTTTCGTGAAAACCCAGGGAGATGCAGACGCACATTTTTCGGTCCTGTTCAGACGGCGCATTCATTTCACGAAACTCGTTTCGCGAGTCAAGATGCGCCAGAAAAATGTATCGTGTGAAAGGGCCTTTAAACAACACACAATGGTTACACTATGCTTGAGTCTGCCCGAAAAGAGCTGGATTGTCTTCTGCTTCCCCATAGTACCTCAACTTATGAGTATTCGCCAGATTGAGCGAAAAGTTCGTATTTTGTGATTGGTTTTTCACTGGTGTAATATTTGTTGTTCGAGAGCGTCGGGATTTTGTACAAAAACCAGCCCCAAAACGTCTTGGACCCATTATAACGACCTCTTCCACGACGGGAAACCCGTTGGTGCCAGAGCCGGGACTGAGCGGGACGGGGGAAACGCCGGCTGCGTCAATGGCGGCCGATCTCCCGCAGACGGGTGGACGGATGGGAGTATTTTCACCTCCCATTTCGTCTTGCGGAGGGTTGTCATGCAAGAACTCCAGTTTAAAATGGGAGTATAATCAGGTGTTGTCGCTTTTATACCTCGTCTCTTAGCGACCAGAGTAAAGTGGTGGTTTCTAGTTTTTATACTCCCATGTGCGGGAGTGAATGCTTTAGGCTTGGGAGTTTAATCGGTATCTTATTCTTTAAAACCCCCATCCGGGCTACTTTTCGTTTACAGTGTGTGTGGACGTCCGTTAACCACTTGACCGGGGACGGAAGCATAGAGCACTGCTCATCGTCATTTGCGCCGGGTTTTCGGGCAAAAACCGGTAGGAATAAATGGCCTCTCCTCTGGCGTGAAGAAAAACGGCGTCGGTGACAATGATATTGACCGAACAGAGGGAAACGCGGATTTTTGTAAGATTAATGTGACGCGCATTCTTGCACGTTCTCGTTGATGTCCTGAAGTTTGACTGGACGCGGACCGATGCGTCGCTATATAATTCCAAGCAATTTGAGCTACGTCTTGGTATTGCACAAAGTATAAAATACACCGCTTAAAGCACATATTAGATAAAAATTCGAGCTTGCTAATGCAGGCGACATTCTTTTTCCCGACTCATTTCATAGCTAGCTCCTCGATTTGGGGCACATGCTGCTATACCGCGATGACGATCAATCGATGTCACGATGTCCCTAACGGTTCCTCTCGTAGACAAGGGTTTCTTCGACGTGATTAACTCCGACTCCTTGAAATCATATAAGTCCATCACACCCTTTCTACACGTTATGAACGGGGGGTGTTGGGACGAGTGCCTACACCCTTCTAACACGATTTCCTGAGCATATTTCAAATTGTGGGTGTGATAGGAGTGTAAGAGGGCTGTATGTAGGGTATAAGCGTTCTCGTACACCCCTGTTACACCCACCACTATTCAAAACCGAGTAAAAAGGGTGTAGGAAGGGTGTTGGTTTAAAAAAACACCCTTTTAACACGCTTTTGGGTGTTAAAATATTTACTGTGTGGCAACGGCATTAATTTAACACCGGCTTAAATATTGGGCATGCCCAGCACTTATACTCAAGGCTCTGATTTCTAGTTGCTGTCTTCTCTTAATTTTTTCAAATATTTTTGCGGAATAACAAAGCAGGCAAGGAAACGGGAGATTTAAGCAACACACGCATACACACCGAAATATCCCACGGGTAATAAGGCGTGTCGGAAACAGCACGAACCTGAAAGGGTGTCGGCCAGTCAAGCGTCACGGGCTTCGTAAAGAGAGCAGACTTTTATTGGGCAGCACAAAGGAATCACCTACATCACATGACGACGCGTCACGTGATGCTACAAGAAGGGGCGTGTCTCCAATATAGTAATGTAGTTATAAGTATATAATGGCATCTGAAGCCCTCTCGCAGACGAGCTATTAAAAGTCACAGCACAAGATAGGTAGCGTAATTGCTCCTAATTTGAGGCACATTCGTCAAAATTTGTACAATTGTGAAATAGATATACCTTAGTTTATATATTTCGAAAATTATCAGTAGATTCAAGAATTTTCAAAAATATTACTTCGACTGCGAGTAGGTCTTTGGCAAGGCGCACGACTTGGTCTCCCGACATAACAGCAACCAAGATGGCCGGGGGCGGGGGGGGGGGGGGGGGGGGGGGGATTTGACGTGCTGTTGCGCTCGTCGTGCGGATTTCTGGCCGTTCATTTCGTACCGAAGGTTAGACTGTAAAAGGTGCATCCCCGTGGAGAATGTTTCAAGCGTACCTTGAGCGTCAGCGCCGCCGCCGAGAAGCTATTTTATGTTTCGCATAAATCTGAGCAAAGTTGGCTCTACAGCGACGAAAGGTGTAGTCTTCGACGGCGCTTTGACCTCGCGAGCATATGTGCATTGCAGGCTCATGTACAGAATCGAGCTCTCTCTCGTAGGTCCTCCTTGGTTTGCCCTCTTCGTGAAAGTAAGTTAATGCTCAATGGGCCTCTTGAAGAATAGTTTTTTAGATGATTGTCCGTTAGGTCGAAATTAATACTTGCGAATTACTCAGTTCTCTTGCGCGGTTGTCCCATTTGTTTTTCATTTGTTTGAAGCTGTTTTAACTTAAATTGCATAGTGTGCATAGTTTTCCATCTACTCTGGAATTTAGTATTTACTCGTACGTCTGAAAAATCCTACGTAAATTCGAAGGTCTAGTCAGTCACGGAAGAGAAGATAGCGCAAGGTACCACCAAATGCGAACGAAAACACTGATAATAACTATCCGCCCCCCTCCCCTACTCAGAGAGCAAGCAGCCAGCTACATCTCTGGCCTTGCAGTGAAAGAAAGCGCCTGAACATAAAGCCCAGATCAATATCATGACGACCGCTGGGTGCGATGACAGTCGAGTGAGCTGCTGGGGCCTATGAGAGTGATCACTCTTTACGTTACGCTATATTAGCTGACGCATCCCCGATCATGACTGGGTCTGCACGTCTAAATGCAATTGTGCGAAAGGTACCTTTTACGCGCTAGCTGCGCGTTCTTACACACCTGAGGCACTGACCGTAATTCCAGATTATTCAATGGTGTACAGACCGGTACGTTTTTAAAAAAAAAAAGTCCGCATTTGTCCACACCAGACATGTAAACGGCGCGTACGCAGAAATCAGCTTGGGGAGATTCAATACCATGCGCATGCGTCGCACTGGCAGTAACGCCACACCCTTGGCGTAACGTCGGAGACGTGTGTTAGAGGTGCAGGGTGTCTGCTTCGAATGCCCGGCCGCCAACACGTGCACGTTGCGATCCGGTACTGGAATCTGCGAGCACGCTCGGCACACGAAGCGCCATCTTGTTATCTAACGATAAATCTTTTCACAAGAGCCCGGACTACCAAAGAAGCTTCACTCCTTTCTTAACACGTGAGTGACCATAGGCGAAGGGCAACTGTTCAAAATATCAGTAAAACGTTGGTGCCATTAAAAAAAAAAAAAATAAAAAGAAGTAAAAAACTTAGTATATTTTTTTTTTCGCAGTATGTTAAAAGAAATGCCTAACTCGTGAGTATGTAGCACTTGGATCTTCTCCTCTGGGAATTGCTCAATCCTGCGCGAAACGTAGTAGCCCAGAGCATGAGGTGGTCTTAATATATAGAGCGGTTAATTACGTGTTCTGACACGAGTGAAGAGCTTGAAAAAGAAATTATAGTAAATCTATTATAGAAACCTGTTTGTGACTACAGTACAAATCATACCCAGCTATAGGATAGGCAATGTTTGTATGTACCCTTCTTGATATTTGTGCCCTCCGGTGAAGGGCGCACCTGCCAAAAAATCTGCGGGTCTTCGTCTCCAGAAAACAAAATTACGTCTTCCCACACGAGGGAGCATATTACCATCAAATGATCCAAAGGCAATGCTTCTACGTACTTTTAGAATATTAGAGATTTCTCATACCGCGAGTTTAAAACATGAAAAGGTCACCATAACCGTGCCAGTTAAGTCTTGTTCTAGTTCACTCCCAAAATTTATAGGTCGAATATTCGAGGTCCTGAGTGTAATAAATAAGGAGTTTACCAGGGTTTTGCCGAGTCACTCACTCTCGCTCCAACCAGGTGTCACGCCGACGTCGCAACGTTCGATGCGGCTGCCCCCCCCCCCCCCCCCCCCCCCCCTTGTCTATTTTTGTTTCTGGCGCAAGTTCTCCGCTTAAGCTATTATTTTCAGTTTCAAGCTCACCGAGACTTTTCCATCCGTAACATCTCTCTTAAAGGTGCGAGGTGCCTGAAACCCTTCCCGAAAGACAACAAAGAGGATGAGCAACCAGCAGTCGCACAACCCGGCCATGACATCCGTTGTCGTCCTGCCCCTCGCACACCCTACTCCGACGCCTTTCCACGGAGACGTTTACCAGGACATTGACGACTCGACGCAGGAATACGAGCGAGTTTCCCGTCAGAACTCGTGGACGCCGAAGCAATGCCTGCGCAATGTCTGCTTGTCTATCTCGAGGGAACGGGAGGTTCCTGGTATGATAACCAAGAAGTTACTATCACCACATGGGAAACATAAGGATGAGTGCCGGCGAACGTTTCCAACCCAGCAGTGGCGAGAACCCAGCATTAGAGTGTTTGGATCGAGCGGTGGTCCAGGTTTTTGAGCACGGCAGGGAGCCCAGCAAGGGTGGGACAGCACGGAGGAACGGTGGGAGCGCTCGGGAAAATGTACTCTGTTTATTCTACATTTTGAACAAGAGTTCGTTCAATATATCGGTGAGCACACGGCGAATGAGCTCGCGGCTCCTTAAGTCCATGTTTATCTTGCACCCTGGCGTCCAGTAGGGGACGCCGCGTAAAGGTCAGGAGGGATGGTCTAATCTTAGTTACTTAGGACGATCCCACGTTCGGCTCTGCCTTCTCCCTCCCCCCAACACACACCGGCACTGCGCTCTGCATGCTCGCACTTCAGATGTGGGTGCGTGTCATTTGGAGGGGGGTTCTGGATTCTTCTCTCTCTCAGCCTCGAGGCGAGCTTCCTCTCTTTGGAAGGGGTGCTCGTCGCGCTTCCATCACGCCCTTTGCAAGATCGCACAATGCTAATTTGGCGTTACTTCTTCCGTTTGGATCTCGGTCGCTTGCTCATGACGGCATCCGAGTTCCCGGCCTGAGATCCGCCAGGCCGTGAAAACGACGATGTCTTCGGGTGCCCCTTCGTCTGGTCATGCCTCTCCCGCCTGAGATCCTTCGTGCGACCTTAGAATCCCTAGTTCTCGCAGCCGCTGACAGTTGAAGGTTCCTTGAGATGGACGACCTCTCCTTTTCCGTTTTCCAGCCTCGTTGGCAGCTCCTGCTTTCGCCTCGACACCTTGAGTGGCTCGGAGTCTGGGTATCCGAAACGCACCTGACAGGACCGGTCTCTTTTATCGATAAAGATGTCGGATACTACCTTATTCCTAGTGTGGTGTTTGTGCTTCGGCGACGGACTCATTGGCTTGATCTTGAAGCCGCTTGGACGCCGGCAGGAGCTTTCAGAGTCATGCCTTGACTCCTATTCCGAGGATTCCCCGGCGCTGCTTTCCATGAGCTGACAGGATTTCCGCGACATTTACTCCTTGGTGTCGCCGTGGTAACTCAGGGATACAGCCAACTGACGCTTCAAGGGCCTCCTTATAGTCTCTCGTGTGATCTTGATCATGTTCGGCCCCCCGCAGCTCGGGTGTTGGGTAGGTTTTGTGGGGAATGGCTTCGGTCTTGCTTAGAGCGGCAGCGGTCGTTTCGGGAGAAAGTCGCTAATCATGCACTCGGCCATACCCACGCGCAGAGACCAGGGTCAGGTTATGGAAGGGAGGTGGCTGACATTCCACCGGCACATACCTCTCACAGCAGTCTCAGCTTATGAATGAAGGGAGTATAGTGAAATTTACAACCGAATTGTATTTTTGATTATCAAGGAAACGTCAAACGACGACGGCTGTATAATGAAATGAAGTTAAAATGTTGAATTGACCGCTCAATTGTGTTTTAGGTTGACAACTATGACGTCAAATTGAAGCCGGACGGTATAATGAAGTCATGATAGAATGTACAATTGACGACATAATTGTATTACTCGTCGGCAATTTTAACGTCAAAATTACACAAAACACCCTCGGCTTAATTTAATTTTACGGTGACAATTGAGATGTCAAAATCGTACTTCGGCATTCTCACTCATGAGCCCAATCACTCACGATCACTCACGTTCACCGTCAGATTTTAGGGGATCGTGAGTGAGGCCGCGACTCTAAAAAAATTGTGAGCGTGAGTGTGATCGTGAGTTCTGAGGATGCATGTGTGTGACTGTGAGTGCGCGTGGGTCCGGAGTGTAAGTGTGAGTCCTGAGAACTCATGAGCATGAGTTTGATCTTGAGTGTGAAAAGGAGTTCTGAGAACTCTTGAATGTGGAAGGGGGTTCTGAGAACTCTTGAGTGAGATCTTGAGTCCTGAGAAATCAGGAGTTTAAGTGAAGTTCTGAAAAATGATGAGCTCGAGTGTGAGCGTGAGTTACGAGGACTCATCTGTGTGAGTGCGAGGTTGCGCTCCAAGTGAAGTACTCATTAGCGTGAGTTTTGAGATATCTTGAGTGTGATCGTGAGGTTTGAGACCCTTGAGCAAGAGCCTGAATCGAGGCGTGAGTCTTAGGGAAAACTCTTGCCCGGCGATTGCATTAGTGTGCGTGATGAGATGAGTCCAAGGACAATTGCCATGATGCGCCGCGGTGAGCGCTGGTATTATCTAGGCTGGGTTAGTCGCTTAAGCCCCGTGGCCATCTTAGTGGGCGAGGAGACTCTCGCTTCGCAACTACTTCGCGGGGTTCAGGGTTGGCTTGTGTGTCGCTCGCGTGCTCCTCCGCCATACCGGCGCGCTGGTTCTGTGGCGGGCGGAGAAGGAGGGAGAGGGGGGGGGCTTGTTATTGGAGACTCCTCCTTTGCCAGTGCCCTCGGCAGCGTGTCAACTAACTGTGGACGGATGAGGGGGTATGTGGGGGGGGGAGGGGGGGGGTGTTCACCATCGTCCCGCCTTTGCGGTCACCCATCGCTACACAACAGATGGCGAGGCGCCAACGTACTGATGGCGCTTTGAGGCGGCGCGGTACCGTCGGAGTAGGTGAAGCGCTCCCCTCCCAGTGACACAGAAAGGCTCGTATGCATTTCGGCTCCTCTTGCAACTTGGTGCCGATGGACATAGAATTTTATGATTTCGTCAACTATAACGTTCGCAGCAACACCTAGTCCCAAATTAAGTGACTTGCATAATCCTCCATCAGCACCTAGTCACATAAAAAAATTATCATTCCGGGCACCTCACTGTACCTTTCGCAAATGAGTCTTCACTCAAGAAGTGCTACAGAGGTGGGTCATGATCGATCGAAGCTTTGGGTGAGATCGTTCACATTGTGCGATGTTATGTTTTTAAGTGTCACTCGCGCCAAGATGGCGCGAAAATCGCCTTTTAAAACACTATTAAATTTTTAGCACTAATTGCTGCCATTAATTAGTGCTAGGTCGCCGTTATAGACTACTAAAAATTAAAAACAGTTCGAAGACAGGGACAAAAACGAGAAGGTAGACCAACACAGCGCTGTTTTCTCCTTCTCGTTCTTTTCCACGTCTTTCCGCTGTTTTTAATTTTAACCATAAAATACCAACAAGCTCAAACTTAAATGTTTTACACTGCTGCCTAATGTAATATTGCTGAAACGTTAGTGAAGGTGTGCTTCACCCTAAAAAAGAAATCTGCGTTGCGCATTTGATTACTATGAGCAAAAACAACGTGCGAATACCTGGCTAATGCGGTTCTTCGGATATACAGCTATACAATAACGTTTCAAACTGAAAACAAAAAGCAGAAGGAAACAGTGAGCAAATGTCGTGCTCGGAACTTCCTAGAATGTTCACCTCCCAAAACTAGTGTGGAAATAATTATTCATGTCAATATTTCAGCCTTTTCGGTTCATTCGCCTGAAACGTGTTTCACTTCACAAACGATTATGTCAGCCTATTCCGTCAGTGCTATGAGCACGTGTTTGCTTGAATCGAGCTTTCACTGCTGCCTGAAAGATAACTCATGACCATACAAACGTTCGCATGTAAAGCTTACCCATATTAATTAGTCTTCGCTTTTTTCGTTTTCACGTCTTTTAATTTGGAATCCAGCAACTGAAGCAAGTATTATGAGAAAGTGTATATAGTTAATAATGTTTTGAATAAAATAAAAGTTCCGCACTTTTTAAGATATCCTTGCTACAGCACTTCTTGCGTCGACTAACACATATTGCAGAAGCAATCAAAGTATAAGCTTTTTTTTTAGTAACTTCACCAGACTGTATTGCGCGCTAAGGCTGCAGCCGTGCAACTATTTGACCGAAATGTAAAGCGTGACTAGAATTAAAAGACTAATTATCCGCTCGGTGGTGCATTCTCAAATGCTTTTGCGCTATTTGACACGGGGCTGTCACCTGACGACGCTTAATGTTAGGGTTCGTATTATTGAAATTAAAATGTGTTGCGCATTTGAAAGTTGAGAAAGCACGACACACCACGTAGCTGTGCTCGTGACCGATCTACAGTATCGCTGAAACCACTGCGGGAAATCGCAGCCCTAAGACACTGAACAAATAAAATCATCGATAACGCCTACGAAAAACGTGATATTCTTGTTTTGAACTGTGATGGTTTTAAGCATCCTTCTGAACCTGCCACGAATTCAGCTAACCGAGCGCATTTTTCTGCGTATCTGCCACGACTGATTAACAGTTATCACACGTGTTTTCTACAACTTACACTGAGTTGATCAATATTGCAAGACAAGGTCAGAAACGGAAGTAACAGACACCATGCGAATATTTATTAAGGATTTTCTTCAATGATACATAGGATACGACATAGCAACAACAAACAATATATCGGGCACCGTACTGTTGCTGCCCTTTAGAACCTCCCCCCCCCTTTGTTTTTTACTGTTTTTTTTTGCACGGCAGTTAATATATATTGTTTCTTCTCTTGACATACTTTGCAATAAAAATCATCTTTTCTACAGTCTTCGGAAAAAGTGATGCCCGACGAGTCCTCTTTACTGCCTTCGATACGGAAAACAATCTCCTCTGTGCCTGACGACGCCGGTACGCTCAGGCTTATCGAAGCCAAGAGCGCCAACCGCGGGTGCGTAGTGTCATTCTTCTTCCAATGTTAGGCTGCCTTCAGTAGCTCAACTGGACCTGAGGTAGGAATTCAGCTCAAATACTTCCACGACTCCACTTGGAGGGATGATGAGATTCAAAATCTCGTTCGGGCACCAAAGTCCCGCAGGTTGTCGAGCGTAGCCCTTTCCATGGCGTTCTTGGCGCCGGTTCTGCTGTGGCTTTTGGGATATCGGGAGACATGGTGTTTGTTCACTTAGTACGCTGCGTCAACTAGATTAGAGAATATTACTTTGCAATCGATGACCTGAGATTGCGATGACTAATTTAGATTTCTGTAGGAATATTGGCGAGATTCTGGGAAATTCATAATTAAAAAAAAAAACGAAAATGTGCAGAATCGACCCATAAATTATGAAAACATTACGGCGCAGACGGTATTGTTTCGCCGAAGGATATGTTGACACTCGTCAATCGCCCAGTTGCCCCCGTAAATCGCAGTGACTGAGTCTCCGAGTATTTTGCGAAAAAAGCCGACTCAACGGAACTTTTTTACTTAAATGTTGTATCAAACGTCTTCCATGCACCTCACTTTCACTTCAACTCCGCCTCCATGGCCATTTCACAGCCTTGATAATGCTTCGGCATCTCGTCAGCCTTAAGTGCATGGAGCCAAGCACGACGGAAGGCAACAAGCTCGTCTGCTCCTGCAGAGAGGCTTTTTTTTTTTTATTTGCTTCGCTTCTAGCACGGCCACATCGCGCTGCTCTTTCGAACCGGCGGTTTTTGCAAATGCTGTTAATTAGGACATTTAGGTAAAGGTTGCATATAAATAAAGTTGAAAAAAAAAAGATTAGCAATACACGTCTTGCGTGATAAAAACTTCCACCCTTTACGTTCTTGTCTTTCTACTAGTTTTTATCGCAGAAGGTTCAATTTCCAACGCCTGTTAAACACAATGCTGGAGAAATAACCCGAATTTCTGAAGCGCGGAGCTTGCATATCTCAGAACTAGAGCAAAAGCAGAGACAGCCCGGTAGATACAGCAGTATCAAAAGCAAAAAAAAACATATAAATGTTTCAAGTTTATTTGTGTGGATAGTCAAGTGTTCAGAAACCGGTTCGAATTAAAAAACATATATAAAACAACTTGCTATGCTGCTTATGCAAGTGATTAAATGACCAAACCGTTCTACAAGGAGCATAGGAAACATAAAGATGCCGTACCAGTCACCTTATTATTATACAGTTCAAGTGTTATTAGAAAGTCTCAGAATCGCCTAAAGACCATTACTTAAACTTACCCATTCCCAGTGGGGACTTTGTTGTACTGGCCCTGCCCGGCCTCGGCGAAAGCGCCGAGGGATTCTCGATGCGGACAACGTGGTTTTCCTCCTCGACAGTGCAAGGCCACATGTGACAATCAGAAGCGCCGACAATTTCCGGTCATTTCACTGGGAGAGTCTGGACCACCCAGTCTGCAGTCCAGACCTCGCCCCTAGTTATTTCCACGTTTTCGGTCAGCTGAAGAAGTTCCTGGCACGACAGCGATTCGCGTGCATTGATGAAGCCAAGACAGCAGTCCGACTGTGGTTCTACAGTCAGCCAGACAAATTCTACCAATAGGGGATCTAAAATTTAGTGCTGAGGTAGGACAACTGTCTGAACCGGTGTGGGGACTATGTCGAAAAATAGTGTATGGTGTGTATGTATGTTTGTAATTACCTGTATATACAATATTTTGGCTAATAAAATACGGGCAAAGTTTCTGATTCACCCTCATATATAAGATATATAAGAACATACAAAAATCATATAAGAAACTTGTGAGAATTTACTTTTAAATTTCTTATATGTTCCTATATATTTCTTATATATATTTTATATGCTATTATTAATTTTGTATGATTTATATGCGTATATTGAACACAGGAAATGTCTCATACAAATGGCTTTTTCGGTAGGGTTATTGATTTATTGAAATTTTTTCACTATGGTGAATCATTTCTTTTTCGCCAAAATGTAAATTCTAAATGGCCGGGACCATATCAAGATGCACTATTATAAATTAGTTTTCCTTTCCCTATACTCGCTGCACTCTGGGCGTAAAATTAATTAAACTGAAAGCTGAGGTGCAGCTTCGACAAAACTTGTATAAGTTGGTACATCAAGATGCAATTTCAAATGACAGTCTACCGACAAAACACAAAAGCATTATCGTTGTTTTTAACAATTCTGCATGGAGTATTTTCGAGAAAATTTATCGCGTTTATTCATGCCGAAAGAGCAATCTTTGCAACATTTAGACAACCAAAATTGAAAAGAAACGTATGGCTTGGGTTGTCTCGAATATAACTCTATGTTCATACACCACTTCCGGCGAATGTTTTTTTTTTTTTTTTTGTAGGCCGAGGGCCCCTGATGCGACCGTAGAAGAAAATTTCGCTTCCTCCGGCCGACAAAGCTGGTGCGTTTGCCATTTTTCATCTTTTATATAGGTTACTGTACCTCAATTTCAATTCTCGAAATCAGGTCGTTTATAAGCTGAACGGATGTGAGTTATAAAAAGCTGGAGAGAGACCGGCCTGCATTGGCAGATGTTAGGCGCTGCCTATAATATTTAGCACTGTGTATGATAATAAAAAATCTTGCTCTCGTCGATCACATCCGCCAGCCCGCAGCTGATTGATGGCTTGAGGGTTTTGATATGCGAGGATATAAGAGTATAATTGCTCGCCTGAGACACGGGGAGCTAACGCTCGCCATGGACATTCACGCCGAGTGAATTTAAAAACGATTTCATCCGAGTGCGATGAGATCTCATGATCGCCAGTGTTGAATGAGAACTGTTGGCTGTAGGCGCATTGTAGAGAGAAGTTGTAACATTCGACAAGTAAAGTTCTGCAGGACGTGTCATGATTAAAAAAAAGAAAGACGCCATTTGAAAGTATACGAACACAATACATTTTGGACGCTCAGAAATGTAATTTCAGCAACGTGGACACGACTCGATCAAAACTGAAGTATTCTCAATAACAGGCTGAAGTTGAGCTAGTTGGTACATAATTTAGGTAAATGGTCAGCTAGAACGAGAGGGACAAACACAGACAGGGAGAAACAGACAGCGGTGTGTATGTCTCCGTTTCTCCCTGTCTGCGTTTGTCCCGCTCGTTCTAGCTGACCATTTACCTAAATGAAGTATTCTAGCCAGCCGAATGTCAGGCGGGATTGAACTGTGGTGATTTGTTTTTCTCAGGTAATTATTAATTCCACTGAGTTATTTTATAAACAGGCCGTAGTCATATTCTAAGTGAACAAGCTGCTCAACACAATAGGAACTTCCGAGATTTTGAGTCCGCAAGGTTGTTGTATCATGTCAACGCCGCCGACGCTGCATCTTTTTTTTGTAATCGAAGATGGGCGTTTTGTCGAAAATTGCTAGTCGCCAGCGAGGTGTTTCTTTATAACGGAGTGTCTGAGACGTCGACAGATACCAACATGTTCCCATTTAAATTTAAGACATGTGGTGAGTTGATTGAGACGCCCTTTATGTTTGCCCGCATAAAGTATCTAAATTTACGATACAATACAGAACGCTGATGCCGATGCTCTTTTTCTAATAATTTAGTGAGGTACTTTTAAAGTGTGGGCCTGATAATTGGGCATCACCTCTTTTTTTTTTCTCATTTGATTCAGTCTGTCAAACAACATTTTCTTGAAGTTTGATATAAAATATGTCTTGAGTGAAAGATGAAAGCAATAGTCAGTAATAATTTATCCTTATCGGGTAGTTAATTTACCTTTTCTCATTTGATTGCTGGTACTGAAAGTCAATGGACTTGTAAATATTGCCGCCTGCGTTGCCGAGTGGACAGATGACGCGGCTTCCGAGATGTATACCCGGGATCAAATCCCACGAGTTCAGTGTTTTCTTTCGATCTTCCTCTGGAAGGTTGCGTAGTATTCTCGCCGTTTAGTGTGGGTTCTTCATTAGAACGATTAGTGTTATTGAAAGTTCTATTTCAACCCTTACAGGTGGTACTGTTTTAAGGTTTCTTGCACCGCCGGAATTCTTCGGAGGACTTCGGAGCTCCGAAGCCGGCAGGCGGACCGATCGCCCTTCGTGAATTATTGAATCATATTGCATTGCGTTGCAAGTTGCAGTGCATAGTATATCGGTGCTCTTGAAGCCGACTTCCAGTTTCAAGATTTATGTAAACTTTATTTTAACACCCTTTTTATTTAAAAAAAAGAAATAACGGGCATCTTCTACCGATGCGGCTAAGGCAGTGTTAACCGACCACAGGACAAAAGGTCACAGGAAACAAGCTCACCGGAGAAATGTTCACTTGAAAAAAGCTCACTAATTTTTTTACAGACCCGGGGAAATACTCATCTGTCTTTATCGGCTACAAGGACAAAAGGTCACCGTGCAAAGCGCGAAATAGTCAGAAATGCTTCAACTCTAAGGGATCTTGGCCAGGCTTACATATTAAAGGGGTCATGAAACGCTTTTCCAACTTTTTCCTGTTTAGCTTTCCTCCTCAACTCATAAATCGCGCATTCCACCAAACAGTTCAAGAAGACGAAAAGAGGGGAGGCCCCTGTAGGTTTAGAAAGTGTTATATACGTAAAGACAGGGGACGGGACCCCTCTTGGTCGGAATCTGGTTTATGTACCGGGACAGAGCCATTGTCCCCCCAGAAGATTAGCCCGTCGCTCAAAATTCAGACAAAAGTTGCTTTCCCCAACCCGTTCACCCCGGAGCTGACAGTGCTGTGGAAGCTACGTGCTCGTTTGGCCAGCCACACTTGCCAGATGATCACGATCCTCCCCGCATACCCACGTGCAGAGATTGAGGTCAGGTGATAAAGGGAGGCGGCTGATTGGTTCGGCAAGCGAGTAGCTTCCGCTACAATGTCAGCTTAGGGGTGAAGGGACTAAGTGAGGTCCGGTTGTGTGTGACGTCAGTTTGGACCCTTTGACGCGCTTTTGGGACCGCGGATGTATCACAGTGAAAAGGCAGAGAGCTTACGAAGGGGAGGAGGTATGAAATAGTCCGCTGTGTTTTCAAATTTTCGCAGTGAAAGTCAGGCTTTTGTCTTTCTACCTTTTTTTCTTTTGGCCCACTGAACGATGTGCTATTAGTAAAATCCCAATCGAAAATGATTTATCCGAACCCAAAATCCGTTTCATGGGCCCTTTAAATAGAGGTCCTTGTTTTCGGGGTTCTTTTTTTTATTTTAAATTCAAGGGTGTTCTTTTCGGGGTTTAGTTTTCCCACACAACCTCGGTGCTTTTCGTTGTTTATTTCCGGTATCGGACAAAAACTGGGTGTTCAGGGGGTCTTGTGTTGAATAAAATATGGCACGACAATGTTATTCATCTACCTCCCGGTAGTGTTGTAAGGTACGTGGTTAGACGAAAAGGCGTATTAAATTGAGAATTATAGGCCTGTTTTTTTGTTTTTTTTCTATAAGAGTCACAGAACAGGTGCATAGGCCGTAGGAACCGAATTTCGCTCTCATGGAGCATTCTTGGCTGGGACTATTTTCAATAGCCGCCGTGTAGTGTGCTACTAGCGTCTCTGTGTACCCCACGTAAAGAAAGTGCAATGGTATTCTGTACACCGTTTCAACTTAAGACGCACTCCGGTGGACGGTAGGAGCCATCGCAGCCAATCGCAACGCTCTGATGAATATTATGTGAGTACGAATTCCCCACGTCAGTGCTTCCCCTTCTTGAATATCACGTGGCACTCACACGGCATTGGAATGACTTCGGCGGCTTTTAGCTCCGTTTACAATTCATCGTAAGCTTCTACTGAGTATACGACTCTGCACGAAAGTCAAACTCCTGGCCTGTCTTGTCCCTGCCGATCGCCTGGAATATCAGACACCATCCCAGAGCACGCGCTGGTTGGCAGAATAATCACCTTATATCCCACCGGTAGAGTATCGGCGAAGAGCAGAGGGGTACAGGCGGAAAAGTACGACCCTAGCCTTCTGTATACTGACAAAGCCACGCAGCGCGCCACGAGAAGCAGCCGCCGAAATGGAAAAGGTGAAGCGACAGACAACGGATGAGAAGAGAACCACGTGACTCGCACCCCGCTGCGACGAGACGCCGAAACACTCTTTTCCTGAGCGAATAAGTAGGTTTCGGGTCCTTGCCGCTGCAAAAGCTGTTCGCTGACGTCGAAGTTCCCAGATGAATGGCCCTTCGATGCTGTTCGCTACCAGATCCTTGCGCTCCAAATCTTCGACCGAGCACTCTTTGGCTCCATCGTCGAACTGCCAAGCTTTGCGAGTACAGAGAAGGCTACATTACGACCTCAGACGAGCTAAGACGTTTTTGTTTGTTTTTTCTGCTACTTATTTGTCATCATATCTACAGATTTTCTTCATATTCTACTGATATAGCGACGAAGCGTGAATTTACTAATTTTCTTTTGATTGGGCTGAATATTGGGAAAACGTGCGACTTTTGCGCTCGAAAAATTGGTTTAAGTCCGATATTAGACGTTAATTAACAAAAAAAAAAACTGAAAGTAACCGATCAAACAAGACTGAAACCAACCAATTAACTATCCTTTGTGCTGTCTGTTAAAACAAAGCACAATTGTTTTCTCATGCCCGACGTCGCCACTCAGTCGGCATTTCAGAAAATCAGTTAATGCAGTCGTTTTTTTTTTTGTTTGTTTTTTAAGAATTAGGAATGCAGGCAAATTACGAAGTTAGAGGTAATACACGCACGCAGCTGGTAGATTTTACATGAGATGAAACATATGTGTTTTGAGGGACATCTAAACTTTATTTTTTGCGATTATTACATCTTTAATTGTGAGGAAGGTATGCACACGCGACTCGTTTGTGTTAGCTCTACTTATGGCAAATTTCCTTAGTCGTTTTCGAGTGCGCTGGATCGGCTTTTCTGGAGCGCGCCTATTTCATTGGGTGATCGGAATCAAGACGGACGTGTTCCCCTTTTCGTTCTGCATCAGGTCCCATTCCAGATATTGATCTGGATCCGACAAAACTCGCTCCGCCGATTTTGCCGGATCAACCTGAAGCCAGGCTGGCCAGCCCTCGGCCTCGCACATGTAGCGTCCTTCATTACCGGGCATCTCGCCCCAGAAGACTTCATAATGGCCGCTCACGATTTGCAGTCCGAATTACTGCTGCAGCTACTCGAGCGGCAGCGGCTCGAATAGCAGAGACAGCGAGGATTGTTTATAGGTCCCGCCTCAAATGGGCTATCTGTTTTGTTTCCAAGTTTGTCAAGAATTTATGTTCGGCGCGTACGGGCATCTGTTAAAGTAGACAGCAACATTGCTGAGGTAAGTTTTATTATTGATAAAGTGTGCTCCTTCACCATATCGTTAATGAAACATCCCTTCTGCCCCTATTTTGCCTTTCTGCCTGTCATTGGTATTTTGTGAACCAGGGCACGGCAGAGTCAAGGACCTTCTAGCGTTTTTATTTTGTTTTCTTCATATGGCGCGTTTATCTCCTTCTTGCTGGTGATTTTTGATCACAGCCCTGATAGACTAAGGGGAGCAGATATAACAGGCACCTCAAACTGTGCTGCAACTCTTAGGTTGTGGGACCATCTGGGCAAATGTGTTGCAGCACACTTTGAGGTGCCCGGTTTTTCCTGTTATCTGCACACACTATCAAGGCGTTGCTCAAAAATCAATAACACGAAAGAGGTGGAACTGCCATGTGAAAAGAGACTCTACAAGATTGCTCGTTGCCTCTGCCATGTTTAGTGGCCTCCGATATACCAATGACATGCGCAAAGGTGTAGGTGGGCCAGGCGGGGCGTTGCATTAACAATAGGGCACGCGAACAGGCTTTATCAATCAAATTCTTATTCGAACAATCTTGCTGTTCACTAAAAAATGCCCGTGTGCACCAACTATCAGAGAACAGAAATTATTCAGAAACTTAAAAAAGCAAAACTAAATGAGAGCTCTTCAATGTAGCAGTCGAGGAAAGCTGCGCAAGTTCACCATTAGTGCACATTTTCGATAAATAATTTGCCGTTTTATGAAGGAGGCCGATACTTTGTGTAAATAATTCTGTTTGAATAAAACTATTAGTTGTAAGTAACGCGCTGTGATGTCTTGGAATCTATGTTCCCGTTTTTCTGAGGTGTTTCATCTGGGTGAACGTAAATCAACAACCCCAATCAGTCTTTTTATTGCAACATTTTTCATGCGTTTGTCGTGTCTCTATATGCAGAAAGTGTTGAGCTATGGGGTTGTGATGACCTGCAGCTGTTGTGTCTAGGTGAGACTGACGTGTAGCACTTTGTATCTGATAATGCAGGATGTAGATATTCGGCAGTTGTTGTTGCAAAAAAAAAAAGAGACTTGAAATACATGCTAGCGATTCCACGAGCTGTTGCATTCATTGTTATATCGAAGCAGATTTCTTCACATTACTTCTTAATGCGGACCTTTACAACACGAAATGCTAATCTAAATATTAGGATTTCAGAACCAGTTGACTTCTTGTCATCCCCATGCAAAGTTCACAGTGCATGCGAAGCTGTGGTGTTACAGTCTGGACCTTGGTGCAAGCCGGTGGAGATTTGGTCCGTTTATACTGTTAGTTTCCAAGTCGAAGATTAATTAAAGACAATGTACCTTTTTCACATAACCACGACACTGAGTAGTGCGTGCGTACACTAAATTCAGTGAGGTCAGTGATTCAAAGAGGACTTTTTGGTCTGACACGTAAGTGCTTCCTCACAGTCAAGAGACCAATCAGATGACTCAAGATTTTACTCCACGAAACTATAGTTTCACCACGAAACAATAGTTTTTTTTTTAATTTTTTGTGACATGTTTGGGGTAATCTAACATCCTCCAGTGTGTTTTCATGTGCCAAATTATCTTTTTGTGCCTCATTTCCTCCTGGCAAATCGGCTCCCGTCATTTTCTATCACTGTAGCCATTCTGCTTTCCAATAAAATGTGGATGGCTTGAGGGAATGACAACGTCAGGCATATCACTTATTTTATTAATAAAAAAAACATAAAAATAAAAAGAGCACATCATATTTCATTATAACCGCTAGCTATGAAATCAGTTAACCTCTGCGGCCCATGGGCAGCTCGCCGAGTCACGGTAAACACCCTGTACTACTTCATTTTGTATTTTTTTTTACTTCAAAATTTTGTCTTCATGCATGGGATGCAAGGGCAAGCACACATGCAACTCGAACAGATTGATAGCATGTTTATAATCACTCGCTGGAAGCGAAATAAAAGCTAGTTAATACTGGGGTAAGTCTTGATGGCGGTGGACATAAAATAGTGCTACAGATTTTAGATAGGTGCACAACTTTTAAAAAGACGCAACACTTTATTTTCTATGCGTCAATGTTTTACCCATAAAAAAGGAACACCGCGGCATTGTAAAGCGACGAGGGTGTTGGCATCGTTGTGCGCAAGGAATGAATTCATGATCTATTTTAAAATGGTAGTGCTTAAATTATGTATTTTTACTCTGAATATGCCACAAATGTAAAAATTGAGAATAATGAAAGAAATGCATTCTCTTTCAAAGTGTATTCGACTTACAACACCCCATGCCAAAAGAATGATAAGATGATGCGTTAGACACTCTGTTATTAGAATGTACCAATCCGCCATATTAAAACGCTCTTCGGACATAGGCTTCATGTTGTCATTTTTTTTTCTTTCTGTTTTTTGTTCATATGGTACCCCGATCTTTCTCTCCACCAACATTACACAGACCTCACACAGGTGTGAATTATTTCACCCATATTCCTAGACTTTTCATGCTTCGCTGCGAGACGAATAACAATTTTTTGATTGAGGCAGGAACAAATGAGTTGAACAGGGGGCAGGAGAGGTAACCCAGCTCTTTCATTGGTTGGAATTAGAGGATTCACTTCGACGTGAGGAGAGCCTCCGCGTACGCAGAAGACTTCTTGAAAAAGGTTCATTTCGAGGACAAAATATAAGGATAATTTAGAAAAGTTTTACTTTTGCATGGGCTACTGATATATTTCAGGCCAAAAACTGTTCGGTCATTTTTTGCTTTTGACATAAAAAAACCGTGTGCTTCCATACAATGTGTGCTTTAATATGGCAGGCAAAACCAGAATCTCCGCCTGCATCGAGTTTTCTTTCTGTCTCGCACTTTACAATAAAACCTCGTGTTAGGGACTTTCAGTATGACTTGATATTAGCATTTTCTGCAAAATAAGTGATCGAAGCCTTTTGTGCAACGGGTATCCATGACATTGATTTGGCCTATCATTCTACTAATTTGTGTCATTCGACAATTCTTTTGGCAGGCGCTTTAATCAAGGACTGGCCTTCTTAAGTGCATCATCGATTTGGTTGAGAAGACGCTATGTTGTTACCCGTTTAGGTCGGATGGGCGAAGAGACTAATGAAAATGTCCTCTCCTGGAGACACACAACCGCTTTCATCCAGCCTGGTCTGCTCCCACCTTGTGATGTTCCAAGCAGTAGCTCCCAAGCAATTTAGAATAAACTACCTCAAGATAAATAGTTTGTATGTCCCCTCCTTTATTTCATGGGGAGACACAGGTGTTTTATAAGCTAGGTTTGCGTTCACATAGCACAGGCCAGACCTGCCTGTGGCAGGAGCCTCTCGGACAACCTTCTCGGAATGCCAGGCCAACGCCCCCTGGCGAAAATTCCGGTCTCAAATGCCAGAATTCGCCTGGTCCCGGGAACTCATGCACATCCCTGGGAACCTTCTGGGGTCTCCAGCTACTTGACGGGACACCGGTGTCGGCGTGACAGGACATGGCAGTGGCAGCCTGATGCCGGGACACCCGTTGAGTTCGCGGTACGACCTGTCATTTTCGCCCCTTGGAGTCTTCCCGGTTCACGCCCGAAGAGACCATACCGACAGACCGAGACCGCCGGACCCCATCCCGGTGTCCGCTACTTGGTTGAGGATAAAAACTGTCCTAGCAGCTCGACTGGTTCTCACCCCCTTAAGTATATAGCAGGGGTAAGAAAAGTGAAATAAGGAACAAGAGAAC
Source organism: Ixodes scapularis (assembly GCF_016920785.2). Lineage (NCBI taxonomy): Eukaryota > Metazoa > Arthropoda > Arachnida > Ixodida > Ixodidae > Ixodes > Ixodes scapularis. The sequence goes on along the minus strand of NW_024610190.1, from coordinate 835,284 downwards.
AAAGAACAAGAAAACAAGAACACACCAACGCATTTTCAACGGTGGCGATTGCCTACACCAAAAACGCTGTGATTGAATAGCTGAGCACAGAGAATAAAAAATAAAAATTATTTTAGCATACCACAATAGCACAGATAAGGAAAACAAAAATTGGCTTTCCAGGCTTTTGTAGATTACGTGACGTTCAGTGTACCTTCATGTTGTCATATCAAAATAAACAAGGTGATAGCTATTGAATATAAATGGCAATAGATAATAAAACACTTTTCGCTGGAATTTAGTCGAGTTGAATGTATGGTCTAGCTCTCTTTATATCTTGTAGAATAACTAAAAGCTTTTATTTGCATTTGTGCCAGATTACGTATGCTATGAATATTTTAAGCTTGTGGTATATAGCGGAAATTCAAACGATATCTATATTAATTTTAGGTTCTGATAACGGGGGAATGATGCGAGAAAATTGCACTTGGCGTAATATATGGCGCGTTAAGTGAACAAGCAGTAGGTTTGGAAATGTATTTGTGGCCCTCACCACTTTGCCATAGTTTAAATGTGACTGAATGTGTGGAGTATAAAGAGACAACTTAATTGGCGTGGGATGGTGTTAATGTGGCCAACTATAACAGTAATTTGGGTAAATTTGGTAGCAAGTGGTCGATATGTTTTTCCGACAACATGTGGGAAGAAAATGCCCTACCGGGACACTTGAAATGTACCTGCTCAATAAAAAAGGAATGCAGATTTTCCCCCGGGTGTGTGGGAATGGGCTTTTTTTTTTTTCGAAATACTGTTTTGTCTGTTTTTGCTTTAATTTCCTTTATAAAAGTAGATACTAACCATTTTTTTCATTGTTTTATTGCGTCGCTACATGCTTCTATAAGCTCATGATTGTCATATTCATAATCAAACAAATGTACTAGTATCACTCGCATATATAATGAATTTGGCTGTAGACCTTATATTCACAGCATCGTTAAGATAAGCGTTTAATATTAGTGGCTCTGTCACGTTGGCCCGGCACAGCACGCGAAATAAAGAGGTGAGACGACGATAACGAGAAGAAATATATAAACATATATGTATATTTAACATAACTTATAAGAAAGAAAGAAAAATTGGTAATAGTCAAGGTATATCTCAAAAAGAAAGAAAAAAGGAACTCAAGGACGAGTGTAACGTTTGGTTCCTTCCAAAATCCCGAGTCTCCGTTGTCAAGTCGCTCATGACCTTTTGATCAGACGGTGGCACGATGGCTCCTGTCCTGGACGATGTCTGGTCCATAGCGACGACCGAATCTTGGAGCGTAGCCGATTTCGGGTAGGGTCGGTTTCGGAGCGCGGCCGAAATCGTCCCCCGGGTCTTGCGGAGCTCTTCCGAACACGTCCGCCGTCGCTGTCCGTCGGGTTGTCGTCTTCCTCCTTTTTTTTTTCTTCACCTTCGCCTCTTCCTCTTCCCCCCCTTTCCTTGTCACAAAAATTGCAGATATCCCCTTCTTTCTCTTATCTGGTTCTTACACGTGACAGGCTCTTATATGCTTCACTGTGGCACACCCCAAAACAACTTTTGAACGAATATTACTGACCCTCCGAAGGCATACTACTTATTTGCACGACTTGTTCGTGAATATATATCATTTGAAAAGCTTTCCCGGATACAATAGTACCTCAGTTTTTCTAGCAAAATGTTATAATTTACCAAGTCAAAAGTCATAAAAAATCCACAAGCACACCTAGAACAAGAGCTTGCTTTTCAAAATGTTGTTATAGTGTTCTGTTCAGGTAAGGCCAACTGGTATGACTTTCCTTAGCGAAATAAGGCAATACTTCGAATATGTTTTAAATGCATTTAAGACGAGTATTGTTTTTGTATTTAATTGACCGGAATCAAAATGCATTTTAAAATATATTCCCCAATTTAGATCCAGACCGCATTAAAAGTTGTGGGAGACGAGGATTGAAGGCGACGGGGTGCAGGGCACGTGACAGCCGCTCGGTCCAAGTGACATGAGCTGGCGCCAAAGTCAGCCTGCTGCACCAGGCTGGGGCAGGGCAGGAAAGATGGAGCCCTTCTTGCTCGTCTGGCCCTTGGCGATCCTCGAAGAGGTCCACCAGCGAGGTTCGGAGCAAGACTTTTGGGAACGGCGAGTCCTAGACATACCGGCCTGGGTAATGCCGATCACGGAATGGTACCGCAGCGAGACTCGGGCTGTGATAGCCCGGAACAGCTAGCCTATGAAACGCCGGCGTGGGAAGGACAATTCGCAGCACTGGGCACGACGTCCGACTGCGAGCTCTGAACGACCGGCGACAACAAGGGTCGGCGGACCGGGAGTGCCAGCTCTCGAGGACAGGCAACTGGGAAGTACAGTATACCCATTTGCTGTCTTCTCGGTTTGTTGAAGGAGGCGAGGTGAGGCGAGTCGGCGAGTCTGTGCTTCGCTCGCCCTGTGAGGCGAGCCTAGCACAGACTGATCGGGCGGCGATTATTAGAGTGCGACGCCATAAAGCGTGGTAGAATATATATCTTAAATGCATTAAAAATATAGTACAAAATGTAATAAAAGTGCACATGAGGTGCATCGAAAATATACTTGAAATGTCTTTCCTAGTTGCATTAATTTACCTTTTAGCAGTACAATATTATAACGAAAACAATCCCTGGAGACGGGGAAAGAGGGGGAAAAGGACAAACAAATCTCAGAGCACTGCCTTTGTCTCCTCTGTTCCCCTTCTCCATGGATTATTTTCGTCATTGTTCTCCAGCTCGTTCGCACCTTTGCATTTAATTGCATTATTATTGCCATATTATCACGTCCTATGTATTTCTTAGTTGTGGTGAATATTCCTTCCGATCTTAAAACGGCAAGCCATTCGTACAGCAAATGCACAAAATAAGGCTCACTCACTCTAAACCGCATTGAGGAGTTCACGCAGATTGGAATTAGAAACTCGCTTATTTTCTGCTACCGGTACAACGGTCAACCCTATCGCCTATTTTTTCAGTATTTTATTTTCTATTTTTTACAAAGCCTTATTTTTACAGAAAACTATTTTTATAGCACTACAAAACGCACTTTAACGCTCAACAAAGGACAAACACCTGCTACCAACAAAAACTTACACCTGAGACGGAAAAAAAAAACAGAAACAACGAAATAAACATAACTTGTTGCTGATAATCTTAAAAGTAGAGATGGAAAATAAGTTACCCTTGCACAACTTATGAAACTCGAACGCACATGTAGAGAAGCATAAGAAAAAAAAACTCAATTACTGCAAAACGATTAAAAAAATAAGTAAAGAACGCTTGCCGTTTTTGTCGAAGATGAACTTTCGCCTGTCAGTTTAGGTCGGCGACTGATGCCTGGAAATCTTACCCGGTCGAGGCTGATTAGCATCTGGCACCGTCGAATACCCCCAAAAAAGGTGGTCGATTTCGGCACTATGTTTTATAGCATTGTAATCGCTTGGTTGTCATCCGGTCATCGATCGAAGGCCTTTAGATCCGCGAAGGCGTCCGGCACTCCTGTTGAAAGGCACTCCAAAGTTCCACGAGAGCTTCCGCTAATGTTGGCTAGGCGGGCGAGAAGATGGCCGCTATGTTCGTTTCGCAGCTGCATCATGATGAAAATCAGCTCCTCGGCACTTGAAAAGGCACGCACATGGACGAGAAAAGTACCGTGCGCCTTACTCGTACATCCATGAGGCCTTCAAGGAAATTTTCGGCGATACCTAGGCTGCTATTTGCTGAAAGACTAGGGTACGGCTGGTCGCCAGTTGCGGGCAAATGGCAGCCATGTTAAATCGGCCTTCACTTCTCTATAGAAACGCTTACCTCAGAGCTTGAGAAGCTACACGAACGATCGAAACATGTATCGCATGGTTTTCGTGAACAGCCATGGAACCCCCAAGGAATTTTCGCAACAAAGAATTAGATGTTTTCTGGCTAATAACGTAAAAATGTATGGAGTCGATTGTAGAGGAACTAACTAATTGGCAGCTTACTACAGCGTTGTACAACCGTTAAAAAAAGGTGGATTTATTTTCTCAGAAGTCGTAAACTGAAATAATGAACTGTACATAAAAAAATGTTCACATTGATCCTTGTTTTTACAATTTAGGTTTTGTGGAAGCATACCTCGTCGAATATTTGTCTTTGTAGGAACCTGAGAAACGGCAATGAAAGTTTATTTAGATTATTTCTTTTTATTTATTAATTGTATTTGGTGTCGGCTGCGCTTCCAACAATTCACGCATTTTAGATATGCTGGGGTGCATTTCTAAAGTGTTTTTATATTAAAAATTAGTTTAATGTATTGGCATATTACTTACGTAATATTTTAATCAACTTATGTGTATTTCAAAAGTACATAATACATATCTACAAAGCCTGTATGTTAATAAGTGTATTTTTATTATATTCTTGAAAAATCTTGTTTTATATTGAACAAGTTAATTTTATACACAAAATTAACTGAAATACATTTGACTTACGCGAGCATAGTACTTAAGAAAGTATATTTAAGGCATGATTGGAGTACATTTTCAATATACAAGTTTTAGCGCATTTTTTAAATATGTTTTTAAATGTTAGTGGAAGAATGACGACCGCATTTTTATGATACTTCAGAAGTTGCGGAAAACACAAAATACATTTAAACTACGTTAGAAATAGATATGGACACACTATAAACGTATTAGTTTTCACTAAGGTCCCTAGAATAAACGATATGATGTGGTGTTAACAAGTTAAATTGATAAATATATCTCGAGACTCGCGTCTGAATAGATTATTTTTATCTTTCTTTTTGTAAACTACTGTTATTCTAGCTAAACGCACTTATGACGGAAAACAACTGTCACTAAACAGGAGTTCGATATATCAGGCAGAATAGTTGCGATACTATAAACAACATGCTTCAAGGGATGTATATGATGGCTATCAATCCCATGGAACTAGTCAAGCAGCACGAAAAGTTCATCATCACCGCTCTCGTTGTCTTTGAGCGTTTGTGACTTCAGGCGAAAGCAATCACACGCTTAGCCTGAACCTGCGCTTTCAGATGTGCGTCATTGACTTAACCGGTGATGGAACACGCAAAAAGACGACGAGCGCCATGACAATGCACTTTTCGCACGGCTTGATTGACTTCATCGAACCGCAGCGTTGGCCGCGGTTAGTCTCCACGTACCACGAAGTATATGGAACAAACCTTTCCAAACAGTCGCCTTCTGGAGGCTGCTATCTTTTCCTACTGGGCTATGGAACGCGTTCTGAGAATGCGCTGTAGCTGCATTCCACGAAATGTGAGACGCCGCACACGCGTCCACAGCCCAGTGACTCAGCATTTTGTGCCTGCGTGATAAGCGCTGAAAAGGCATTTTTGTAGTGCGAACTTGTCTTGCTTGGTTTCGTCACCTGAAAAAAAATAATCAGTAAAAACTTTACGTAGCAAAATTATTTCATCCAACCATCAGTGCAAAAAGCATGTATGAGCTTGTATGAAAGGTTTACGCTCCACGTACCATCTGCTCATATCAAAATGATAAAAAAGACTTGCCGGGGAAGTTTCCCATATGTCGACCCCATTTGGCGCACCCGTGTCGCTTTACTAGCATAGTCATTATCATCATCGAATAACATAAAAAGCAATACAGAACAGTAACCACACTCATCTACCCCGGTCGGGAATCCTATTGTTCACTTTCAGGACCACGCGACGAGCTCATAACACATTTCTCCTCACCTTATATTCCGTTTTTACTCTGTCCTCTATCGTGTCCTTGCTTGTGAAGCCTGCAGTCAAAATGCTTTCAATTCGCGCTGCGGTCGCATTCAATCCTTTCCGCTGCATCACAAGAATAGTCAGCACTATACAGCTCTGCAAACGGTAAGTCCAACGACCTCTGCATATTGGTGCGTCTGACGTTTGTTTTAGAAGACGCAAGAATATAAATTGCTGTTATTTCTTATATTGTGATACGGTCAGCCACGCTAAGCAATACCCTCTTGTTTTTCATAGACACCCTACGTACAGTCGTGTGCGATATGAAGGTGAACACCGGGCCGTCAACCGCTCCGTGCTATCAGCGCCATGACACGGCTGCCGTGGCAGCCAGGTCATGGCGCTGTTAGCACGGAGAGGTGGACGGTCGTGCCCTACATATCGCGATAAGAAAGCGAGGCGTCACGGCAGCAGCGTCATCGCGCTGATAGCCCGGAGCAGTCGACGGTCCGGCGTTCACCTTCATACTGCCGGCGGGTTTAAAAAGAACAAACAAGGACCAGAAAGCGCCGATTGAATGAATCGGTTGAAACGTTATGCGTGGAAATGAACACTTTCGTCTTCGCTCCTTGAAATGCATAAGAAGATCTTAGATATTAATTGACACAATCAATGTTCTGATGTTAATGCAATTAATGCAAAGATGCAGGAAGCTGGACGAAAATAACGATGATAATCCCTGGGCAAGGGCAAAAATGGGGACAAAGGAAAGACACAAATACCCAAGCATAGCTAGGTGACTGCTGCGTTACTCAAAAAAATGCACCTGGTGCTGGTATCGCACCAGGGACCCTTCCATTTCCAGAGGAGCGCTCTATGAACTCAGCTAACCACAAGTTAGAAGTCAGTAGAGCAACCGGCTTTTATCAGCTGCCACCAGTTTAACACCAATAATGCTGAACGGCTTGCATTTTTAAGGTTATGATGATAATGCCATTAGATGCAAATGTCCAGCTCGCTTGCACCTTTGCATTTTGTTGCAGTATGGTCATAACCTTAAAATGCAAGCCGTTCGCCCTTGTTGGTGTTACACTGTTAGCAGTTGAAAAGACCAGTCTGCTCTACTGGCGCCTAACTCTTGTTTAGCTCAGTTGATAGAGCGCTCCACGAGAAATGGAGAGGTCCTTGGTGCGATACCAGGAACAGGCAGATTGTTTCGGTCGCGCACCAGTCACATAGCTTCATTTGAATATATGTGTTTGTCCTTTTTCCCCCTTTTTCCCCTTCTCCAGGCGTTATCTTCGTCATTCTTGTCCAGATTGCTTTAACCTTTGCATTTAATTGGATTATAATGATAGGTGTGTTCATTTTTGCGACAGCTCTATGCTTCACTCTACGCATAAAATGGCGCCGGTATGTTCTTGCGCAATAAAGCAAGGACAAGCTAAGCATCAACCACGCAAGGAATAGTTTGCTGCCTCAATGTGTTCATTAATATGTTACCAGCAATGTGAGCTTCGCCGCTGGCCGTTACAACGTGCACCGCCGTTCCGGGAACGCGAAAGCGGATCTATTCCTCTCTGTTACATTAACTTCGTGGTTCAGCGCTCCACCTGTGTCTGATATTTCTTACGCCTCTAGAGGGCAACAGTATACATTGTTCGTCTGAGAACTAATGTAGCTCTCTAAATCGAGCTCAGGCAAGTTCAAGCAGCTGCCATTTTAAACGACCGACTGCCTCCGGCGGGTCGATCCGAAAATGCGACTCAATTTTCCGGTCGTCTATTTGATGCGGGTACCACGGAGCGAAATTTCTCCTACCTCGCAGATTTTGAAAACCGATCCGGATCTACCAGGAGAATTTACCATTAGAAAATGCGTCCAGCAAAATCGATTCGTATTACCTATCCTATTCTTCGTAAGATCAAATTGCGATAGGAAACATGTTAACGCCCCGAAACACGCAATAACCTGTCTTTGTTCCCCATTGATTAGGTGTTCCCATGCTATTCTGAACGCTTTCAACGGGGGAATTGCGCAGTGGTACGTGCTGCGTGCGCGATGGGGCGGTGGTGGGGCTGCTGATAGTTTGTCGCTCACGTAGTCGTGTGGTCATTGTACGCACGAAGATTTCCACTTTCGTGATGATTTCCCACTCATGAAGGTCTATACTGACACTGTGCGCCCAATGTTGAGTGTTTTCGACAGCCTGAGGTGTGATTGTGTTTTCTACCAGCGATCTCGGATAACACATTTTGAGTTCACTGTTTTCATCATGAGTATATTCCCACAAGAAATATCATATGGTCGGCTATAGAAAAACCTTTCTACGGTCGGCTTTAGAAAATTGACCCCACCCTCCGTCGCTTCATCTATAATTGTCTAGCTTTTTTCTTATTTCCTCTTTTATTGATCTCCTTGTCTCTGCCTATGGTCGTATCACTTCTTGGCTTTTGCACTCTGCAGCATTTGAATAACTGCCTAAAGAGGGTTCCACGGCTTGTCCTATAATTCTCTTTAGGTATATCGCTGTGGCAAACTTTAGATTTTCTTATTGTTTCTTTAGCCGCGCCCCCCACCCCCTCCCCCCCCTCCCGGCCTATGCTCACGCCGTTTCGCGGCGACAGTCTGCGGCTGCGCATTGCAAAATTATGGACCCACTTGGCACTCCGTAGCGCCGCTTTGCGGCGGCCCGCTGATGGCCCAAACCCCGCTGTCTTCCATAGCACCTTCGGAAAGGGAGCCCCATAGGTCTCCTGCGCTGAAGCTTTGAACCTAACGTGGCGTCCTGCGGTAACGGGCGATAGAGTGCGCAAGCCCCACCCGCGCTCAGTAGCGAAATTGTTCGGGTGGCTATTGACCTTTGCACCCAGCTGCTATTTGTGTGTTCACGTGGTTACGACATAAAATGTGTCGCTCGTAGTCGTCACCGCACAACATTACCACGGAGACCCGAACTCGCCGCAAGCTAGTAATTTGTCCTTCGTCTAAGAATGTCGAAACCAGGAGCAAGCGGCCTTCATGCGTTTGAAACGTCGCCATGAACGGTACTGTTGCGTCGTCAACTCTCAAGAACAAGAAGAACCCCGGAGTAAACTTCTACAGATTCCCATCGAAACTGTACCAAGTCGGTACTAGCCGCTCAGTGCACTGACTGAGAAAGAGAATTGTTTTTCTCGCCTTCCGGGTTCTTCTGCTAAACACGGCCACACGATCAAGCGGCCGTGTCACGCATCGAAACGTGCGTCATGCGAATTTTACGAACAGGACCATGCTATACACTACTACCAGTGCAGTTACCAGATTGAACTACATCTTTTGCAACATATATCAGCGACGTCTCCAGCGAGAGCTCTCCTTTGAAATGACGAGCATGCGTGCGCAGCAGCGGACTATACGGACAAGAAGCGTGTGCTGAAGGCCGATCTTATGTTGCGTCAATCTTATGGCGAATTCCACTGGATGTTTTGGAGCGCGCCGGGATCAGTTGACCAGGTCCGGTATGGAGCACACGATCCGAACGGGGTCGCGCCGCCTACGGATCCCCAATGGAACAAGACCACTGCACCGAAATCGGCGGATGCCTCCCCGTCATCCACCTGCCCGGGAATCCCCTTTCCTCGGCCGCCGCGGTCGTTTCGAAGACGTTTCCGCAATTGTGGCGCTAACACGTGTTCGACGCACGAGCGGCAGCAATGGCTCAGGAGCTTCTAGCAAAGCTTGCCAGAATGTCCGTAGCGCGGCCAAACCTTCTATTCTCCTTCCTTGAAAACGAAGCGGCTGTCGAGCCAAGTGGTAAGCAAGCACCAATTTTATTATTCTGCTTTGTTTCATGTGGCTTGTTTTGTCACAGAACGACAGCTTTTTGGAGTTATTCTCAAGCTTATCTTTTTTACAGACCCACCGTAACTGCCGTGGTTGTTGGATCTCACAGAAGAAGCCATCGCTAGTGGGCGCGCGGGCCACGGAGAGACCAGTCAGAGCGGTAAGAAGATATTTATCGGGAAGCCATAGCCCTTCCTTATTGCTTCTTTACTGACCGGTCATTGACAATCCTGTGGGTTGTTACCTTGTGTCGTTTTCTACGCCTCTACAACCTTCCGCCTTTCGGCAGGCGGAGAAGATGCTAATAGTTGCAACAGTACTACCTTAAAATTTGTTTTAAATATTGTTTATTGTTCTAGTTGAAATGATAGTCTTCCTGCAGTATCGCAATCAGTCGCACATAAGGCCATGCAGAACTCCCAGACCAGAGCTGGGAGCGGAAGAAAATGCAAAGGTGCTGGTGGCGAGTGATATCAAGACAAAATAAAGTCGAAAATTTCGACTGTGAACATGGTAGAATTCTAGATGACCAGATTGTTTCATACCGTGTTTTCATCGGAAGTTTATTTTCAGAAAAGTGCTTCTGGTACAAAATGTCTTTAAAGTTCCCGCATAATGAATGCACGACAAATTCGCTCAAGTGCTCCTGTGATGTAGATGTCATCTGCTTAGCTGTGGTAACAAAGCGCGTGTGACAGTCTGGATTTGGAGTGCATGCAATTACCTGCTGCACTGGCGCTCAGAAGTGCAATACATAAATTTGAAACAACCTTTGCTTTGTAATTTCCATAACCTAAATACATCACCCTCGAATGAATCGTGTCACCGCTGCATATCACTCTCACTAGTAGGGTGGGTATTGCTTTTTGTATTGATGTGCAATGTTCGCCAGCTCCTCTACGTCACAAAACTTGCCCAGAACTACTCAACAGATGTCTATTGGAAGAGGCTACTTTAATACAGATATTATATGTAAGGGGTAGTAAAAGATTGCCAGCACTCTGGCTGAAGAACAATCTTAAGTAGCTCAAAAAAGGTAAATACAAAATTCTTCTACATAATTGATAAGCTTTTAAACAGATATGTGTAAGTATTTTTTGTACTCCCTTCAAAGTTCTTTATGTTTAACTATTAGTTACGAACGCACTGCTGTCTTCACCTCCTCATCAGACATTAATCTTGGTTTTCACAAAGCCTTGTTTCAGATATATTTATTGGTGGATGCCTGCCTATGATCAATAAAAAGTTCAGAAATCAAAGATCGGCTATAAGGTGTGTGCTTACACCTTTCTGAAACTGTCAGAGAAGTGCTATTCAAGCACATTGTGTTGTTGCATGACAATTTGAGTCTGCCCACTGCTACCAACACAGTCGAAATCCTCCGAAAACTTTGTTTTGCGGAGTTGGAATATCATTTGTATAGTCCCGATGTCGCCCCATTGCACGATTACCACGTCTGACGAGGAGGTGGAGAAAGTGGCGCAATCGTATACCTTGCACTTCCACCCAAAAAAATTGCAGAGGGAATACGAAAGGATTTTGGGAGATAGGCAAAGCGCTTTTAAAATCTGATCGATCATGCCGAGAAATGATGTGTTTCCCTTTCTTAAAAGGTAACCAAAACAAAATCTAGAGCCAAAGTAACCTTTCCTCCCTCTTTACATTTCTGACGTGTTTCTCTTCTTCAGCTTGCGAGTCGAGCGACGTAGAGACGAAGCTCCTGCTCGATTGCTATGAAAAGTACCTGCCTCAGATTGGACCCCACAAGAAATTTAAAACTAAAGAACTAGTATTAATAAAAAAATCAGCAGTTCTATTAGAAAAACATGGCTTGACACCTGATTATTGCATTACTCGTTTTAAAAGTGTTCAGAAACGAAAAAGGCTGGAAGTCTGCCATTACAATCAATCAGGAGAATCACCACAGGGGGAGCTGGACAGGACAGAATCAGAATGATGGACGACAGCATTGAGACCGAAGTCTTGAGAGACATCCACGGGGGAACCTACAAGTAGGGCTCAGGCTGTCGCCAATCCACTTCGGCATTGTCAAGTAGCCCCCGCGGGACAGCTGCAACAGCAGCAGCCAGGAACATCCCACCAAGAGCTGTGGCTGAAGCCGCAGCAGCCAGCGGCAAGGACATAGCACCAGCAAGGACAGGGGATCAAGACCCAGTGCCCCGAGATTGCTGAACATGCAGCAATTTTTCGAGAGGCTCGAGCGAGAGGAGGAAGCGAAAGCCAGTAGACGTACAGAAAGAGAGGAGAAAAAGGAAGAGCGGCGGGAAGAAAGAAAGAGGGCAAATGTGGAAAGGCACAAAGACCGACAGGAAATGCGTGCGGAAAAGATGCGCCTTCTTTCCGAGGCACTCAACATCGCCAACAGTTAATAACAACAGAGTTCAACAAGGCAGACGAATGGACCCCAGTGAATAAAAATCACCCATCATACAATTTCATAGTTGAATGTGTCACTGAAATATACATTAGGCAACATCACATCCAAAGTTACATCTCTCCATGAAAGGCTGGGCAGGAAAAGAGTCTAAAAGTATAAAAAACGCTTAATGATGCAAACATTTATAGAATAACAGATCGATTTTCCTTTGATATCCGGCAATATGCAATAAAACTATTAGCAGAACTTTTTGAGCAACACTGCTCTTTCAGCGTAACTTGGTAAACGGTAAATGCTACGTACAATCTTCCTCAGTCAATTGAGCACTGAGCAAAACGAATTTCAGTTCTGCATTGAGGGCCAAGCTTGGACGGTGTGCATAGACAAGTGCATTACTCCATTTCGCTTGGAGGTGTCATGACATCTACCGGTTACCAAGTTATTTTGAGACGGGGTATAATCCTCATCCATATCTCCAAAGAAACTGAAATGGTTAGCTGTAGCCAATGGAGGAATAATAATTACTGAATGCCCATCTGCGCAAATACCGCCTTTCGCTTCTGCTCGCTACTCTTTCGCAAGGCAGCTTACTGAGGAACATCTTCATACTAGTTTGGCACTCTGCGGGCTGGTAGTGCGCTTTCGTCTTCGTCCTCCTCCACAGTGTCCTCGCCACCATCAATAAAAAGATTGTGAAGAACACAACATCCAATAATAAACTTCGTTTAAAATTCTACACCCCAAAACTCTAGCTGCTTCAAATGCCTAACGTAATTCTTCAAGTCAGCGAACGCATTTTAAATCAGAACTCGTGTTCCTGACCACTTTTCAATGAATATGGCTCCTTCCTTGTATGCTTCCCGCAGTTCCTATTGGGCGTCAACAAATAGCCCTGATGGGATATGCAGCGTCGCCAAGTATGTGGCACTTGTCGACGCTGCATATATGAGGGAGCTTTGCAGCGATTCTCGACGTGCGGAACACCCTCCCATCGTACACTTTGCTAGGGTGGCCGGTGGACACGTCTAGAAATCTCTTACGACGGTGGCAAACCGCCCGCTTTGTAAAAGATGAGAAGTTGTGCCGGTTCACGTAGGTGGACCGGATCTTAGCAGGGGCGTGAGTGCCGATATAGGAACCGTCAATGCACCCTACGCTGCCTGGAACTCCAGATTTCCGCAGTAATCGACAATTTTAGTATGATCCATGCAGTGAAACCTTTTCAAATCAAAATTTTTAACAACACAAGGGCACTTCTGACAGTTTTTCGCACGGTAGAACATAACAGAAGTGTGGCTTTGTTATCAGCCAGTAGCCTCAAAATTACAAAGCAAGCTGTATAAACTTTGCATAACCATAATAACAGCTTAAACACATGCTTTGTCTGTCATACAGGCACCACCATCGGTACATGCCAACAGAGACACCAATAAAACTGAATGGCAACCAGCAACTTTTTCAGTAGTTCTACATGCACTTTGGGGAGGCCATGGTTGGTAATAAAAGGCAATATGGTCAAACACCTGAATAACAAGACGTCTGGGTCCTTGTGGTGCCAAATATAACTGTGTATTCATTTGCAAAGTTATTGATTCCCAATGTCTACACCTTGAACACATAACTAATATTACTTTTTTATCATTGATTTCAAACAAAACGCCTTCATAAGGACATTTAAGGCCCATACACGCATTCCCGTTTGAGTGCGTTGCGGCGTCGTTGAGGCCAGGAGCGCTCGCTTGCGATACAACGAGCGCCTTCCCACAACACTCGGTAGCACGACGCAAGCTAGTCGAGACTCGCTCAACTCCTTGAAGTGTTGCGGTGCGTTCGACCAATCAGAAGCCGAGAGAGGAGAGTAGGGTCACGTGTTCACTCGCGCCACTGGGCGAGGCGTATCCAATTCTCCGCTGGCGGAACTAGCTTTTTTTGTTTTGGGGAGAGGCGGGGACGGTTTTTCCAAGGCTGCGAGTGTTCAAGTTTGATAAAATGTCGGGGAAGCCAGCGGGATTGCCTCAAGATCGAACATTTCGACCTTGTCGCTGGACGCGTCATTCTGCCGTGGATTCCGCTTACTACTGGTGAGCCGCTAACGACGATAGCGCGCTCTTATTGGCTCTTGAATGCCTGTTAACGCAACTGTGTGTACAAGCTTTGCGCCAGCGCTCTTCGCAACGCAACGCATCCGGTTCCCGCTACACAACGCACTCAAATGTGGATGTGCGGAGGGACCTTAACACTGTATGGCGCCGTTCATGCTTTAGAAACAAAATCAGGGGCAAATTGTCTCACAGACCTAGTCTGACACATAAATAACACAATCTAATTCGAACAACACGTTGTCGTATGCGCAGGCATTCCTCATCTTTAGGCACTAAGAACAGCAAAAACTTTGCACAGCAGAACTGATGCATGACCGGCACAGGAGATTGTTTTATTGCCCCGATACGACGAACACTTCTTACGGCCTAGAGGTCTGCATGTGTCAATATTAAACCACCCGATCCTGCACGACCCGCTGTCGCTTTGTCTCCCACCCGAATGCGGCCCGCTGCCAATTTCCGACCGTCAGTCCAGCACGGCCCGCATAACGCTAATTTTTACAGTCCGCGTTTTGTCGGGGTTGGCGAGAACGCGCTTTGAACGAAAATGGACCTTAAGACAATAATTTCGAGAAAAGCGATCTCTTTACTCGTATTGTGGATGCGGTTCGCACTCGTATGTACAGGTGGCGTTCCACTACGAGGGTGTGCTTTGTGCATCCGCGTATGTTCACGAGAGAGAAGCTTCTGCTACGCATTGGCGGCACCGCAGGCAACGAAAATGACCACCATGCCGCTCGACGACACACACGCTTTGAAAAGTCTCCTGCCCCTAAAACTAGCAACCTAAAAAAGAAGAAAAAAAAAACAACACAACTAAGTATTAGCACACCACATTTGTTTTGTTACTGCATTCTTGGAACAGCTTTTTGGGATGTTCGTAGACTACCAGGCCTCCCTTGTAAGCATGAATTCGAAACCCAGCCCGGCCTGCGCCTTTCATAATTGTGGTTCTGAACTCCGAGCCCGATCTGCGAGCTGAGCCAGCCCCTGGGCCGTGGGCTGGCCCGTACCAAGGCAGGCTTCTCCGACTGCCCCTTCGGAGCCGCCGCCCCATACGGACCCGGAAACTGCTGCACCATCTCAGGGAGTGCGGAGGACGTGCCAGCAAACCTTTACCACGTTCGCTCTGTTGCGAGTCAGCGCTGTGCAGACACCTCCTCTACTCTTGCATCATGTCGAAAACTATGCATTCGAGGTAAAATGGCAAAGCGTAAAACACCCATAGGGGAGACCGTTCACCTCTTTGCCCTTACAATATATAGTGTACAAGACACCACTAGAAGTCTGGGAATCCCAGAGTGGTGCAATGGTTCAAAAATAGCTGTAATCTTGAATGAGAGCCAAGCCCGGCTTGGAAACACTTTTAGAAATGGAATTTCTACAGACAGTGATGCAAAGCTGGTTTTATTATTACATGCGCCATAATGCATTTCAGATCATGTGTCTTCAATAAACCAGCGTGGATGTTTTGAAACCACGACGCAAAATAAAGACCATATTCGAATACCACTGCTCGACAATAAGCCAAAGCTTTGACTTTGCGGAACCGACTAGCTTGATGCAGAAAAGTGAAGAACTGATAAGTGTGTGTATCGTGGTGTATGCAGACCGACGCCATGGCTTGTAATGTCAACCGCAGCTTCTCCTCGGTGTATGTGAACCTTTGCAAATAACCTGCCTAGTTGCGATTCGAGTTCACTGATATGCCCCTTGGGATACACAACTGTTGTCTCCTATACGATAAAGCATGTAAATAAATTATTTTTGGGAAGTCGAAAGTGCAGGCGACAAGGCATGCCCATCGGGACCACAAATGATAGTGTGTATTTCCCGCCATTCTCAGGGGGCTGAATTGCATGAAATGATAGGAGACCTTTTCCTCTTGAGACGTTGAAGCGGCTAGCAACATGCCGAATGCAGGATCTGTTGGCTGCGTACCTGTATAGACAGAACAGAGTACACATACATTTTTTATGACTGCGCAGCATGAGGCAGGCATTGCATGAATTCGACTGATGACAAACTAATTAGTCTGAAATATCCACAGCCTTGCCATGCGCAAAGTGCGTTCCGCCGAAATCTCGCCGTTCGGCAACCTTCTTGTTCTCATAACTTTGGAGCATATTCGCGCATGTGACCCTTTCCCTCCTAATGCAGGGTTAACAGTGAAAGGAAAAGCAACGCTATAATGGCCATGGGGACCCCAATTGAGCAAGATGGTGACGCCCTGAGGCCATACTTGAAAACATGTATTTCTAACGTGCCCGTGTGAAAAGCTTTCCCTCTCCCTTGCGGCCAGCACCGGAGGAAGGAGGGATGAGCTGTGCACCTGAGATGCAGCGAGAGACCGCACCGGATCGCCCGGCTGCTGGGGAAAAATACCAACTCAGCTTCGCTCTAAAAGAAAACAAGAAATTAAGAAAAGATAGACTGAGACCCCTTACAAAAATCTGTAGTTAAATTCTTTTGAATTTTTGTTGAAAATTTTCTGGAGTCGTATTGAATTTCTTTTTAAACTTTTTTGACGTTTTTTAGACTTTGTTTTGACAACTTATTTAACTCCTAGTTAAAATTGGCCACTTACATTTTTTAGAATTCCTTCTTGCATACATTCTTTTGAATTCCTTTTGACAAAACCGCAGATTAACGTTAAAAAAGACAGTAAAATTTTTAATATATTTTTTAATTTCGTTACGATTTGATACATAAACATCCCACAAATAAGCAATGTAAACAAACACAAACACCATCAAGCACTAAACACGAGAAACACAGTTCATGTTGACAGCACCAGAGCCTCATATAGCCTACATATCCTTCTTACATACATTCTTTTGAATTCCTTCTTACATAAATTTTATTGAATTCCTTTTGACAAAACCGCAGATTAACGTTAAAAAACAGTAAATATTTTAATATATTTTTTTTTAATTTCGTTACCATTTGATACATACACATCCCACAAATAAGCAATGTAAACAAACACAAACATCATCAAGCACTCAACACGAGAAACACAGTTCATGTTGACAGCACCAGAGCCTTATATAGCCTACATATCGAAGGTAATCATTTGGCCGGTGACCCCCTCAGCACTTACTAAGTTTCCAAGTCTCCGGTCTCCTTCTCGAAAGTCTGTCAAAAGAAAGACAGTGTTTCCAAGTTCGTGGACTCTATCTCTTACTGAAAAGCATTGGTACAACTAATAATAATTTCGTGTAGCCGCTAAAACAACATCCACAAAAACATCTCATAGAACAAATGTTATCGCTTCTCTGCATAGCACCACTCGGGAGGAAACTAGTCAAGGCGGTTGCTCCACTTTAAAATAGTTATTTTGCTCTTCTTTACTAGTTGAATAGGGTCAATAATGCAACGATAGTCATTTACGAAGTGAGAACGGCAAAGCGTGTTTTTCGAACGCCTGGCCTCCAGCACACGCCCCATGCCTTCCGTCGTCCTTTGACTGCGCAGTCGAGCTCGAGGGGCGCGAGTCGCCGAAGAGTTGTCAAGGATAGGAGGCTCGCGCTGGAGGCAGGAGAACGGAAGCTCCTCCCTACGGTTCTCAACTTGTCAGAGACTATTGAGAAACTTAGTGACTTTTGACATTTAGTCAAGATGTATAATGTTCAATAAAAAGTCAACAGAAAGTCTGTAGCTTTTCTTTTGACACCGGCTACAGAAAGTCAACTGAATAATTTAAACACGAGTAAATAGAACGTCTGCAGTATTTCTGATAACACTTTCAACAGGAAGTCAACAGAAAAAGATCCAACGTAGAGTTAATAGAAAGTCAATAGCTTTTCTTTTGACTCAGGCAGAAGAAAATCATAAAAAAAGTTTCAACACAAAATCAACAAACTTTTTGTTGACCATGTCAACAGGAGGTCAGTCAAAATAAAGTAATCAAAGCCAACAAGAAGTGAACACATTTTCAATAAAAAGTAAAAAAAGCAACATCCGTCATATCGGACCCCGCACACGACCGCAGACTGAATAAAAAAATAAAAAATGTCTCTTTTTATAAACTATTATAAAGAAATAATGTCAATAAGTTTTCAGTTTATTTTTTAGAAAATAACCTACAAAAAACGGTTTTACAACTTTTTATTTTTTTTATAAATAAGTCTACAAAATAAAATCTATTGTTTTTCCTTTTGAATTTTTTAGAAAATAATCTACAGAAAAACGTCTTTACAAGTTCTTTTTAATTTTTTTATAAATAAGTCTACAAAACAAAATCTATTGGTTTTCCTTTTGAATTTTTTTAGAAAATATCCTATAGAAAAAACGTCTTTACAAGGTCTTTTTAATTTTTTTATAAATAAGTCTACAAAAAAATTCAATATTTTGTCTTTTGAAAGTTTTTTGACAATAGTCAAAACAAAGTGCGTTTATAAAGGAATTCAGTAGGATCGCGGAAAGTCAATAAGAAGTCTAAAAACTTAAAAAGAATGTTGAGACCCGTTTTTGTAAGGGACGGGCCCCATTCGTAAGCAAGAAGGCGAAAAGAAAGTAGATGAGGGCAGCTGAGTCTAGTGAAAGACGTTTCTAACAAAAATGACCCTTTCAACTTGGCTGTGCCCCAAGGCAAGCTCACCGGAGGTTGGCTATGCTCTAGTGCCCGTGAACCTTTCGTCCAGCCTCAAGGCGAAAGACACTATATCTCTGCCGAGCTTTCAAAATGGCCCAACATCTCCATACGACAGATTTTGAAGGAAGATAAAGTAGACGAGCACGGGGCGGACTAAACGAAGCCTTTTTCTCGGAAAGGATGTTACGTCCTCGGCTACGCACCAAGGCGAACTCCCAGGCAGCTGGCTATGCTCCGGTGCAGAGAAAAAGCTAGCTAAACGTCTACCCACGGTTTATGAACAGTCACGGAGGGGCAGCATTTTCGCACCCTGGATTCAAAGAAAAACATTTTGCGATGACCAACTTAAACGTGGAGTATGTGAGTGACAGGCTACTCGAAACTGGGTTATTGAAATGTCAAAGCATAGAGAGGCCATCTTTTATGAATATATCTTTACATATGTTCACATCATTCTCCCTCCAATTGCTTTCTTGCCCTGTCCCATGCAAATTCCGACAGCGTATGTATATATGTACATATATATATATATATATATATACATTTATACACATATATATAGGTAAAGTAAGGTAGATATAAAAACAATGGACCGGGAAAAGTTAATAAGTCAAAGATGCGTACTGTCGGAGTTATTAATTCGAAGTTTATTACGACGTTTCGAGCGGGGACCACTCTTCATCAGGTAGCGAGTGTACATATTGATGCGATATTCCTTGACCTTTCTAAGGCGTTTGATAGAGTACCACACACTGAAATACTTCATAAACTTTCTTTGCATGGTGTAAATCATAGCGTGATATTGTAAATCAGGGCGTATTTATTTAATCGGGTGCAGTATATAGAGGTTATCGGTTACTGTTTAATTGTATCATGAATGCCCTCGCGCGTCCCCCAGGGGTCAGTACTCGGGCCAGTATTATTTTTAATGTGCATTAATAATATCGTGGCGGAAATAAACCAACGGGTTACTGTGCGGCTATCTGCGGATGATTGGTGTATTCAAAAATCAAGAAGGAAGACGACAAGCGCAGATTAAGTGCATCTGCTGGGTCTATTCAGGACAGCTGCTCAAAATGGAAGACGAAAATTAATGCACAAAAACTGTGTTTGCACGAATAACTAACAAAACTAAAAATGTGCTTTCTTTTACTTACTAGCTTGATGGGAGTCCTTTGGTTGAAGTTGACAGTTTTAAATACCTGTGTGTGACACTTTCTAAAGACATAAGTTTGAGTAAGCACATAAATAAAATATATCACAAAGCAATAAAAAAAGTTGTGATTTTTAAGACGAAATCTGAACAGTGTTCCGCCTAAAATGAAGTTAATGGCCCGCACAACGTATATTAGGCTTACCTTGGAGTACGCTGCATCGGTATGGGACCCCTATAGCAGAAATCAAACTGGTGAACTCGGAAAAGTTCAGAGGAAGGCGGTGCAATTTAGTCTATCCAAATACATGCGACTTGATTTTGTCACAGATATGCTGAACAACCTCAATGTCCCCTTACTTTTCGTCCGTGTAAAAATTGCTCGACTAAAGTTTTTCTTTATGTTTTCTCATCACCTGTATAACATTAACCCGTATTCTAGATCTGGCATCGAGAGAACTCAGATACGTTAGCGCTAATCAGTTTGAAGCACCCAAATGTAATATTGACGCTTTTAAATGTTTTTTTTTTTCTAGAACTGTAAAAGACTGGAATTGTCTCCCACAAAATATTCTGTCATTGAACTGTTTGGATGAAATTGAGAGCGCCCTTTTGAATATGACTGATTTGGAATGATAAATAGTAGTTAAATGTTTTTGCTAAGCAGTAGATTTCGAGTGCTGAGAATTAATTTTGTTCAGTGCTAGATAATATATTGAATGTTTCTGCTATTTCAGCCCCTTTATTTTAAGTGAGTGTCGCTGAATAATGTACTTTACTGTAGTCCTGATGTTGTATGTTCCTGTGCTCTTCTATACCCACACCTGTTAAAGCCCTGTACTTGGGGTGAACAGTTTTCATAAACAAACACAAATTCAAGATATATGTATACATGGGTGTGAGAACAAATGGTCCCAGAAGTAATGGTTCCGGAACTGATGATCCCGGAACAAATGTTCCCGGAATAAATTGTCCTAGAACTAATGGCCCCAAGTCCTAGGTAGGAAAAAATGGCCCCGTAAAAAGATTGTTTTTAAACTAAGATATCCCATGCAATATACTTCATCTGTTGTGCAATCAGTGATTTCGTGGTGGAATGAAGGATCTATTTTATATTTTGAGGCCGGTTACTTCGAGGAAAATGGTCGGGTATTGAACTTAATATTGTCCAAAACCATCAGAATATTTCAGAAGTGATTACTGTCCAAGAGGTATCTTCCAACTGTTAATATAGAGACTATAGAGACTTTATCCGATATTATAGTAGGCATTACTATTTTCATATAACATGCTTTAGAATATTTATGGCATCAGTAGGTTCTTTCGAAAAAAAATGAGTACGGTTCATGTGATATAAACGAATGATGTGTGAGCAAAAAGCTTCTTTTCAGCGAATCGACGTTTTAGCGAATAACTGAAGCGCGTTTAAAGCCCCCCCCCCCCCCCCCCCCTCCCTGCCCGCGCTTAAGCAGCCTCGCGGCGACAGTCTGTGGCGGCTCATTACGAAAACGCAGCTTCGCGGCGGTCGACTATTCACTAAAGTGTCATACGGTGAACCGTGGGCGTTCGCTAAGACGTCATGCGATCAAGTGAGTGCCTCTCCCCCTAGTCATACTGTTCAAGCCATGAAACTCGAATTACTCCCATCTCGCCATGACGCGTGGTGGTAGCACACATAACGAGCGGAGCCCGATGCTTTTATAGGTGCATCAGGTGCATTAGATGCATCGAAAAATGTAATAAAAAACGATTGAGTTATTGCAACCTGCAGCCTCGAAATTCGGCGTGTGTTATCTGATTTTATCAAATTTATCTGAAAACGGAGAAGCTATATAGACGATATTTATCTGGTACCATTTTTTCATTGTTTGTACTTAGGGCCGTTAGTTCCGGGACCATTTATTTTGGGACCAATTATGCCGGGACCATTTGTTCCGAGACGATTTGTTCATTTTCCCTTATGAACGGGCAATGCAAAAGAACCACTCATACAAAACAATGAGAAAAGAGGGCTCCGTGAAGATCCAGAACAATGTGTCGCGAGCCGTCGTTTCCTGAACCGAACACTAAACGCAAAAGAAGAATTTCCTAAACTTATTTGAAGAAAATCGCTTGTTTCCGGTATGCGCGTAGGTCTTTTCGAACACTGGTAGCTCTGGAACACTTTCAATACGTTCTCGCGGACGATATATCAGGGAACCTCTTCGCACAACATACAAGAATAGGTCAGCAAGAAACCATTTCGTGATCGGGAAGCGCTGCTGTGCCATCCGTCACTTTTCCTCCTTATCACACACCTGGTGTTATCCGAGTGCACAGAGCGGAGTCAAGTGTTAAAATGCAGACGGTTGATTGATCCGGCGAGCTGACACCTTCTACCATGCTTTCAGCTTGAAGAAAGAGAAAGAAAAAGAGGAGTATCAAAGCAGGCGCTCCTTCAAAGTAAGAACGTTTGTGCGCTGACAAAAGGCTAATCGTCACGGGCATCTTAACACTGAACACAGCGAGAGGATTTGTTTCTTGTATCCTCCTGTAAGTTCGTCCAAACGTAGATTGTGCGTTGTATGGTATATGCGTGGCCTCGGCCTTCAGGCAGGTGCCGTTGCCTAGTCCGCAGTCCGCAAACAGTCCGCAAACAGGTGATAAGGCCTTATCACCTGTTTGCGGACTGTATAGTCAGGAGACCCTAACCGGAGACAATTGCCCTAAAGCACGCAGTGAGTCTACGCTGCCGTCAACACCGAGTAAGCAGGAGGGCTGCATGAAGGATAGTAGGGTGTTTTTGGTGCTCGAAATAAACTGCCGAGCACGAAAGTGACCAAAAAACAGAAAGTATTACGATCGTATTATTTATGCCGTGTAACCCACATTATAGTTTAAAAGGCAGAATGCACCGCGACTACATTTTGCGCACGATGTTCACAAAACAAAATAAATGGATATATATGTATATATATATATGTATATAGATATATATTTATTTTTACACAAAATTTAACATCATGGGTACACTGTTAGATTTCAGTGCTTAAACTTGAGATATTGAAATCTTTGCATATTTGTGGCATTTCTAATTACATAATTCAACAAATGGCACCCTTTCCGTGACATGTACACGACCCTCCCGAAAAAGAAAGAAAACAACAACAACAAATAGATCGATTGATGCTATCAGCGATTTGCGAAATTTACGGTGACGCTTATTTGTGTGCAATTTTTTCGTTGTAGTAGTCAAATGTCGCGAATACACAATCTAGTGCGTGCGAACTAACATTACCGTTTTAATTTTTGGTGGCAATAACCTTTGTCGCGATACATCTGTAGCGCTTGTGTTGACACTGAATTCAGTGCCAAGTAGCCGTTCGGTCTTGCAGTGTAGAAACGAGAAACATCGTCATTGCAGGCTCGAGTTTTTCTGTATTCTGCAGAGCGGTTTAAATTTTAAACTTTTATCCGGAATAGACATTTCGTGATATAATAATAAACATGTGGATAATTTAAGACATACCGTTTTTTGTTTTTTTTTTCGTCTTGGTCTGCCAATTTTTGAACGACTTTTTAGTCATTTACGTTCTAACGAAAATTGTTCCTCGCGTATCAGTGGCATGTTGCGCCTGTGCTTGGTCCTAAGTGCGGTGTTGACTTTAGGAGCTCTCAACGGAGTGGCGGTGCTCCGAGGGAGTGGCGTTCCACGCTGAGCGGGAAATTGTCTTCTCGGCCGCCTCTCCGTAGGAGAGGCCTAGCGCAAGCCGCCTCTCCGAGAGAGTCAAAAGCCGAGCGGTCCTGACCCCTTTGCGCAAACACAATTGGCTCCCCCCCCCCCCCCCAATCTCTGTTCACAACGCTTACACACACACACACACACACATGGTTCCGACCTGCCGCGGAGTGATTTTTTTTGCAAATTCTCGAGTTGGTGCCATTGGTATGGTTGCACACTGCGGACCATGTTTGGACTCCGCAGCACGGCGGGACGTAGAATCCGCGCCAGACGAAAAAGAACTAGGTGGTCGGGTCAATCGAGTGATCTTGGTAGTAAACTGATGGGGAAAGGCGACGCGCTCCCTACGAGGGAGACGACTGCAGATGAGGGACACGTCCCTGCGCAGAGGCAGGCGAGGCGAAAACATTGTTCGCTGTTTTCGAAACAAAAGTTGCAGTGCAGCTTTTCCTACATCGAAAAGATTTCAGGTGGCTGTCGAATGTAGCCCGTAACATATCCGAAACGAGCTATAAACATAACTCTCGGAATCTTTAAAATGTGTAGTTTTTTATTGTTCAAATTTCTCCAAGAAGGCAGGGCATGCAGTTGACTTGAAAGCAAAGATATTCCGCGTCGATTTTATCAACAGATGTTTAAGTGTCAGCCTTGTTATTTAATAATAAGTGTATTTATTTGCCGACTCGCACTGAAAAGTACAACTACAAAGTCAAGTTTAATGAAACAAAACAAAAAACTGTAGTGTACCTTCAATATATCATTTCGACCTCTAACGCTAAATTTGCTCTGAGCTAATATAAACATCACTAAATTTTTTTGTTGGTATGGAAACAATCGGCATGCAGTCAGCTTCACGGTAACAAATATTCATGCTACTTCCGGCACCAAATATTGAGAAGTTCACTGCAATGTTTGTTATTGGATACAATCTTTAGTTCTAAAAGAGTGCGGAGTGTGCAACGCAAATAGTGGTCTCTCGGTGCCACCATTCTGACACCAAATAAAGTACGCCTAAGCTTATATGTTGCTTGTTCTCAACGGCCACTACAAATTGCAAAAGCACTGTTTTCATTCCGAAGAGTTTACATGTTATGTGCATCTTTAGTAGCCTACTTACATCGGTTATACACAAATAAAAAGGGCAGTCAAATCGACACCGCTGACAATGAAAGACAGGCTGGATGCAAATAGAGATTTTGCGACCCTTCAAATAAAGGCTCTCACAGAGCTGCACGTCACGAAAACTACCCCGGATTTTCCTATTTATGTAATGCGTGGTACTTACGCTTGCTAGCCCTAGGCAAGAGAAATCGCTACTAAACTTTGCTTTGCTCAATGATTTCGTTTTCTAAATTGTCCCGTCCCGAAACTGAGAACATATGACACGATTCTGCTTAAATCAATATTTACAGCAACTGAGAAATACAAAGATTATCGTAAATAATCATCCAATTGTCTACTCTAAACACACTGAAGATATTGTCAATTTCTGTTAAAAACAACGGTTGTTGGACGACGCGACATCGCCCTTAATTAGGCCGTTTTGGCGGGACCGGACGAAATAATTTCGAAAGTTTATATTTTGACGAAAAATGTAAAAATTAAGAAATTTGGCATTTTGACCTGGAAACTTTACAATAACTTAGAAACATCCATCGGGTTTCATAAAAATAACGTAATGAAAATGTTAATAAATATATATATTTAGGGCGCGCAGAAATACTCACTATTTCTGTTTTCAATGCAGTGGCGAGAGCGCACAAAAAGATTCTACTTCACACTGATATATTAAGACAGAGTTTACTCACATCATAACTAACGTGAAGTGAACTAATTAAATATTTGTTGAAATATTTAATTGCTAAATATATGATGCCAAGTATTATGTAGAAAGTCATTTCTTGTTTCAGATTTACGAAAGAGAGAGAGAGAGAACGTGAGAGAGACCAAAATGTATATCAAACTTGATAATTTTGTAATACCATCAGTAGAACTCATGGCAGAACACGCTTCAGATGGCTGAATCATTGCAGTGCGTGTAAATGTCGCGCCGGCAGTGCCAAAGCAGCTCTGGATAATAATAATAATAATAATAATAATAATATTAATAATAATCTTTATTTTTCGGGTGCCCTAAAACGGCCGAGTGGCCTTCTCTTAAGTACACCAACTCGTACAATAGAAACTCTTAAACAAAAATCCTACTCATCAAAACAGAAATAGATATGCATATACACTGAAGCGCTATGAAGTAACCAAAAGCTCGTCCAACTGACAGCGAAATGTAGGCAAGGGTGTGGTGATGTCAACTTGAGTTGGCATACAGCTGTTATATAATGTCTGTAAACGAGGAAGAGGTGACGCACGGCATGGTGAGCAAATATCAAAACAGGTGAGCTCTCTCGTCGCGTGGAAAGGAACACGGAAACCGATTTTACTAATAGGCCGTGAAGAATAAATGGCACCATTAATGATCTTATGCACGAATACCAAGTCAAGGACTGTTCTTTTGTGTGATAAAAGCTTCAGCGAAAATCTAGTCAGTAAGCCTTCATAGTCATAATACACGCGTCGTCCAATCCATCTATCGTAAACAATTCAAACAAATTTTTTTTGCACACGTTCTATGATCAAAGCCTGTGTTACAGATATTGAATTCGAAATCACATAAGAAAACTCAAGCCTTGAAACCACTAAGGAATGAAAAAGATGTATTGAACAATGGGGCTTTTTAAAATACTTGGTCAAACGCGACATAACTCCTAGAACTTTCATTGGAGAGCTGACAAAAAAAGATACATGATTTTTTAAAGTTAATCCTCAGTCAATGAACACCCCAAGATCCCTGACAATTGACACTCGTTCAATTGGATTACACTCAAGATGATAAGTGTTATTTGTGATCGCACGGTATGTACACAAAGGTATCACTTTTGTTTTTAAAAGATTAAGAAATAACTGATTTTGTTTACACTACTGTGCTATATAAGACACATCATGTTGTATCAGATCACAATCTAAAAAAAAAAGTGAACACTCTTGCACAACTTGATGTCATCGGTAAATAAAAGCAGTTCAACGTTCTTTACACAAGACGCAATATCATTTATAAAAATTGTAAACAGTAGAGGACCCAATATTCATCCTTGGCGTACGCCTGATTGTGAAAAAAAACTATTTGGAATAACTGTGAGCGACCCGAACACTATTTGATCGAAAAGACAAATAACTCTTAAACCAGTTACACAATTCTGGACAGACACCATACAGATGTAACTTGGACTAAAGCAACAGGTGACTCACTTTATCGAAGGCTTTTTACAAATTAAAGTATGTTGCATCTACTTGTTCTCTATTTAAAACAAACGGCACACAGTAATCTGAAAGAGGTACACAAATTTGTTTCCACAGACCTACGTCTTAAAAAACCGCGCTGCCAGGGCGTTAAGTTTTGACGGAAATAAAAAGTCAATTTGCTATGCACAACAATCTCAAAAACCTTGGAAAAACCACAAAGCAGGAAAACTGGACTGTAGTTCGCAACTATAGATTCGCCACCATCTTTTAAGGTAGGAACAACAACATTTTTTTTCAGAGCGAAGGGAAAACGCCTGATCTGAGTGACATATTAAAAATGTGTTTCAAAATAGGAATGAACAACTGACCGCAACCTTTGATAACAAAGCCTGGTACACCATCCACGCCGGAAGAAAACTTGGGTTTTAACTTTCTTATCGCCTCGGCAATATCAGGAGAGTCCACTCTTATGGAACTAAAAAAATCGTGACGAATCAGCTCCTTATCCTCCTGTTGAACTGATTGCTGATTGTCAGAGAAACATTAGGCGAAATAATCAACGAAAATATCTGCAACTTTATGAGGTGATGAAACATAACTCGGGGCGTTATCTGAACAAGCACGTAAGCAGATGATAGGACTAACGTCCCGTGTATGTTGCTTCGTTAACTTCCAGAGTCTTCGGGCTGCGAAACAAGCTATTTTCTACAGTGTCAAGATGCATACGTTTATCGCGCTTGAACAGTTTCTTCGCCAAGGCCCGATATAAACTGAATTTGGTGTACATATGTAAAGAGCCGCATTTCTTTTATAAAGACGGTGGAAATGTTCTTCCTTTACCAAATAACATTTTAAATCCCTGGAAAAAAAATTAGGATATATGGATGGCTTTGTTGAAGGATTGGGTACAAAAGTGTCGATGGCATCTTTTACAATTGTTGTTGGAGTCTCGGTAGCACGATCGACATCAGACATGGCGAGAACGTTAGACCAGTCGAAAGTTTCAATATATTTATACAAGCCAAGGTAATCTCCTTTTTAAAAAAAAGTAAGCCAATGGCTTTGACGATATCCGCGACTTCCACGGAGAAAAATAACTGGACACTTAAAGGTGGACGAAACTTATCAACTTGTACCAAAGGATCGGAAGCCATACTTAAGCTTAGAATGTGGAGATTTGAAAGAACGAGATCTAAGATATTACCTGCGCAATTCGGTATTGAATTTAGTTGTTCTAGACCACTCAAGTAAATAAAAGACAACAAAGAAAAGGCCTTTCTAGCTGTTAACATAATATTGTTTAAAGCTCGCAAGAACCACTCTACACCCGGAAAATTAAAATCTCCCTGTATCTGAAAACTAAACTTTTCAAAATCAATTTCCTTTCCAAGAGATTCAAAATGTTCAATGAAAGTGGTTTCATCAGATAACGGGGAAAAATAGTACGTTCCTATCAGCTAATTAAATCCGTCACTTGCCTTAATCTCGATCCAAACACATTCTGAATAAGTTTCGAGATCAAACTGCCTATGCGATGCCACGGAAACTTTAGTTGCAATTAACACGCCCCTCCCATCGTTTGCCCCGTAGACAAGTAGTCTCTATCCCTTCGATAGATCATGTAGCTGGAGTTGAAGTAATTAGAGACTGATATACCATCACAAAGCCAGGTTTCGGAAATTCATATAATATCATGAGTTAAATTAGTTGAATTGTACAAAAACTCGTCGGCCTTAGTCCTCAGGCCTCGTATTTTTTGGTAAAACACGCTAAGTTTGTGCGTCATGAGCGGTTTCTACTCCGTCATCAGTATGAACACAAGACTTGTCCAGTCGGCCAAAGAACTGATGGAAAATGTTACCTCCAGGCCACACCTCGGATTTGTTAATTGCGTCGAAAACTGACTCGTCACCCGAGATGTGGAACGAAGAGTATGTGTCATATCGTGTAAACATTTTTGAACACAGGACCTGCCTCCCCGCTACAAGAGGTTCGATAAGTGCTAGAACATCGTCCACGCTCGTATCCGGATCTAGCCTAGTTACAAAAAGTGTCAAACGACGCTTCTTACGAGGGACAGCGGTCACCTTAGATGGTTTAGCCGTTCCAGTTGACGGCTTGGTTCGCCTTCGTAGTGAAGCACAGGAGAAAACGTAAGAATCTTTATGTTTCATACTTCCAATTGAAATGTGTGCTGCTAGATCTATCGACTTTGCGGCCTCTCAATTGACCCTTTTCTCGGAACTTAGAAGGCATTCAGTGCACATGATCCAGTTCTCAGGAAATTATGAAATCATTGATGTTCAGGTTTCTCGGCCTCCGCTTGTTTATGGAATTGATCGATAGTCAGTTTACAGCATTGTAGACTTACTTGACGCTCCCTGTCTTTCTCTCGGCTGGCGAAGAAATGTTTGTGCAACAGGAGCAATGA
Organism: Ixodes scapularis; assembly: GCF_016920785.2. Lineage (NCBI taxonomy): Eukaryota > Metazoa > Arthropoda > Arachnida > Ixodida > Ixodidae > Ixodes > Ixodes scapularis. The sequence goes on along the minus strand of NW_024610190.1, from coordinate 806,035 downwards.
ACTGCTGTCAGATCCGCCCCTTTGGCATACGTAATTTAATGCTCGGTCATTTGCGTCACATTAGACAGGGCTCTTTCAATGATCTTTTTTTTATGTGTAGTTAGCCGAATTGTGTGGAAAACTCTGAAACGAATATCACGGAAAATCAAAAGAATTCTTAAAAAAAAGAAAAGAAACGATCCTGTCATTGGGCCGTAAAGAGGTGTAACATTAACATAAATACGCAAACTATACAATTCCGCGATTTATTAAGACACTTTAGTGAGTTCTGTAATTATCAATACGGTATTTTTTTTATTTGTAAACGTGGGTTTGATTATACTACTCATTAGAAGCGTCGCACTGAGCATATTTCTGGAGAGTTTCGCCGATCCTACGCTGGTACCTGACGGAATGTTTTGATAGCAGGAATATCAAATATATTATGTTTTTAGGCGGCCCTGCTTATATTTTAATTATTTATCTCAAGCCCTTTAGCCCCAAAAGAGAATACACTTATTGTGCAGCCAGAAAGCAGTAATAACACATATTGAATATTTGGAGAACTAAAACAACAAAGAAAAATTAGTTGGAGCAACTTTTGTTTTTCAACATTGCACAAATATCAATATCTTTTCGTGCACTTGTGTGAAGAGAAAATATTTTTCTCTGCATGCCGAGACAGGGATGTCTCCAAACTCAGCTACTTCCACAAGCCCGGAAAGGAGCCGCTTCTGACCTGGACTGTTGGAGACGTCATCGACAGAGCCACCGACGTCTTCGGGGATACCACAGCGATGGTATACACTCACCAGAACATCAGCAAGACATACACGGAATACGGAAAAGACGTAAGCTTATATTCAGATCAGGTACTTTTCTTGAGACTCATTCCTCGGAAATAAATATTAATTACCATGTTCTTGCCAAAGAGACAAAAATATCCCTAGTGTCGTCGTTAACTATCACAACGGCAATTGTACACCTAGTAAGAGCCGCCATGAATAACCTCATTCTGGTACTTCGAGCTGAGCTCCAGAATGCGAGTTTTCAAAACTGGCGACATGTTGGTGCATACCTCGAATTTGTTGCAAGAAAGCGCCGGCATTTTTTTAGAAGGGAGAAGTATTATTCAAGAACAATAGCAATAAAGTAACGTTACGGTGGCTGACGCATTGGAAAAATCAGAAGCATGATGCTAAAAATAGAAACAATAAGCGCAAACAATGAACTGAGTTTTATTTCGAAGGCAACATGAAAATGAGCGCAACAAATTGAAGCACAAAAAGAATTTGTTAGAGACGGTATCCCATGAGAATGGCCACCCGATCCCCCAAGCAGCAAAATTAATGCCATACACACCCTGCCATATTTTCCCATAAAATAAAAATTTCCGATTTTAATATCAGGATTTCGGGCTCACAGACACTTCGATGGGACTAGATGCAAGCGTTTAATCAAATAGCATAATTTTAATTGTGTCGTCAGAAAATTCATAAAACAATAAAGCAGGATTTCATTCGGGTGATTGACAATGGATTACAGAGTGCTCCAAAGTGCCGCTTGAAAAAAAAACAAAAAAAACATGCCTTATGGCAAACATGTCGAGACGATTTCCCGCCTACTCTAGATACGTTTTTACATGTATAAAAATTTGGAAAAACACTCCAGTTCCGCATGCAGCTTGGTGTTTCCCCGCACACCACATCATTTCGCCCGGTGCAATCTGTAAAATAGCCGATATGGGGTAGTTTTAAAGGGGTCAAACGACCACAGCAGCCTCGTGAAGATTAAGAGCCTTCCTGATGATAGGAGAGGATTGTAAATACGGAATAACTGCTAGCCTAAAAGCAGGTCTCAAAGCAATTGCGTAATATGGAAATCTTTCGCGAATCTATTTTGCTCGGGCTGGTCTCAAGGCAAGATGGCACCTTATTGCGTGATGTCATGGTGTCTTGTGGCGTCACAGTTTCATGTGACGGCATTGTGTTCGAGACATTATCGTATTGCCTGCAGTCAGAAAATTAAGTGTCGTGACGTCATAATTCCCCTTTAAATGAGGGGAAAAAATAACTCTGCTGATTTCGAATGTAGAGCGCTGTTCGTTAAGAAACAAAAATCACCAAGTTCCATCACACATCCGTTGCATATGACAGAATTTACCTCAGCAACTTTAGCAACCCGATCCCGTATATGGGGCACCGCAACGGTCACAACAACACCCGAAAGAACATCACGTGGATTTCACGTTAATGCTTGCACTGGTTCCAGGACTAACATGGGAATGAGAGGAACATATCCGTATGTGATTGTGCGTATTGTGCACCATTGGTTACCAATCCCAATAAATTATTAGTTGGATGCATTGTTAGATAGCTATATCCTCATAGGAGCGTGAAGGAGCCTTCCAACTGGAACGTCAGCGAGCCATGGATAGGTAGGAGCTAGCCGTAACAGAAGTATGGACATTGCAAATAAATACCTCGTAATATTTTATCTACCAAGAAAGGTTGAAAGGAACCCATATTTAGCTATACATAGTGTTTGATTTTTATGCGAACAAATTAATTGAAAATGACCACATTTAGAGGCGCATTGCTGAGGTGTGTGCAATCGATATGCGATGGCCAGGGGGACATATATAAGGGGCTCATCGTCTTAATAATCGAAAACACAATTGAGTTCACTACCTCTTGAAATATTGCAAATGAATATGTAGTTCTAATTATAAGCTTGCTGACCGCCACACAAAACCACTAAATCTGTCATTTTGAAACGATTTTAAGCATGCTCAAAGCTCGGTGAATCATTAAGTTACCACCCGTGCAGCAGGGTGTGAATCCGCGTATGATAAGAATGTCATCCGGGAGCCCCAAGAGAGTGCACTGCCAGATTGTCGTTTTTTACGTGCTGCTGTGACATCGCATTACAGCATGGCGCCACATAACACTGACGTGACAGACGCTATGAGATTCCACCAAGACATTACGGGACGCTATGACGCCACATGGCACCGTGATGTGACGTGCAGTTATGATGTCACGCGAAAACGTGACTTGACGTGACTGTGACGTCGTATGATACCATGACCCCCTTGACGCAGTTCCTTGACGCGACACCATGAAATCAGGTGATACAATGATGTGGCGCCGTACCGTCAAGGGACGTAACATTACGGGAGACCGTGACGTGTTTTTATACCATGACGTGGGAGGGATGCCACCGACGTGATACCGTACCGTTACTTTAGAACGTGACGTTATGTGAAACCGACTTCACCTGACCTTACCTAATGTCACTAGGTCGCGTTGCGTACGGTAATACTGCCACAAGATTTCATGATGGTCACGTTATGTCATGTTGAGCTTTGACGTCGCGCTAGATCATGAGGTCACGCGACACAGGGAAAACGGGATGCCACCATGACGTCGTAGATGACCTTTGCACGCTGGGAATTCAGAGCGCCTTCGGAATATACCAAAGCCAGGGGCAGCTTTCATTCGCAAAAAATTGGTGTACTTCAGAATAACTCAATTTCAAAAAGTATTAGTATATGGGAGTTCATTTCTAGTGCACCTTAATATAGAATAATCGAAAAGAGAAGGAAGTGGCAAAGGCGTTTAACATGGTTACGTTCTTTTTACTTCACTCAGACGACCATTAATAAAGATTGCGAGGCAACAACGAACGCTATTTTTACATCAGACGCATTTTAGAGCACAATTGTGTTCTCTGAAGACTGGAATTCATTCAGCGCTAATCTCGCTCATATTGCCGAGGTAACTGAAAATCTGTGGTAGGGATATACAGCCCCTACACTAAGTTGAATATAAATTCAAATTAAATTTGCTTCCCTCCTTTATACATTCGACGAAGTGTTTTCGTTTCCAACTATGTATAAAGGAAATGCAGACATTGGATCAAATCTGGTGATTCTGAAACTAAACGAGGTACCTTGAAGGTTTTATTATTCAGACTATTCACTGATCTTGTTATTGTTATTACCGTTCTTATTTTGTTTAAAGCTATAAGTAGGGCTCCGTGTTTTCGGATAAATCCGAGAAAACCCCGAAAAACACCACAGCTAAAATTTTTTGTAAATTGAATTTATCCGATACACTCCGAATTCTTATGTACCCATGCTACCCGTCTCCCCCCCCCCCCCCCCCCCCCCCCCAAGCAAAAAAAAAAAAAAATTTTTTTTCATTTGACCAGCGCAGGATCAATGGTCCTGGGAAAGTGAGGCCAGAATTATCTTTCAAGCCTCGGAGCGTAATCTAAAGGGGGTCTTACGGCTTGTCTCGTCAAGTTTGGTTCAGGGAAACAGGTCATCGTACCATTCGTGTCACGACAAAAGTCACTCTTTTGGTTTCCTGTTTGGGCCATGGGATTTGGGATTTAAAGAAAGGAGAGAGTATGTTTCTGCGGTAACAGTGAATGCTATGGACCATAAAGAGTGTATAAAATAGGGAAGAGGGGCAGTTGAAACTTCGCTATTACATCCTTAACCACTCCACCTCGCGCGACCGCGGGATAAGTTAATGGGATGACTACAAGCTTCCTTGCGGCTACCTCCGGCAGTTTATTGATTTGAAGGTATCGACGTTTATCGAACCACACTTGTGTGGGAGTTTTGTCGTGGGACAAATTGGTATTGCCAATGACACCAACGCCAATTTCAACTGAAGAGATCTTAATTGATACAAGCGCGTTTTATATTTTATCTGGCATAAGTTTGCATCCGGTTATTATTTATAATTCTTAATAGGAAACACTCCGGAATTGATTTCCGAATTTGGAGAATTGGGGATTTACGAAGAAATAAACTGCGATAAACACCGAATTTTTTCTAAAAAACAAGCTCCAAAAAACACTCGCCAAATTTCACAAAAAATAAGCTCCGAAAACACTGAGCCCTAGCTATAAGGATCGACAAGCACATTAACAAAAACGGAACTTTGTCGCCGATGACATTTTGTCATTTTGTTTCTCATTATGGGCTCTCCTGTTTTATTAAAAAAGTGTTCCTTCTACGCAGTGTTTAATTTATATAATTCTTAATAATGCACAATAAAATTTTGTAATTAAGTAAATCCAAAATAAATATATTCAGAGTGCATTCAAATCGAAACACGTTGTTTTATACTATAAAACACTTAATTTTCGAGGCCCTGATTTTTCGCGAATTGAGCAGCGGACTTCTTTCTAGCCGAGACCATTAAATTTTGCGAATTATGAAGGCTGTAATTCGCTTGTACAGGAAATGGAAATATTCGCGCAGACTAAAGGTCGTGCATTGGATCGACGGTGGCGCCGGTACTGTGTGATATTTATCACGCTTCATATGATAGGGCAATAGAGAAGTTGGTGGCAAAGAATTAGAGGCTCAAGATTTTTAGGTACGTTGACGATTTTTTAGTTTTAAACAGAGATCCTGTAGAGGCTAACGAATATAATATGGTCTCTGTTGTGCTTCTGGTTTTTAAGAGTTGTGCGGAAGGCTTACGTTTTACGCATGAAACCGTAAGCACCTGCAGTTTTTGGACTTGGGCTTTTTGTCTAAAAGTGACCATGTGTGTTGGGCGTATGAGCCAAGATCAAAGCAAAAGCTACTTTCATTTGACTCGGCCCATTCGAAGCTAGTAAAGGAGGGTATTGCCACTAGTTGTCCGGCTGCCTTTTTGAAAATATCTTGCCCTCACAAAATGAGTTGTACTTTTTAGTTGCAGCTATTGCAGGATTTGGACTTCCTTTCCCGGGTCTTATGCGATGTTGCTGAAGGGATGGTAAAGAAGCTGAAGAGGCTTGTTGGGGGAAAGGAGGCTGAGAGGGCAAGGCCTGAAGTTAGACCTGTTTTCCTGCGTTATGTACATAAGGACTCACAATCTCAAAAAGATGGCGAAGAAGTTTCGCATTCCTGTAGTTTTTTCTGCCCCAAACAAGCTTTCTAAGCTTTGCCGAAGAATAAATAATGCAGGTGTGTCACGCGATGCGGAGGGGGAGGGCTGCAAGCGTCGTGCCACCAAGTTTCGGCAATGTGCCTTAGGGTCACTTACGAGGTTACCCTGTCTTGCGGCAGCGTTCATGTTGGCCAGACGGAAAGGTGCATTAATGATAGAAAGAGAGAACACTCCCCCGCCACGAGGCAATCCCCGTCTGGCCACTTGGCTATATATTGTGATAGGTCTGAGTGTCAGGCCAAGTTCACTAATACCAAGATTATGGGAAAATTCAAAACGAAATTGGAACGCGAGGTACACGAGGCATTCATGATAAGGTCCCATGGCACAAATCTGTGTATTCGTGCTCCTTCTGTCGCCTTATCCAATTAGGAGCAGGCTTTTATCGGTCACTCAACAGCGACGGCAGGCTTTCCAGGGGTTAATGAAAGCCCATCATCTTTGCGCATGTGCGGTTTTATTCTTCTTTTATGTGTTTTCTGCGACAAAGTTCATTTGCAAGTTTCGCCATGTCCTTTGTGCTTCTTTCTTCGTCCATGTTTTTAGGTGTATTTTTGCACCATGTATAAAGTTCGTAAATATAACAATTCGTGAATTCTGCGAAAAGTAGGGTCTCGCGAACTTTAAGGGTATTAGTATTAAAGTCACTTGCCTTTATAGCGTCGCTTCTAAAAAAAAAAAAAATTAAAAACTGTGTCCGGATTCGTTTCTTATAGGTTGACCAACTAGCTGCAGGCTTGGTGTCTCTCAAACTTCCTGTGGGTTCCAGGGTTGCCATACTCGCTCCAAGGCTCTACGAAGGGGCACAGCTTCTTTATGCAGCACCCAAGGCGGGACTTGTTATGGTGAATGCGACTGAGTTATTACGCTACATATGCTTGCCGCATAGAGGCAGGCCGTCGTTAGTAATCCTGGCTCCCGTTTTTTTCTTTTTTTGTCCAGGTTGGCATCAACTTAACTTGTTCGGTTACTGAACTTGAGTTTTGCCTGAATATGGTAAGTTATCTTATAATCAAAAATATTTTGTTTTCATACTTGTTTACCGCGACAACCTGGATTGGCGAAACCAATGTAGTACAAAGCAGCCACGTAAATGCGAACGTAAATATATTTTCATAACTTTTCTGATCAATTTTATGGAACCGTAAAGTAGGGCGTTGTGTAGAAATACGGCACCACATGCCTATCAGCTAATCTTGGTACAATTATGCTGGCATAAATGGGGGAGGGTGAAAGCTGTGCTCTTTTTTCGCTCGATTGACAATGGGTTTGAACACAGAACGTAATTAAGAGACAGAATTCACACGAAAAGCGTTAGTCTTGAGGGCAGTAAAGAAAGCTTTTTACGCAAGTCAACTCAATAGAAATCACACATAGCCCAATCAGGCTATGCATAAAAATACAGGGCGAACTGTAGTGTGGAATAATCGTGTCTTATTCAATCCTCGATTAATTAGAAAAAAATTATGACCTGCTGAGCGGCAATGGAAGCCGGACCTTTTGATCCGAAGCCCAAGATCACAAGATCCTCCTGTAGCAGGTGGCTTGCCAATAACTCAGCGCAGGTCGCCCCACATAGATATCTTAGGACCTCGTGAGGCGCATCGTGGCACAGACACAGATAGTGCAGCGTGCGTATGACATCGCAATTTGCCATAGCAGGCAATAAATTGCGTAACCGGAGAGGAAACCCTAAAAATGTTGGATTAATTTATTGGAAAACACAAGTACAGCCGATCTCCTGCATAGCAAGGTACGCTTTCACCAAAAATGCGGAGCGTCGCCGTAAATGCGCCGAGCAGCCAGTCGCCGTAACCGACCAATGCGAGCGCTTGCGCGTTCGTATGTGGAATTCAGCGTGAGTAAAGAAAGCATGTCTCATTCTGATCAACTCGGGGACCACAGAATGCGTCATCAGTTGATTATGCGTGCTTTATGATTTTGTGTGTTCAATTACGGAGAGCTTCAGGGGGTTGCAGATGCATTGAACGCCTGACGCACACATACATTTTCCGGAATTTTCAGAATGATCGAGATTAGGGGAGTGTGTAGTGGATTTGGATCTTGATTCTATTGGCTTGTCAGGATTTCACCATGTGATACCGCCACTGCCAGTTCGCCAGGGTGGCGGTTTCTCGTAGGGATTAAACATTGTGTAGGTTAGCCTTGCACCGGTCGCTGGCATGGTCAGGCCGTACCGGCTTTGCCTGGTATTAAGGAATAAGCCGTTCGAGAGCGTTGTACTCTCTTGTCCTTATATGGCTGGTGACGTCATTCTTGGACTTGTTTCAAAGTAACGCTAGATCGCGCGATGCTTCGGCAAACGTGGCAGCTGTCTTTCGCAGCTGGCGGTAACGTCAGGTATACGTCATACTGATTGAATGCGGTGGGTAACGATTTATTTAATATGTTTGACGTTGCTACTTTCCCAAGTCACGCCATCGATTTATGGAGCCGAGTGTGATCATAATAATGGCCTGTTTTGATAGTTTTCTGCGCCCCGGAAGTGCAGTAACAAAATACTTTCACGTTGACCTCCCTGCCAACAAGCACCTTCGGCTGGACAAGATGTACTATTTTTTTAGTGTTTTTTCGAATTAGGTGCTCACTACAAAATTCTGGAGGCGTACGGAAAAAAAGTTCTAGCAAGGGCAGCTTGACAAAGCCACGAGTTCCTGCATTGACATTTGCGCTGAACAAAAAAACAACAGAATCAACATGCAGTTCAAGTTCCAACCTTAACACGAAACTTATAAATATTATTATACAAGGTGTGACAAATAGGCGAATAGCATGGAGGGTAATTTACGTATTTCTGCATAATTTCGATGAAGGGTCATCCTAAATGTAACAATAAATTACCATTATGTGCACAGCAGTGTTGCGGAGTTGCCACTCCGGAGTTGGTATGATTCCGGAATCATTCCGCATTTTCACGACCCCGGAATGGAATGGGAATGGAATGGCGGCAAAGTGTAGGGGAATGAAATGGGAATGTAAATAGGTGTCTTTTGCTCGGAATGGAATGCGAATGGAATGGGCACGGTTCTTTTTTTCTTTTTTTCTTTTTTTTTTGTGTGTTTACAGTCAGCTTAATTGGGCCAGTCAGCGAGTCAGTTGCTCAGAAATAAAATGAACGGGAAACTGCTAGCCCGCGTGGAACCCCAACAGACTTATAAAAACATATGCAATTCAGAAAACGAGCGTCAAGCGAAAGAGCAAAGGGGGAAAGGGGGGTAACGTGGCGCCTTTCACGGACGCGCAGGCGTCTGGCTTCGATGGCGTTACACGAGAGCGAAACAAGAAACCAAGCGCCAAGCAAAAGAAATGGGAGCGGCAAAGAAAGAAACCGCCATGCACGACTCCTCATCGTCCTTCTTGTCATGCTTTTTTTGTTGATGCTGCGACGGTTTGTAGAATGCACGCGCGCGCACAGTCTAAGATCTGGGAGCGGAAGCGACTCATAACTCGCAGAGCTCCGATAACTCGTTGAATCGGGCGCCGCCGAAAGATGATCAGGTATTGTTTTCTTATAGTTCGAGGAGCGTTGTTTAGCAGGCAGCCAGTCCTGCCGGTCCTGCTGCCTTCCACGTTCATTCGCGCGCACTCCTTGGAAGTGCTTTTTTATACTGCATTTGTAGTCTAAGTCCGCCTTTTACTTGGTCTTTGTTCCGATGCTTGTTTTTTTTAATATCTTTTAGTGGGTTGGGGTTACAAGCAAGCCAGCGGATTCTCGATGATTTCCTTTGACTTTAGTCTCTGCATGCTTCGTTTTACCTTGCGATGGACCGCTGCGGACGCTACAAGTCACCCTAGGCAATCCAGCACCGTGAGCGGGACTGCAGGGTCACGCGACATTCAGAAGGCACTGGATTGGTTTCGATAACTCTCGTGCTGTCTGTTGAGGTCCATCGTAAGGTGAAGTAGACTATAGTCACCGCTCTTGGTGTGACCGAACTGACTAGACCAGCAGAAAGATCGTCCCGCTCCAGACGAGGTGCGACCGTTGCTGTGAGGGCAACTGAGAAGGAGTGCTGTGTGCTAACTGCCACTGATGTTTTGGCTTCCGTGCGTCTCGGCTGTCCGGTCTGCATTCGTGCTCCTTGTCCTGGACCCTGTTTGAGGCGGTGAGAAGTCAGTTGGACGGTGTTGTTTAGGAAACACGGGGAATGTCAATTCGAATGGTGCGGTATTACCCCGTTATTGTATCTTGATGTGAAGAGCTTTGTCAACGCTGACTGCCCGACCCGTCGCCACAACGCGAACAACCGACACCGAGGTAGAATAATGATTCGGTTGGTACCGTCTGCTACCTGAACCCGCCACTCGATCAGCGCGAAGAGGAACATCACAGTTCGGACGAGAAGACAAGTTAAATACAGATCGAGTCATGGCATCGTGGAAGACATTTTTCGACATTAGTCGCGAATAAAGTAAACAAGCTGCACGCTGAAAGTTGTGCAACGATACGAAACTATACACGGTGCAGTCGACGTGTATCATCGAACTTTATTCGCCATCTGAAGAGGAAACAGGAAAATGAGTATGCGAAGGGTGGAGAAGGGCAGGCGAACCAGCCAAAAATTGAATTTGAATATGATAACAAATATCGAGATTCGTAAAGCAAGCGTGATCTTATGCGTTTTAAAACAGGTTTCGTGACATCTTTTATACGGTGCCTCGTGCTGCGCCGCAGAGGTCGCATTTTGTCAGAGGATGTGTTCGTGCCGCTGTGCATGGAGTCGCTTCCTGCAGTGTACTAGCCGTGTTGCTGTATTTGAAGAATACAGTAATATAGCTTATTCCTGCACCACGCACGAACTAGATATTTTTATGGTCTTATCAAACAAACACGCTGGCCGCGTATATCCTAAAAGTCAAGTGCAAAAAGTAAAAAAAAAAGAAAAGAAAATGAGTGGATTTAAGTGTTGCTGTTTGTTGCGAGTCACGTGGTCACGAGACCGATTTCTTAAACAAACATCGACATATCAAGGGGCTTTTTCGATGTTTGCAGTACATTGTAAATAAACACTTTGTGCCACCAGCGGTCGGCTTAGTAAAATGAGTACTTTTTTTAGGAATTTAGCATTTTTTTTTGCAATTGTCTCTGCATTTGATATTGTCCGCTTTATGCTGCTTATGGCGGCAACACAATGTAGGTGGCAAGTGCCAATTTTTACGTTTAGGAATTAAAGGAATGGAATGGAACAATTCAGCCATTCCAGGAGTGGGAATGGGCCCAGTGTCCCCATTCCGAGGAGTTGAAAGGAATTGAATTATCGAAAACTCTAATTCCCCGGAATGGAATTGGAACGGAATGGGGGTGCCCATTCCGCAACACTGGTGCACAGGCTGAAACAATGTTTACCCGAATGGAAATGGGCAGGACAACAGGAGCTGTCCAGTGAGGTGGTGATATGCAGAGTATGAGTTTGTCATTCCACTGTGCTTGGATGCCTCTCGTGTCAAATCGTTTTTTGCCATCATCTATTCGGCATGTATCCTCGACACAGCGCCCCTAGCGGGCGTAGTCTCAAACACGACCGGTGCGGCGCCATTCTTCGTCCACGATAGTTCCCCGGCTGCAGGGTAATTGGCTAATAGCGCAACGGTGCATGCGAAGCTGGTTCTTGTCGTAGTCGTACATTAGTTTGATATCTCAGACAATAAGCTCATAACTGCAACATGAGCTTCATGGTACCCTAAACTTTATGCTACGAGTGCTCGTTTTTCTAGCCAATGAGAACTTCAGTTTGGCAATATTTAATCGGGTAGTATTATGTGTTCGAACGCAGTTGCCCAATGTACATTTTAACAAAAAGATGACCATGGGTACCGATGTCTACAATTCAGTTTTTGTTTTTTTCGTCTACTTTCTTAGCAAGCTTTTGCTATGCCAGCATTTTTGTTTACTCCTACTTGGCCATAACAGAAAGCAGGTTACCAATTCAGTCCCGGTGGATCTTTTTTTCAAAAATAACTTTGAGCATGCGGAAGCCTTACGCAGGAACAAAGCCTTCAACCATTGTCAGCGTCGGGAGGAAGTGGGGCAACCTCTCCTGCTTCCTCAGCGACTCAGATGAGTCCCAGATGACGCAACTGAGCCAGCGCAATACACTTTCAGGACGCCCTTCCCATTTCCAGTCTCCGTCGCTTGGTGTCATCTTTATGTAAAAGAAAGCCCATTAATTTCAGGCAGAGTGTCCGGCTCTGATCATTGGGGACAAATTTACTACTAAAGATTACTACCAGATGCTGCTTCAAATTGCACCGGAACTAGAGAATTCGTCTCCGGGAGAGCTGAACAGCAAAAGGTGACGATTTGATAATTCGATATATATTAGTTCAATATTTACGTGGAACCTCAAAGATGGCTGTCTTTGAGCGCCGTAACTATCACCGCCTCCTTCCAGGCTACCGTTTTTGAAACACCTCATCACCATAGGCGACACTCGGAAACCGTAAGTAACCTAACATGACGGGTATGTGTCTGTGTGTCATGACTGTTTTGCAGTGTGATATGCTCTGATGTTTCTAGTCGTTTATTCTAATTGGATAAAGGTACCATCCGATGCTCCGACATGAATTAAGTACAAAGATTATACTGAGCTACAAAGGTTTGTCCAAAGCGCGATGATTAAAGAAGCGTTTATCGCTCCATAAATGATGAACGCTGCTCCAAACCTAAATAGTTCATTCAAAAAGAAGAAAAAAACTAAAAAGTTTTTTACTAGACAAATTCTTTTTTATACTCGATTGCCTTGGTTTTTGTAATCTTCGATGGCCTAACATAACACTGTTAAACTATCATGAATGGCGAATCATGTATGTAAGTGAAAACAGCGCGGAGAACCTTTCCCTGAACTCTTCACCTGTCACCGAGTGTAGGGTTAACACGCATCAGCGCAGACATCAGTATTAGAAGGTGAAAACTTTATGGTAAAACTCAATGATCTTTTAGCTCATTCTGAGCCGAACAGAAGACCCATCTAAAGCAATCCAAATATATACGCGCCGACAGAAGCTTTCTACAAGTAGTCACGCATGGCGCTCCGGCCACCCACATTCAGAAACGCATATGGGTGTCATCGGGAAACAAGTCAGTCACATAAACTGAACCCCGACAGCTGACTCTAGAGAGAGAGAGAGAGCAGTATTTTGAAAGCCTCATAAAATAAGCATGTTTTATAGTGAGGCCACCCAATCATATTAAAACAAAATACTAGGTTGTTTTCTTTGGTAGATCTATGTCACTCTCGCCTCCCGCATTCTTAGGGAACCGGGGTTTTTCAAGCCATATGACGCTTTCATATAACAAGAACAACTTTGTGGCTGCTCCAACCATATTCAACGATTCTGTTTGCTTACGTTAACGTGCACTAGCTTCGTGTCATTGCTGGGCAGTATCTCAAATACAAGTATTTGAAATACGAATTTCAAATATTTTGTTATTTTGCATATGTATTTAATTGCAAATTGGGTAATGTATTTGACGTGAGTATTTAACAGGGATGGGCAAAATACATGCAAACATGTATCGAAATACCAATACAAAATACTGCGTCAAAAATGTATTTAATCACAAATTTAATTACATTTCCAAAAAAGCATTTAAGTACAAGATACAAATGCAACCAAATGTATTCGGTCTCCTCCAAATACTTTTCCAAATACATTTCTCAAAATTTGCGCCAGCGACTTTAGGGCACCTGCAACGGGTTTCAGGGTATCTCATTTTAATTTTGCATCGCACACTCGGGAGTTAGTGTGGGAGGCTCTAGTAGCGCAATAGAAATATAATCCCCCCCAAAAATGTAATAAGCTTGGACGTAATATGTGAAAAAGGTACAGAGCTTCAAGCAGCTTTTTTTTGTCGATTACATTTTGGCATAGACCAACAAAGAAGCGAGACGACCAAGACGCGCAGCACTAGCGACGAAGACGCGCAGCACTAGCTCGTGTGGCAAGAGCTACATAGGCCAAACGGGCAGATCCCTCGACGACCGACTCCGGGAGCATGACTACTCCTTAAAGGCTACAGTGGGCGAAAATCTTCATCCCCGTTGCAGGGAATGCACGTGCAGAACATTATTCTGTGAGACCAACATCTTGGGGAAGAACAAAGACAAATTGACCCGCGAGGTATTGGAGGCCTTCTACATCCTTCGTGAGGACAGGAACTGTATTAGCGTTGAATCCGTAACGCTATCAAACAAGGAAAGGGAATTCCTTGAACAAAGAATGAAGGGCCCACACGAGCCTGATTGAACTAACCGCTATCATTCACGGGGCTGTGGTAGATGCACGAGTCCGCGGCGGATTATTTGTGTTTTTTTTCTTTCTCTTCCATTCTTGTCAGTAAATGTAGCTGTGAGTAGCGCTCTTTTCTGTCCTCTCCTTCTCCTCTCTACCTTGTGCGCTAAATACCTCAATATACTAGCTAGTGAATTTTTATTGTTGCAACTCGCACCAGTTACGAAAATCTGGACGACCCGCGCATTTAGAATGTTCCAGGCAAAATATGCATGGAAATCAGGCTGGAAAGCATCACAAGTTGTCACAGGCACTTAGTTAGCCAGTGTGCCTGTGAACGTCGATTTAACGTCACTATTCTTGCCCTGGACTAGCACCGTAATCACAAGGTCACTAAACGCTTGTGCTTGATTGAGAGAAACTGCATTCGGTGCAGAACGTAGTTTTCTTCCTGCTCTGGACAGAGCCGGATTTTCAAACGTGTATACCAAAATGTAATCGACAAAAAAAGCTGCTTGAAGCTCTGTACTTTTTTCGCTTATTACGTCCAAGCTGATTACATTTTTTTTTTGTGATTATATGCCTATTACGTTGCTAGAGCCTCGCACACTAACTCCCGAGTTTGCGATGCAAAGTTAAAATGAGATGCCCAGAAACTCGTTGCAGGTGCATTGAACTCACACACGCAAATTTTGAGGAATGTATTTGGAAAGGTATTTATAGGAAATCAAATACATTTGGTTGTATTTGTATCTTGTACTTAAATGCTTTTTTGTAAATGTAATTAGATTCGTAATTAGATACATTTTGACGAAGCATTTTGTATCTGTATTTCGATACATATTTGCATGTATTTTGCCGATCCCTGCTTCGTGTTAATGACCTCTGGGGAAAGGCTACATCTCGAAGCAAGCGGAAGCGCATGGAGCCTAGATTTTAACGGAGCCTACATTGTATGTTATGCGAACACGATGCTTATACTCAGCTTCACTTTAAGTATACAACCGCAGCCAGCACTACGAGATGATGAGCGAATCAATGAGATCCGAAAGTGTTTCGTCATGGCTCTCGTAGTTTTTCAGTTTTCGCTACGAATTCCTAAGCCAATCATGAACAAAGAGCGGAGGGTCACGCAGCATTACCCGTGCATACCAGGTTCATCCGGTATAAAAAAACGCAAAGAGAGAACGAGCGCCATGACGATACACTTTTGGCGCGTTTTGATTGGCTTCATCAGATCGTAATGTTGGCATGGGCATAATTTAAAAATGATGAGTCATTCCAATTTGTGAAGGTGGATGACCAGCGAAGCTGTTAAGTACGCGACACGGACGTGACACAGAATTCTCAACAAAGGTACGAGCTATCGCTGCCCCGAGAAGGCGGAAAAAACTAGACACGCGACGGGACCGCCGCCCGTCGGAAAGTAGACACCTGCGATGGGACCACCACCCCGGGAGAGCGAAGGAAAATAGGCACGCAAGTGCTTGGAAGGACGACAGAAAGAGGGCGTTGCGAGGCTTTGTTGACGCACATGAAAAAACATTAGAACCCTTGCCATAAACAGCTTTGATGTAGTAGAAAACGGAGTTTATTTATTTATTTATATACCTTAACGACCCCCATAGGGGGTATTACATAAGGGGTGGCATACAATAAACATCGACAAAAGAAGGGTACAAATGTCAGAAAAGCAAATTATGTATGTAAAATAAAGCAAAAATCGTCAAGAAGATTTGCATGCAAACACGCAAAAAAAAGAAACACCAAATATACCTATAGCCCTAGAGTAACACGGATGTGCACGGCTTGGGGCACTTCATGGCGTGCCTCAAGGCATTACTCCCGACCACAATGCTATTGACTCTCTCTAGCGGCGGCTTTATATTGTTGGAGCAGGCCACCTCGCTGTGGTCTGATTTCTGCAGTCAAGCTGCGCTACTCCGCCAATACCAGGAGCACCCCCGTAAGGTTGCTGTTTCCTGGCTATTGGAACGCCCTCACGTTCAAGAAAGATATATTGGCGCTTGTGCGAAGGCAGTGTGAGAAATAATGAGCCTAGCCGAAACTGGCTTGTTCAATTAGAATGAAGCTTGTCTAGTTCGTAGCAAACCTCTTACCGCGTCAGTGTCATCTGAAGCCCTCCGGCCCAGCAGCGTCATGAGGTGAACCAAGGCTGCCCGCCAGATAAGGTGGCGACCTAAACTTGCAAGCAGCGTCTGCATGAGCTTCGTCACGTTCCGGGCGAACCGACGATAGGGAGTTGTGGCATTTGGGCAGCGTTTACTTCGTGACACACGGACAAAGGGAAGAAGCAAGGGGGCCTGGACGGTGCCGTATAAATAAGGCGTGACTGGATGAATATAAGCGCGCGCCATCTAAAGTAACAACCTAACAGCACTAAATAACTGCCGATGCCTCCCTGCAGCAGGTTCACGAATGTGACTTTGAGCGGTTATTTCGCGCATGTGCGTTTGAGCGTCCTGTAGTACATTGTGTTCTCTTGAAACGGCTTATGATAAGAAAAGGGTAGTAAGGCAACACTTACCACCTGCGTATATATTTTTTATAATGTTAGGGCACCATTCGTTCTCCATGGGCTTTGAATAATTTTCACAATGCTGTAGGCTGCTCGTTCTCATAGGCAATGCCTAGTTATTTTTCGCGCAAATGTTGTGAGAGCGTCCAGGCTTCTCATGCAGATGCTCAAAGTGTTCCAAGATGACCCGATAGATAGCGGAAGCGCACCAGTGTTTCTGACGGAAATGAGATCACTAGCTTTTACGCTATTCACCCTACGCAACGTATTTGGCACCGCCTGACTAACCCTCTTTTCTGCACTCAAACGACATTGGAAAGGCAGAACGTTCACATTCACGACGCCGTCATGGAAGTGTTGCGGGAATGGTTCGATGACCAATGTAAATAGCCTCTCCTCAACGGGTTGGCGGCACTGGTAGAAATGTGTCACACTCAAGGGGACTACGTAGAGGAGTCTTAAAGTGCAATATGTCTGGGACGATTTATTTGCAAGAAGGCTCACCAGTTTTCAAAGATTCTTCGTATGTAGAACAAATAAAAGTAGTTTTCCTGAATGGTTCCTCAGGCTAGGCAGTAAAAAATTCTCTTAGGGTAATCTACACGGGCATTTGTCTTCGTGGCACCGGTCGATACTGTTTTTCTTGAAGTGTTTCAGAAAAATCTTCCTCTCCCAGCCTGAACGAAACTGAACACCCTGGTGCTCAGAAGTGACAATAACAAGGACTCTTTGTCTCGCAGAGGCAGTTCATCTCAGCATTAATTGAAGTATTCATCTCCCGCAGCGGCAGTATGACTTTCGATGACCTCATGAATTCCGTAACGGCTGAGGCCTACGCCACCATGAACTCCCTGTCGGCAAGAGTGCAGTTCGACCAAGACGCTTTCATCCAATATTCCTCGGTAAGTGTTTAAAAGCCTCAGGGTGATTTCAGATAAGATCGACCAAAGGATGGCTAGTCGACATTTTCAAATCAACTGATGTTTTTATATGTTATTGTCTAGTGTCTGGTATGAACGAATCCAAACTTAGTTTTGACTAGAAAAAATACTTGGGGACAGAAAAAATCGTAAGGCATGAGGTGGTGGACAGTTGCATTAACGCGCACTGATGGAGGGGGCCCGTTTGAGAGTGAATAACTAAAGCGAAAACATTAGGAGAACTCTAATACGTTTTAGGCGCAAACTATGGGTATAGCTTGCTTGTAATATAAAGTAATCATATTTATTTAAAATTTATTTATTTTTCTAAAAATTGACAAACATGCCTGCTCGAACGACAAATGGCAAAATTTGGAGGTCTGTATCTCATGAAATAATTGAATCATTATGATATAATTTGCAGATATTATTCTACTAATATGTAGCTAATATTTAAAAAATAACTAAGGTACCTGTGTGATACAATAGTTAGGATATATTTAGTCAAACATGGAAAAAAAATCAAACAAAGAAAAATTCCGATGCGAATAAAAAAAAACACCACCCTCGATTTTTTTTAAATTTAGGTAACCTGTTATACTCTATTTCGGCATTCATTTCCATTAAAAACATGTTGCATCATTTTATTGAGAATCAAGATACAACTCCCCAAAGTAGGGTCCTTTTTCAAAGCCTACACTTAGCAGTGTTTTATACAAGAACTGACTCTGAGTTCCAGTTTCATGAAACCAACACACATCTTTTATATATTTATATTCAGATGAGGTCAATGATAACTAAAGAAATCGTTCACACACTTAAATTAAGGAGAAACTACTGTGTACAAAGAGGTATCATATTACGGACTAGTGATCCGAGAAAAGATCATGCAGCCATCGGCCACAAGGAACTTTGTTTACTTTATTCTCCTGCGACACTATATGCTATTCCCTCTTCCGCTCTACCTTCATCTCTCTCTCTCTCTCTCTCTCATATATATCCCTGATATATATCCAGAACAAAAACATGTTCAAGCATTCCCTTTCTGCGTGGTAGTGTTCTGTGGCTAGCAAAAATCATTTCCTCGCTAAGCTCACGATTATGGCAAAATAGTTGCCGGAAACCGCAGACGACACTGGCCGCTAGTTCTGGCAAAACGGCCGATACAATCTTTTTTTCGCATTTCCCCGCTCGCTGTCAAGGACAAGGTGGTTCGCTTCAACCAGCAAAACATGGCCGCCGACGCCTGTTTACTGAGCAGTCATGCCTGTCGCCATCTCACTCGCTGGCGTCACGGGCGATAATATCAGGCACAAAGGGGCACACCAACCGGCAGCATTATCCCCAAATACTCGAGCCTCGCGTAAATACATAGAGTGTAAACGCTGTCGCCATGTTATCGTAGTAAGAACGCCCCCCCCCCCCCCTCCCCCAACGGGGGACTGCAGTACGCGACGGCGTACTAACACAACGGCGACGATATCGACATCGCGGGCCCCGAATTTTCCCATAGTTCTACTCCACGGGCATTTCTCGAAACGCTTCATATTGTGTACGCCCGCCTGGAAGGATTTCAGGCGCGTAGTTAAGATAAGGCGGTTCTCCGCGGCAAAAGAAAGCAATTTCACAAAAGCTTAAAAGCGGCGGCGACGCGTGTGCGGTGAACGCTTGTAGTTTTGGTGTAGACAGGGTGTGTGTGTTCTCGTTGTTGACACCAGCCGGCGATAAGGCACTGCAGGCGGTAGCTCAGTACAGCAAGGGCTAATCCGAGTGACCATCAACGTAACCCCACCGCCAACCCCTCGCGAACCGGTCGCCGACATGGCTCAGGCTGTGTCATGAACCACGTGGTAGAAGCTCGGGTGCTTTCATATCAGCGCGTGGAGGGACGACAGTGCGATTCCGGAAAGTCTTTTTCGAAGGCCGCTGACCACAATTTTTTTTCTGGAGACTTTCCCTCCTTCTTCCTTTGACGTGGATCACGCTTTGCCGACAGCCTCAGTTGTGACCTCTCTTTTCAAATGTACGTTTGCAGTTAGTGAGCTCCTCAGCCTCGGACTTGTCACTTGTGCACCCAGTAGTTCTTTCACTTGGCAATTATATGCCATCAGTTGGGGTTTAATTTCTATTATTTATGTATACATTATGAAGACGTCCTGGAGCTCCGAACGAGTGTTTTGTGCAGATTACTTTTGGAAACACAAAAAGACTATACCAAAGCAGCGGAATTTTCGAAGTGTTGGCGAGTTGGACCTAAACTCGTTGATGCAAATTCTTCCGCCTGACTGTTCCACCAAAGTGAGTGCGACGGACTACCTGTGCTACCATTGCTTCTTGCACATCACTAAGGAGATCTCGATGCGAAGCTCAGACCAGTGCCTTGACATATTTGTGCCAGCTGAAGAAGCAATTGAAGATCTAAATCGCAGCATACTACCTACAGATGTGTCGCCGCTGAGACAACCAAGCGTCGTAAGAAGTCGGGACAGGCCTGCCTATGTCAAGAGAAAGCAGACAGAACTGGAGCAGGTTGCTGTCAAGAATATACGCTCAAGGCTACGTATTGCGTACGACAGGGACGCACCATCGGGGTCGTCCGAACCAACATGCTCCACATGCACTGAGTGGATGGACAACTTTTGGCAGGCCTTTGAAACCGCCACCTCTCTCCGGGAACGTTGTCAACTGCTTACACTCCTGCCGTCAACACTGACGAAGAATGAGGTTCAAAAGATGATATCACAGGCCTCAATGTACCTCATCAGTAAATCCCGAAAACTCAAGGAAAAGCATGGCGTGTGGTATGAGCCGGATCCTTACACGAGGTGCAAGGTGAGCCCTGAGAACCTGTCTGCTGCCCTAGAGTACTTCACGAAAGACGAGCTACAATGTTCGCGCCAAAGTCCCAACCAGAAGGACGTCATCTCTGTCATGCTCAACGGAGAGAAAACGTTCGTGCCAAAGCGCTTCATGACACGCTCAATACGAGAGGCCTTCCGTATATACAAAGACAAGCATCCCGATTCCGGCGTTGGGCTAACGAAATTTTATTCGTTGCGCCCTAGATGGGTCCAATGTATTCCACACCAGGAAGTGTGCGTTTGTGTGCGCTGCGCCAATTATTATCTTTGTATTGCCGCTCTGGAGAACGTTACAGGCTCAACATTCAACACTGGTGAAATGAACTCGGCATTTCTGTGCGACCCAGCAACAGAACTGTGCCTTCAAGGAGACTGTGATCACTGCCCAAAAGGCCAGTTTCTTACACTCCAGGAACTTGATATCCCGGAGGATGAAGAGATTGTGCTTGCAACATGGGAGTCCGGCGACCTTGTGAAAAAAAACTTTGGAACCTGAGACTTTCCTAAAAGTCATCCAAGTGACGGTTGGAAGTTGGGTACTTCACAACCATATCCGGCAAACGCAAGATAAAGCGATCTACGATGAAAAACAGTGCATGCAAAGCGGGAGCATTGTCTTTCATTTTGACTTTGCTGAAAACTGGACCATCGTGCTTCCTGACGAAGTGCAAGCATATCACTGGAAAAAAAAAACAAGTTTAGATATTTACATGTGTAGTGACGACAAGAAAATCTACAAACAGCTTTGCCATCATCAGTGAGGACCTGTGTCACGACGCCGCTCACGCTTGCTTGGCTCTAGAAAAAGTGAAGGAGTGGGTTGAAGACAACGTTGCGGTATACTCGTACGTGACGTACGTAAGTGACGGCGCCGCCAGTCATTTCAAGAATCGCTACCAGCTTCACCAATTTGCAAAGGACGATTGCCCACAAGCCCAGTGGTTATTTTCTGCATCTGGACATGGGAAAAATGCATGTGACGGAGTTGGCGGACTCGTGAAGCACCAGGCCACGCTGAACAACCTGAGAGAACGTTCAGTAAGCGCAATTCAGACGGCCAGGACAATGGCGAGCGTTCTATCAAAGAAACTGAAAGGCGTGCATCTTGTATATCTGGACGAAAATGAGGTTGTTCGGTATCGTGAACAAAAAAAAGAAGAGTGGCTGACGGTGCGCGCCTTCCCTGGCATTCAGTCTTGGCACGCGTGGCGGCTCAGCAAGTCATCAACAGAAGGTACCTGTGACGTATATGTAGCACGGACAGTCGGATCTGCTTGGAAGCAACTTTATTAAATGGGTACAGCGAGGAAAACCTTAGCGTAAAGTGCCGAATTTGATTTCCCAAGGACTGCTCATTTTGAATGCAGGGACATCTTATTTATCACATTTTTCTTCACGGGGTATTTCACCTACTGTTTTTGTTGGTGGTTACTAATAACTTTTATCTGATCACTATAAAAAAAATCCCAAAATGTTATCCTCCAGCAGGATAAAATATATCGGCTTGCCACGATTCATTCATACACCGAGAGCATCGAAGCTGCTCCAGTTAGGCACTATGGCATCCGTCACCTGAAATTGTTTGTAATCGTAAATACACAGCCAACCTAAATATCTTACTATTATATCTTTGTTTGTGTGTGTGGAAGTAAAGTTATTTATTTTACTCTAGATGTAAAATATACCGGAAGGTACAACTTCACACTGCATCATCTTTTCTCAAGTCATTAGTCTCTAATATGATACCACTTTGTACGCTTATGTAAAATGCTGTATATAGTTTCTCCTCCCTTTTACTGTGTGACCGATCGCTCTTTTTATCAATGACCTCATGTGAATAAATGTATATAAAAGATTTCTGCAAGTTTCATGAAACTGGAACTCAGAGTCTCTTCTTGTATAGGACACTGCTAAGTGTAGGCTTTGAAAAAGGACCCTTCTTTGGGGAGTTGTTTCGTCTTTCACAGTGCAATGATGCAACATGTTTTTAATAGAAATGAATGCCGAAATAGAGTATAACAGGGTACCCAAATTTAAAAAAAATCGAAGCTGGTGTTTTTTTTTTATTCGCATTGGAATTTTTCTTTGTTTGATTTTTTTCCCATGTTTGCCTAAATATATTGTAACTATTGTGTCACTCAGATACCTTATTTATTTTTTCAATAATAGCCATATATTAGTAAAATAATGTCTGCAAGTTATGTAATAATTATTAAATTATTTTATGAGATACAGATTTCCAAAGTTTGCCATTTGTCGTTCGAGTAGGCATGTTTGGCAATTTTTAGAAAACTGAATAAATTTTTAATAAATATTATTACTTTATATTACAAGCAAGTTGTACCCATAGTTTGTTTGTAAAAAGTTTTAAAATTCTCCTAATTTTATTGTTTTAATTATTCACTTTCAAACTTGCCCCCTCCATCAGTGCGCGTTATTGCAACTGTTCACCTCTCCCTGCCTTACGATTTTTCTTGTCTCCAAATTTTTTTTCTGGTCAAAACTAAGTGTGGATTCGTTTATACCGGACACTAGACAATGTCATATAAAAACATCAGTTGATTTAAAAATGTCGACCAGCCACCCTTTGGTCGATCTTATCTGAAATCACCCCTCAATTTGTTATAGCTCTCGAATGCTAAAATACCACCTAGGACATTATTTTGAAAGTTAAACCAGTGTCATGGACACCAACGGAGCACCGCTTGTGGAGACCGCACTTTGACGGTATTTACAGTTCCGCAGAGTGCTGCAATCGACGGTTGACCACAGGGATCGCCGACGTCTCGGGCAAGGTCTCTACAAGTTTTCAAAAACTTTCTAGACATTCTGCGATTATTCTACACTACACCGCCCAGCGCGCTGAATTGTGGAGCGGTTAGGACGTACGTTAAGGCCGACTCCGAGGCTTCGGATAGTCCGGAAGCGACGCGATTCATTCTCATAATTTTAAACAAACAAAAAAAAAAAAAGAGTGAAAGAAAAGTTACGCGGATACTGTGCATTGTTATAAACCTGCTTTTTTGTTTTTGTTTTCTAAAGTAAGAAAAAAAAACACGAATATAATCAATGTTCTTTTTTGTTTTTTCTTATCTCTGATAGTTCTTTTTTTTTCCTTTGGCGGCACATCGGGTTCTTTTAATGCTTAAAAACCTGAGAGGATGCCACGCATATTTAATATAGTGTTTAGAAATGAACTATATGGAATAACTTACTTTAACACTGCAGAAAAGCCAGCTTCAAAACCGTTTGGTTAATATTTTACAGCGAAGCTGTTATAAGCTAGGATCTGGAAAAAATGCGTCCATGAATGCTAACAAAAAACTGACATTTAAGCGGTGTTGCTTCCTTCCGATTGGTCGTGGCAAGCATAAACAGTATGGCGGGGAAGCCCACGTGAGTCAGCCTTCCTTTGCATTACTAGGTGGTGAGGTCCTTATTCCTGATTATCATTTACGGTAACCGACTTATCTCAGCTAAGAGTGTGCTGTGACGAAGCTGAGGGGAGAACGCGCCGATCTAAACTTCTTTCCTTTCGCGTCCGTAATGCTGATAAAGCGACTTAAGCTCTTTTCAGCATCGCCGATAAACAGATCAATTTCCTGTAAAACCGAAAATAGTCGTATACCAACACGTATACGTATACCAAGGACCTACAACGGAACGTGTATCGACCTCATGGTTAGCAAGAACGTTTCCGAAGTCAAAATAAAACCAATGGCGGTTTACCATAGCGACCTTTAGGCAATGACCACCTTAGTCGCTAAGAATTAAATAAAAACAATTAAACAACACAGTTGTGTACGTGTTTTTATGGACATCACATATAAGTTGCATAGATGTCGTATAGTTGTAAAGTGGTGTAGATAACAGCTTTGCTGGTCCTCCATAATCACGTGAAGTGAATGGGCTTTACAATTTTGTTTTTTGACACCCTGTATTTCTCTTTTGTAAAACAAAAATGCTCCTTGACGGTCATCACCATAGTACCACCCAAAGAAGAGGCTGCTTTAATAGGATCGGTCCTTGACTATGGCTTGGTTAGAAGTTTCTGTTTAATAATAATACTTGTGGCCGCAACTGTTTCTTTCCTGCCATTGCTGGGTTATGCAGAAACTTAAGTACCGTAGAGTAGACTGTATTCTTTACATCGTGTAGCATGGGTGGTCTATTAGAGACTCATGTGAACGAGGACATTCCTTAGCGAAACAAGGCCACATTTGAAGTATAATAATGGATAACTTAATATGGATAATTTTTGCGTATTTATGTAAATTCATTTCCTGGATACCGATTATATTACAGGTGTACATTATCTGTGTTCGCGTATTTTTCAAATACATCTTACGAACTCCAAAACGCGAGGTTGGCACACTATAAATAGTGTGCTAACCTAATTTATGAGCATAAATATCTTAATTCAAGATATTTAGACATTCATACGATAAATGTGATAAAAGTGAGGTAAAAGAGCAAGTAAATTTATGATGCGCGGAAATTGAACTTATACGTGAGAAAACGAGATTCGTCAAAAATAAAAATTAGAAGCTTATGCAAAACAGATCGCCAGCAGTGAAACAAAATCCAAAAGAATTCATGATTACGGAAATCACGAAGATATTCCAAATTTCCTATTTTAATGTTGGTCCTAAGATGGTTTCCTTACATTTATTCAATCATTTATTGGTACTGTCAGCCCTTGCACGGGGCTATTACAGGGTGGAAAAAAAGACAACAAACAAACATGTACGCTTACATTCAAGCATACAGAAGGGTTACAAGTATATTGAGACGATTGGTAATTTCGGCAGTTTACGGAACGGATCACTTCGTAGTTTTTAAACATTTCTTTACACAAGCTATAAAGGTCTTAATTTGTAGCACATACAAGAACATCAGTGATACGCTCAAGAAATTTATTTAGCGACATAGATGACAGAGGGGAATCAGATAACATATTCCAGTCTTTAATAGCCTTCGGAAAAATGTACTTGAAGCAATCATTTTTAACAGATGAATTAGAAATGTACATGCTATGACGATGTCTTGAGTATTTGGTAGAGCAAATTTCAAAGTACTGAGATTTATTTATCTTTACGCAGTTATGAATGATCTGAAAAATAAAGTTTAACCTGTCATATTTCGTTCTTGATTTAAATGTAGGAAGATTGGCGAGTTCACATAGTTTTGGGGGGAATGAACGTGGCTGTATTTATTAAAAAAACCTGGATGCGAGCCGCTGAATTTTCTCCAGCATACTGCAATTGGTAACAGTATATGGGTCCCATACAATTTTAGGATACTCGATGGCGGATCTTACCAGTGTCATATAAGCCAGATTTTTCTATTTCAGAAGTTGCAATAGCGAGGTTTCGTCGAAAGCACCATAGTGCTTTATTATCTTTGATGCATACGTTATCAATGTGAGTGTTCCCTTTTAGATCAGTAGTAAATAATAAGTCTAATTATTTATGTTTTTTAACTCTCTTCAGCTCAGTGCCCGCCATGTAATAATTATAAGCCAAAACATTTTCCTTTCGCGTAATAGACATGAACACTAATTTTTCAAGGTTTAGCACCATTTGCCAAATGTTACACCACTTCTTATTTTCTTCTAAGTTACAGTTTAAGTGAATTTGACCATCTGATGTCTCCATTTCATTGTAAATCACCCAATCGTTGGGGAATGGTTTGATTGAAACTGAGATGTCATTGTGCAGATCGTTAATAAAAAGAACAAGAGCACCCAAGACACCACCCTAGGGTACGCCTGTAACAACTGGGCACAAAGCGAATTTGCTTCCCCCAACTTTAACATACTGTCCCCGTGATGAAAGATACGAAGAAAACCACTTCGGGGTGGCTATATTTTTAAATATAGCACTGATTTTTAATAACAGTTTTGGGTGAGATACCTTTTCAGACGCCTTTGCGGAATCCAGAGATCCTAAATCAGTTTGATCACGGCAGCCTATCATTTGAGAGAGATCATGAACAGTTTCTATGAGCTGGGTAGTCGCTGAAAGATCTCTGCGGAAACCAGGTTGTGATTTAAATATTACATCATAATTTTGAAGGTAAGCCAGTAGATGTTTAGATACGATATGCTTAAGAAGCTTAGAGCATGTACTAGTAAGGGAAATGGTGCGAAAGTTACAGACGTTTTTAACACTACCACACTTGTGGACGGGTATAAGTTTTGCTATTTTTCACGCACTGGGGAAAGAACCGCTATTCATTAGACAAGCTTAAGATGAGAGTAAGGTATTTAGAAACTCAATCTATAAAGTTTCTCTAAAGACAACCGCCATAATGATCACAAATGTACTTTAAGCTATCCGTGGCACAGGGAGATGTATATCTGCCAATTCAAAAATGAAGTTCTACGAAATATAAGAAAGATGACAACATTAAAAAAAGAATATTCGAGAACACCAATATCAATAAGAAATTATGATCTTTCAGAATATGTCTTGATTTTTATACTGCGTCCAAGAGCATTATCACAAGAAAATATATAGAAAACAAGTACCACCTCCTGATGTTGCCTTGAACTTCATACAGGGCCGAAAATAGCGCCAACGGAAATTCTTATAAAGTGGAACAAAGAAGAACATTGAAAAGTTAAAACAAAAAGTATGACAATTGCTTTGTGAGCATTAACCGAGTTTTAAAATTAAATATTCCTCGAGTAATCAAAACTTGAATCAAACCTACTGTTGAGTTCTACAACTTAACTGTTGTCACGGGTGAATAAGAAGTGAGAGGAACTCTCGCGGTTCCAGCAAGCACACGAGTCAGTTGTCCGGCAGTACCTTCAATTTCATTCCGATTTTCAAGCTATAACCCTGCAAACAAATTGGAACAACCAAGCAGTGCCTTAGCCTCCTGCATTTTTTAAAGGTTGAAAAATAGCTGAGGATCTGTCTTGAAGACGAAGGAAAACAAAAGAGAGGCGTCACTCATCACACTTGGCGGTACCACTGCAGAAGCGGCGTTTCTCCTAAAAACTCTAATATAATTTTTATATAACTTTTAATGCGAAAGCATTAACTATCCCATGGAGCGAAGCACACAGCAACTGTAACCGCAAAGAAAAAAGAAAAAAAATACGCAAAGGAAATGTTTTTTATCGCACTGGCTGAGCAAAACGACTCCTAGGTAGCCATTGGCGGCCGCGTCACGAGCGCGAGCGCTCGCCCGCCGCTCTCGTGTCAGGCGTTGCCGGAGAAGGGAATGGGGGAGTGGGGGGGGGGGGGGGGGGGGGGCTGCGGCCACTTTACGAGAGAGCGCGCTTGGCCTTCGCTCCCGTGGCAGGCGGTGTGGCAGGCGGTGTGGGAGGCGGGTGGCGGCTATGGCTGCTTCTGCTCCCTTCGGCGCCGAGAAGCATAGCGTCGCCTGAGGCATATATAACGTCGGCGGCTACAGGCTCGGCAGTAAGCAAACGTGCCCGTCAACGCTAGTACACCGCAGACAAACTAAGGGAGCAGAAGAACAACATTCATGCTTTCGATTCACGACTCATCAGAAGTGCTTAGATGTCCTCGGAATATTTGTGCATCATGCGCACATACCCGTTGTAACTTTTTTACATCTTGCACACATCCTCTTGCGTTGTTAGGACAGGAGTGTAGCAAAGACATGAAGAGACTCCCTTCATGCTAACAAAATGAATATATACATATATATATATATGAACGAATATGTGCAGATGAATGAACCGTTCTTAATCCAATGAATTAAAGAAGCCAAGTTTTTCAGGAACCCGCCGAAAGCCAAGGAGCTCTAAAGCTCATAAACAAAGAATACTACTACATGTACACGGGGCGAGACAAACAGTGGGAGGATTTCTGGAGCACAAACGAGCACGTACCACGTGACACTAAGCGTCGTACCGCGTTCCACGCGGCGGCGTGTGTTTCCAGAACACCTCCGATTGGATACATTTCGTTTCTTGTGCATTAATAAGACAGGTAGGAAACGCCAGAAAGCCAAGGTGGAGTGGTGTAGTGGTTAGCACACCCGACCGGACATTGGGAGGCCCAGAGTTCGAATCCTGGCTCCGCCATTTTTTGGCTTTCGGCGGGTTCCTGAAAAACTTGGATTCTTTAATTCATTGGATTAAGTACGGTTCATTCATCTCCACATATTCGTTCATATCCTCCTCGGAGACCACGTACGATGACGTGAAGTGCCCGTGTTGCATATATATATATATATATATATATATATATATATATATATATATATATATATATATATATATATATATATATATATATATATATATTTAATAAAACGAGGATTTTTAAGAAGGGCCGGGCGACGTTTAGTTTTGGCTTGAGGTTATAGAGGACGCCTCTGAACGGCGATTGCACTTTAGAAACTGGCAACAGGGCGAAGGTCGTTTCAAGCACTTCGGGCGGATACAACGAGCTCACGACTAAAACAGCAAACTTCCGACGTGTAATCCAACATCGCTGGTATATAATGCAATTCCTAGTCAAGTTGTCAGAAACAATCAACGAAGGATGCATAAAGGCAGAACAAACCTCATTTAAATTCTAAGTAGGCACGGAAACCAAACGTGTCCTGCGGACACCGGTCAGTACTTTGCCTTTCACTGGGTGCCAAGCCACTGAAGTCTTCCATTTTAACGAAGCTCATTTTAATGAACGCCGGTTTACATAACCTCGTTTAAACAAACCATTTATAGAAAAACCCAGCTTAGAAAAAATGGCGGTGTGCCTCCTTTTAGCCAAAATGGAGTGTTCGGGTCGCCCATGTGGGTCAACTTTTTTTGTAATGAGCCGCCGCAGGCTGTATCTGGAAACCGACGCGAATGGTTGAAAAGATGGGTTAACACCTGTCCCAGTGATACACGCGCGAAGTAGGAGACCCATTTTTAGGTAGCGTTCCTTTTTTTTTTTTTTTTGATAAACGGCGGTGCTCTAAACTAAGCCTCCCATTTTTTTTTTTTATCCGAGTTTCGATAGGACGTGACAGTTCTCTGAAACGTGTTTCAATGAAATGGCGCTCATTCAACAGTAGTGAATTCCTAAGTCACTGCGGCATCGCTAGGAACGAGGTCGTTGAAAAACTAGCCAGGCTCAAACTGATACAACCCCGAATTCTGGCTGTCCAGAGCAAAGCCCCTCGCAGACGCGAAGCTTCTGGTGGCCCGGGCTGCCAAAGCCAACCATCGCGACGCGAGGTACACAGCGGGACACCGCCTAGCTCTGCCTCCACAGGGAGCTAACCCACTAACAGCGGCTGTTATCCATTGACTCCGAACGAGCGGTGCCTTGACTCCAGTGATACTGCACTTCCTCAGGCGCGAGCGCTGAGTGGAAGGTTTTTTGTCTCCAAAAACTTTACGGACTTCAACGAAAAAAAAAAATTGAATTGTAGCAGTGACCAGAGTTCTATACCATCCATCCACATATAGGCAAGCCGAAGGTATGGGTTAAGAAGAGAAAAAAAGCTTGGCAAAAAAAGGTCAGATTTTCTGTCATTTTCACCTAAGGGGTTTTTATTAAACAGCGGGCAACAGGTTCCGGTTCTACGAGGAAAACACCAGCCAGCCTTTTTTTTTACGTTTAAGCGGGAGATTGCAATCAATTTTCCCTCTTACATATTTAGAATCCGCCTATGGGCACAGCAGTTTTTAAATCTTTTGCCATACCCATCCAAAATGTTTGACGTGTTTGTGATGTCCGTCAAAGTTTTATAAGGGGCCTGATGTAACCTTTAAGACTTTTTATAGGGTGTAAGGGACCCGTCATAGCTTTTTGGGGAGACCGAGGGGGGGGGGGGGGGGGTCTGTTTCAATCCTTCTCTTGAAAAGGCAACACCTATAACAATCAATTTGACGAATATGTGGAAGAAATCACGTGTCCATTCCGGATGTATGCGCCGCAAAAACCGCTTGGCCATTTTGTTAGGAACGGACAAACCGATTTTTGGAAATCGAGGAGGCGTGAACCCGTCCCTTCCCGTCGTGGCGCCTCCCAAGCGTAGTGAATACAGGCATGGATGAGCGAACCTGTGGCGGGAGGGAGGTTGCTACTCTTAATTTCAAGTTTCCCATTTTCCGTCGTTTCCTGCCTAGCACGCTTTTTCATCGCAAAGTCCTCGGTCACGAAAGAGAGAGGGTGCGTGGGGACAATGGGGGATTTGGTCTTTGTTTGGTAGATAACCTTTTTCAGTCTTTCGAAATACAGCCTTCGTCAGAAGCTGTCCGCCCTGTTTTTTTTTTTTTTTTCTTCTTTTTTTTTGTTATTCAGCGATTGTAAACCCAAAGCAGAACAACGAAGGGACCTTCGTTGTCGGCTTGGCGTCCCATGCGTGAGACCTATTTTCTAGAGCAGCGGAGTGCGCTTATAAAGGAGGTTTCAGTGCCCTGTTTCTGGCGCCTCTCGTGCGTCTGGCTGGCTGCAGCGAGCGAAGAAAGACGCCTGTGACGACATCAGTACTGTGCACAAATTTTCACAACAGCAGCGGAGGTTCGTTGCAGGATCGTGGGTCTTGCTAAACGTGCTACTCACAGTGTGTTTGTGTCCGAGTGGTGCACCCTCTTGGTTTTATTGGCTGAACTACCAAAAATCTATGGAGTTTACCCAGCGGTATTGCGAGTACCTTTGAAATATGCTTGTATGCGACAAAGAAAAAATCGATTTTCGCTATTTGGTCTGATCACTTTCTTTTACAGCTGCCTATGCTCCCTGTTTGAGCAAACGTTGGCTCTTATCACCTTTTGAGCTAACATCCGTGTAAAACTAAATGTCTGAAATATGTTTGTAATATGGGTTTAAACTGGATTTTGTTCTATGGTTCGCAATAATGTGGGTGTCTAAAGGGTTGAAGGAAAGATGGGGTCTGAAAGGCTGAAGGGTCTGACGGGCAGAAAGGGTTTAACGGTCTGACGGGCTGGAGGGGTTTTTCGGGCTTAGAGGGTCCCATAACACATCAGGGCTCCAGCGCTATATTTAATAGGCCAGTCGGCTTGCTCCTCATTTATAGTGCAGCTCCAAATAGCGAGATGTTTCACCTTCGCCTTCCCGGGTTCCCTTAAAAGAACCGCCAGTATTTATAAGAAACGTCAAAGTAACTCCTAAATGGATCGAAGGCAAGCAGAACAAACTCGGAAGATGTTCCTGGTTGGTTGAGGCAGGTGTGGAAGTCAGCAATTTAGTGAAGAGTGTTCCACTAAAATATCTAATTTCTAAACTGAAGTTACATGACCAAATTTAGATTATTGATGAAGACGCGATATTAGCGTCGGTACCGACCGGTGGTCCCAAGCTGTCTCCTATAGTGCAGGCTGCACGTGGTCTTCTGAGCGTCCACCTCTCACGGACCGTCCTCGCTTAAATAGTTCCATTGCCCGAAGAGAGAGCGGTGGTCCCACACAACAGGTTGGGTATCGGCCCCTACTGCGCACGGAGGTTTTCAAGAATGCCGGCGGGAAGAAAGTTTTGGTGGAAAGAAACGCTGCCGCGCCTATGGATGCCGGCCCCACCACAGTACTCCCCTTCAGTCCCTGGACGAACGTTCGACGATAATTCAGGACCATGCATCTTCGTCAGAAGAGAAGGAGACGCGAGTGTTGTTTCTTTAGTCGGCGTCACGGTGGGACTTCCGATATTTGAAGGAGCTCTCCGAGGCGGAGTAAGTCCAATGGCAAACGGAATGGAACAGTTCATGTGGAAAGATAAACATTTCTATGATGAGCTGCTATTACTTAGTTATTAGCGTGAGCATCGACCGTGAGTGGCGTCAGAAAGGCCGCAGAACGTCGCCCGCATTAGCGTGCTGGTCTCCAGACCCCGCATTGAGTCCGCCGCATGCAGGGACTCGCGTAAAAGGGCAGGCGGTGGGATGTTGCCGTCAGTGGCCGACGGCGAGTGGATTGCGAGGATTTTCCTTGCGGTGAGGGAACCGCTTGAACATACTCACATTGACATAACTTCTACACTCCGGAAAATAATAAACGCGAATCTTCTAGATGTACGGAGAAGCGTGTCTTCTCGTTCCTGCGCGCATGAATATGTTTTCGGTAAAAATTCAAAATTCTATAACTAAACTGTGAATTCGTGAGGACAAAAAAAAAAAAGAAAGAAATATATCTGAGCCACTCATCACTGTTCTACGTGTGAAAAATACCCATATCAAAGCTGGCCGCTCGAAATCCTAAGTTTCTGTGCTGTCTAAGAAAAAGCGTGATTCCCGTTTTTCGAGTGTCTCGTTAATGAAAAGCTCACCTTGACCTTCCGCTATTATCTTCACGTCGTAGGATCTCTCGCCTTTGTCTTCTTCACAAGGTATTTTATACGCCCATCTTTAAACAATCTCTCTTAAACCCCCCATCATACATCTCGGCTAGAATTGACCATCCTTGTAAGATCGCCCGCCTACAATGCTTCACCCTCGCACACCAGAAGGCGCTCTTACCATCTGCGATTGTGGACTGGAATGACCCCCCCAGAACCTCATCGGCATCACCGACAGTGGAAGATTTCGGGACGCCATCACCAACTACTTCATGTAAACCCACTGCCCTCTGTAACGCCACTTGTGGCCCTGAGGGTATTATAAATAAATAAATAAATAAATAAATAAATAAATAAATAAATAAATAGGTGAAGGATAAATATTTTCAGTAGACCAAAAGCCCCATGTAGTTATGCATGACATTCATCGTAAGCCATCCGTCTTTTTTTTTTGTCAATGTAGGGCACAACGGGGCAGCCCAAGCCAGCGCGACTGTCTCATTTCAATGTTGTCAACAACGCCAACATTCTGGGCCGCTTCGTTGGATACCATGAACAGGTATCGTGCTGTTTTCCCAAATAGCATTACTTGAATTAATTGAACCCAAATATTGTCATTCTTACACTAAACGAAGAAAAAAAAACATTCCGCGAAATTTGCAATTTCGGTTAAATCATGCAGGTTGTTTTACCAATTCCTGAATAGAATATATAGAATGATGAATAAAATATTTACCTGATAAAATCTGGATAATATAGCCAACTACGGCGGGAAAATACTATACTCTTGTTTAGAAGTTGTAATAGACCACAATTTTATCTAGATACACACAAAGAATATAAAAAAAACTAACTGAAAAATAACAAAAATTTCCCTGCATCAGCGATATTTTAAAAATATTCCCTCATTCAATTGTTTCAATAAAATTTGGTTTCGTACGTACACATATGAACATATATGCAATATAAATAACTAAGTTTTACCTTGATCGTAGTATTAATGTTATTGAAGAAAAACTTAACGTGTTTCCACCTACGAACTCGCTAATCTTTCCGAAAACAATATAAAACGGACAGTTTGACTTTTCTTTAAATATTTTTGTAAGATATAAAATAGATTAATTGTTAAACATAATAATATCTATCTTTTGTGTGTCAGGTAAAGGTCCCAGTACCCTTGTTTCAGCCGTGACAGAAGGGGGTAAAAAATACAATTCAGGACAGGTGTAAGAAATAAAAAGTGGTATTTAGCAGTAATTATATAAGATTAATAAAAATAAGGTGTAAGTATTTGAGTGATGTATTTTAGTTATAAATCCTATGCCCGTCATCTAAATACGCTATAGCAGTTCCAAGAAGGTCTAAAACTAAATTCACGTTGGCCCTTAATAATGGCGAATTAATGTTGTATAGAGGATTATTTTCTTAAGTTTCCTAATATTCAAACCAGAAAATACAGTGGAATCGGCAAAAAGAAAGTGTTCGTCCAGAATAATGTTATCGACTAAGAAAGATGTCAGGGAACTACAGCGGATAAACAATAAAGGGGATTAATTATTTAAATTCGCTAACTCTCTCTATTATTTTAGCTGAGGTATTTCAATTAGAGAAAAGCAGCACGTCGGTATATAACCCGACTACTTGTTAAGCATTAGAAGAAACATATTATTTCTGTTATTACTTCGCAAATTACTAAAATTTACAGCGGGACTACTCACAAAATTTTATTTTATAAAATCTAGCAAGTCTATCATTCCTATACTGACAATGGGATACTAATCTCAAATTAAATATGCCAGCTAAAAAGCATAGTGTACATTTTTTCGACATACTTGGTAATTAATCCACTAATTGTGTTTAATCCCGTGCCAAGACATCTGTCGTGGATTGTAACGCTGATCTGCAAGAATAATTAAAATATTTTAAGTGCTTTGTTAGTTTTGAATATTCTCTATGAAAAATAAAATATATATTTCAACAAATAAACCTTTACAAATCGTAATATTTTAGAGAAATTTCTTTCGGGAAACGAACCGCCGGCCACAATGGCCATTAGGGGTTGCGAAAAAAAAAATTCTGATTGAATAACTATCCTTTAATATTTTGCGTTTTACTCGGTGAAAATAAACATTTAGCTAGTATTAGGAATTTGCTGAGCGTAAACGCAAACCCTTAGATAAGTCGGCTTTATGAAGACTTAAAGCGCGCGTAAATTAAGCCAGGAAGTGCGCCTAAGTATCCATTCGTGCAGCAGGAACAAGGCAGACAATGCGAAAACGCGGATGATATTGTCATTAACTGAGTTTTCGCGAAAAAGTGTTTGTTACTAGGTTTTATTTCTCATATATGGACTTCTTTTTATCTACGAGGCTCAGGCAAATGTGACGTTCTCTAAGACTGCAAACGTTTATTCTTTATTTTGCTTATAGAAACCCAAGACTGTTTTTGTTTGCAGCGTGAATCGATCTGCGTAAACTCTGAGCTAATACATGGATCAGGCAGGACAATGGGCGTGTTGGCTGCCACGCTGTTCGGATCTACCATTGTGATGGCGGGACCTACCTTCTTGCCCAAATTAGCCCTCGAAGTCATCACAAAACACAGGTAACACGAGCTTTGCATGGAATTTTTACTATTCCCCAGTATAGCCTGTTTCGTATTAGGAAAGGATTCGAAATTGCATTCTCTGCGGCATGGAGGCCTAAGCCAAGATGTGGAACCACTGTCTAAATACTGGACTTTATGCTTAATTTTCAGAACCTGCCAATAAATATGTGCACTGCCAATTACCATATTGAATTCAAACGCATTTTTTACACCCGCTTTAAACTCAGGCCTCATCCTTCATAGACAGAATATCCCAGTATGCCGTGCTCAAAACGCCATTGTGTATACAAACCCATCTGTCATAAATTTTTCCTTTCAATCAGTCCTATATAGATCTACATTGCATGCCTACGGTGTTTGCTTCTTTAATTTGAGAATATGCACCTTATTCTCCAAGAGGCCCGTGGCGGAGAGAATAAGACTAAAATTATTGTTAGTGCCTACCTTGCAGATGTACTAAAACATAAATGTTCTAAACTTTTACGAAACATAAAACTGCGCTGTAAGTATACTGATAGTAGTCTAGAAGCCCAACATCACGCCGCACTCCACGACCGGAAGTCGTCCACGTCGTGCGCCTCACACCGTACTACGCGCGATAAGACTGTGAACTGCGATCGTGTGCAACGCTTGAAAGGATTGTAGTTTGCCAGCTTCGTATTTTCCCGTTCTTTTGTTTGTCTTTCTCTGCTTTTCTGTCTTTAATGTAGCATCGATGCGATGCCTTTTTAAATGGGGAAGTAATGCCACGCGCTTCGCTGAGCGAGCGCGTGCGTGGCCGAGTGGTTACTGCGCTTGATTCTCGTGAGGAAGCCCAGAGTTTGATTCCTGGGAGCGACGGGTCTTTTATTTATTCTTTGCAATTTAGATTTCTGTTAAATTTGAAAACCTGTTGCTTTTTCGAGGTCCGAATGTTCTACACGCGCAATCTTTTACGCCGATTATTCCTGAACCCCACGCGTGTACTACATAAGGGGTTCCGCGTGGCGAGCCGCAGTCAGTCTCGCACCAGCGTTCAATCCTGCTCTTACGCCGCCATCGACGCCCGCGGCGATCTATTGTTTTCTTCTGTTCCCTTTTGGTTTTGGGCACAAGTTCGCCCCATGAAATGCTTAGTTTGTTTAAGTTTTCGTCGCCTCATCCATTTTCATTCGTGACAATAAGAGCATTTTAGCATTTCTTTGTTTGTTTTTTTTAGAAACTATATCTTTGCTACAAGCGACAGTAAAGATTCTAATTGACAGCCCTGTAGGCATACAGTGTAAAAAAAAAGGTTAAAACTGTACCACTAAATATCTTGCAGAAAAACGAGTAAACTGAATTTGTGCAAAAGTGCGTTTTGCCGTTTAAAGAGCCGTCCATTCTGTCTTGAGGTGGCCCAACCGAACACCCAAACATGATGATTTTTGCAGAAGAGTTCATTGCCATTGGTTGTTGATCCTTTATTTAAAATAATTTTGTACTGAACTGGAAAAAGGAGCTGTCAGACTTTCCACTCTTGTGAAAAAGGAAGAGCAGCGGACCTGTAGCTTTTGTTATCGGCAGTGGCTTTCCAGGCGAGTGATGTGCTCTTGTTTCGCAAGGGAATCGAAGCGCTCGACGCAGGGGAATTTTAATGCGCGTTCACACTCTTGCAACCGAGTACGACCGAGAAAGACTTCTTGGGACCGGATGCACTGAGCGGAGCTGGTCCTAAGAGATCGCAAGAGGCTTAAAAACCGGTTTGGTCTCTCTCGGTCGCACTCGGTTGCAAGAGTGTGAACGGGCCTTTAGGCGATAGCGGCCTCGCGGCGGTTGCTGATCCATTCGCGCTGCTGCGCACATCGCCGCTCGTTCCGTTCGCGCTCTTCTTGCTCTGAAGAGATGTTGCCGCCATCTATGAGCGACTGCAGCAACCAGTTCTCTGGTTGACGAGGCTGAAGAGTTTGCCGCGAACTATGAACGAGGGCGGCAAGAAGATAACCTTGGACAGCTACCGTCATCTATGAGCGACGGCTGCAAGAGAGTTGTGTCGACCACGAGTGTCGATATTTTATTGATGGCGGACACGATCCTTGGGAAACTATTCCTTAAAGGGATGGTGAACCGTAATTTGGATTTAAAAAAAACAATGCTGGAGATATAGGCGGGACGCTACAATCCCTACAACACTGCTAGTAAGGCGATATCTCGAATGGACGACCGTATTTTTGGAAAAAGAAGTCGAGATTGAACCAGGCCGACGAGGCGCGTGACGTCAAGATACCTGGTTTCCTTCTCTCTTCACTTCGCTCCCTCAAGGCCGCGAGGCGGAGAAGACGTGAGGCCGTTCCCTCTCCTTCTTCGAGAAACATGGCGCCAACATTCCTGCCAAATGCGCCTCCTTTTTTTTTTTAAATACGGTCATCCGTTCGAGATATCGCTGTATAAGTAATGTTTTTGGTGTTTCTAGCATCCCGTTGCACGTTTTTGCCGCGTGTTTTGGGGAATCCAGATTCCGATTCAGCATCCCTTTAACAACTCCGCTCTAAAAACAAAATCATTTGAGGTTGCGCTTTGCGCTGCAATTTGGCGTCGTTCCTCGCGCCTCTTCTCTGCATAGCACGCCACCGTCGAGCCCGCCAAAGCCTGCGACGGTGTCACGTTTAAAGATACTTCCTTCGAGCGACGGCGCCGGCTGCGGCAGCTGTTCTCGCAACATCTCGTCAGGTATGAAGAGAAGGTGCAGAGCTCCCACCACGGCTCTCTCTCCCGGGCGCTGCTTCTCCCCGGTCTCGCTGTTTTTGGCTCGACAAGTAGGCATGAGCTTCGCGCTGACGCTGCATCCCAGACGGAAAAAAAAAAAAAACAACGCGGACATGATGGATGAATACGTAGAAGAAGACGAAATTTCGATGATTTCTCTCTCGTATTTCCTGCTCGCGATGGAGGAAGAGGAGCAGCGAGCGTCAAAAAAGCAGCGTCGCCGTCGGCGGTGGTGGATACGCCCATGCTTACGAGACCGCAAAGGGACGGGACAAGCAAGCTGCCTGCTTCCTCGTCTTTGCAAGCATGCCAGTGACCCTTAGCCATGCCAGCGACCTTGGATTTCTTCGATGGCTGTTCAACTCTTTCGACTGCTGGTTTGAACAGCGCTTAAGGCTCTGGAATTTTCTTGTCATTCTAAATAAAAGTGTGCTTGTAGCTCAGTAAGAGCACTAGCAGGCCGGAAATGCCTCCTGGGAAGCCATTGGACGTGAACACTTTGAGATACTAATTTATCGAGTGTTACTATGTCCCACATTCAATGGCCTTAATAATGGGATTTAATTTAAGAATAAATAATCTTTAAATTTACTCGAATACAGAACAAGACATGAACCAAACGTCGACTGAATGTACTAGGACGCCGGTAGATGCCCGTATTTAGGGACAACTATTGAACTTCCGGTTACTTTACATGCACGAGGCTCGGGGAGCAGCTATGCGCCATTCAGCCCCCTGTTCGCGGCACGAAGTTTGTGCATCGCCGCCTGGTGGATGTTTTTCAAAACCCAGAGTGACGATGCTCCAACATACTCTGCTGGTGCAAGCACGTGCAATGTCAAACTTCTATGCGGTATAAAAATTAAAACATGACATCGTGGGTAGCACATGCACTACCGACAGCAGAGACAACAGAAAACAGAAGCGCCCCTAGAGAGCATCTCACGGCGAAAAGTAGAGATCAGTGAGGACAAGCCACCACCGACGTTCATATTGCGGGTGTTCGAAAAGTGCCTCACGTAACCTTGTCGGAAGCTTACATGAGGCAACGTCGATTCTGTCCTTTCCACCGTATCTCAGGCTCACGTTTCGCTGTCTTTCAGTTTTTGAAGTAGCACAGCTACACATGCGGTGTCTTCGCTATATACGAAATAATCGTTACATTTGTGTGGGCCCTTCGGAACAGTAAGAGGAAAGCACAATAGCTACTTCGGCGTGATCTCACTGAACTTCCGTGATGCGGTATATACAATCGCGGGCAGTGCGAAAAAGCCCGGCTGGAAGTGCGTGGCTTAAAAGGGCGGTCACGCTATCAGTCAAATGAAAGCTCGACCATATGGAGGCTTCAGCGGCTATTCACATTTTGTCGTCACTCCCTGCTTGACCAGCTATTGCTGAGTCGCCGGGTTTAAGCGTGGCTGAATCGGCCGCATGGGCATATTGAACAATCAGTTTTCGGCCGATTCAAAATACGTTCATGGGATAAAGGCTTATAAGTGGTATTTACTACATTTCGCTCAGCGCTATTGTCAGTTATGACGCAGCAACCGTCGGCTGACCAAGTGGGGACTGATGACTAAAATCGAACAGCTGCAAAAAGGCTGCTTCTTCAACGACTGCTCCTATGGTAATCCAGCTTTTCTCGTATAGATATTACTGGGGGTCTTTGGAGCAACGCTTGAGCCGGGACTTTTTTTTTTTTTTTATCTCGTCCGCCACTGCGTCTTTCAAGATAAAAATAACCACGGATTTCCTGCAAGGCCAAAATATCTTTTGGCCACTCGCTCAAATCGGGGCGCTGCTTTTTATGAAAGCATAGGCGTTCCATAAACGTGTATATCAGAACAGCCGCGGAGGCGACCATGGCTTGGTATCCATAGCAGCTACCACGCGCTTTAGTTTCAGGCGAACGTGAATACTTCGCCCAAAGGCTGGATGTGAACAAACACAACGCATCACACGTAACTCCCTAGGTGCAAGGCGACCTTGCGACCAGACTAAGAAGTAGGTCTGGAAGAGACTGCCATGAATTGGCCGCTTTTAGGATCGTGATAGTTTCTCTCGTATGTGAAAGCGTCTTTCGGGTAAAACAGAGTGTACTTGTTCGTTAATTTTTCTAACATTTATCTCGATGCCTTGCACCTCCGTTCGATAATCCGCTTGGGTTTTGGGTACACACTGGTTTGAGCAAGTCTTACGATTTCTAAGAGAGCGTGGCCACTTTGCTAAGGCGACAAACCTCGTCAAGAAGACGATCGCCTGTTCATTTTAAGTTCCGATGCATTAGGACGAAACATCAAAGGGGCCCTAAGGAGGTTTCTGAGATCACCTAAATATGGCTACAATTCACTTTGCGGGCTGTGCGCATTCTCGAAATATCTAAATAATGGCAATACGCGTCCGATTTCTCAATAAAAAAAAAAAAACAGTCAAAGATCGCAATACGCCCAGGTCACCTCCGGCGAAGGAAGGAGCCTGTTCCGAAACCGGGAAAACTGTCATGCAAGAACAAGCGAAATGACTTCGCTCTTCCGACCGGTGGTACCGCGGAGTGATATCTTGAATGCGCGCGGCTCGTTGCCCTTATAGCCCAGACTACGATTCAAACGGATGAGCACCCGCTATACAGAGCTGACGACGGGACATAACACCCCTGCAAAAGACAATGAAAAACAAAAACAAGAAAAGAAGCAGTACGCTCGTTTGAGACGGTCATCGCAGTATAATGTTTTCTCTTGAAAAAAAAAATCTACATTTTTCGACAACTTTTTTTATTTCATAATCTACAAAGGTACGCACACTCTGTAATAACATCGTTCGCGATCTGAACATATTGTCGCGTTTTTATTCGGAACATGTCGTTCTAGCTGCCGGAATAATATTCCTATCATTGCCTGAGATGACCTCGGTGTGTTCAGTTTTCATTGCTATTTTAATAGGAAAATGAACCGAACATCGTTTTGATTTATAAATTTATAGGATGCTTAGAGACCGCAGAGGTGAGTTATTGCCATATTTTTGCTGATCTCGAAAATCTTCCCTGGGCACTTTAAATCTAGTGTGACGAGATCACACTAGAGTTCACCTATTAGCCCCTAAAATTAGGTTTGATGGCTTAAGACTCGCCAGCATATATTTATAAAAAAATAACTCACAATTTCAGGTGCACGATGGTCTACGGTTCAACGACCTTGTTTTTCGCCATGGTTCGGGACCTTGAAGAAGGAGTACATGACGTTTCTTCGGTTAGAAAAGGTAGGAATGTTAGCTTTAAAAAAAAAATATTATTCAGCGACCAGAAGCAAACGGTAAGGAACAGCTTTAGTTATGCCGCCTCCAGCGTAAACTTGCTACCTTCGTCAGCAATTAGGCGTTTCGTGCACCTCAAACGCAGGCTGATAGCCAAAGCACGGCGGAAGGCTTAGAGCACGCGCTGGAGGCCGGGCACTTGAATGGCACGCCCTGCCGTCCTCCTTTTCTTGGTGACCATAGCGTCACATTTTTGACATCTCCGAAACTTTGGATCACCTTAAAACTGATTGCAGTAAATATTATGAGCGCTATTTTGTTTTTGGTTGCGTTTTGGAGGTTTTCACGCATGTGTGCTCACACATGCCCCACAGTAATGCGTGCTGTGCTCCGGTGATCGGAAAGGGGTTTTATATTTTGGTTTCCCTCTTGCTATTGCCACAACGCTCATTTTCTTTCTCACCTACATCACCGTTGTGACGGCAGGCCATGGTTCCAATAATAAATCGTATAAACGCGAAATCGGACGTTCATAATTTGACGCAGCAGTAAACGTCTTATTCTCCTCCATTGATTGTTCATTTCTGCGGCGCTCTGGCGGGAGTACCTGTTTTGCCGGTTTACGCCAGAGATTGCATGACAGTCTTTTTCAACGTAAAGAAGTTCGCACAGAAAGGATCAGCAAAACCTTCGCACATTTTCTGTGGAATCTAGCTCAACGTTTCTCACCCAAAGTCAGCGTCGTGTCTCTGAAAGCTGCAATAGCCTTCCGCCGGAGTAGCCGATGTTCTTCCAGGAACCCCAGATACGCCACGCCGACCGAATTTCAGTGTTTGCGGGCAATGACAAATAATTTACAAGTGATATCAAATCGGTAAAGAAATGCACGAAAACACTTACAAATGGTAAGTTGGAGCATTAAAAAAACCACT
The DNA here is from genome assembly GCF_016920785.2 of Ixodes scapularis. Classification (NCBI taxonomy): domain Eukaryota; kingdom Metazoa; phylum Arthropoda; class Arachnida; order Ixodida; family Ixodidae; genus Ixodes; species Ixodes scapularis. The sequence continues at coordinate 763,739 of NW_024610190.1, read as the reverse complement.
CATTGTAGGCATCGCAATTTTACGTCTTCAAGTACAATTTTAACACATGGGTATTGTTCTGTGATACATTATTTGGGGATGCGTTATACACTAATGAATGTCTGGTCAGCTGGCCTCGACAAGTTTAAAAAAATTATTCTCGCGATAAGACAAAAAAAATAAACGTCCAGCTTCGCACAAGGAAAAACACACCTCTGTTGTTGAAAGACAGTAACCTTTAAAGGGCCCCTGAAAAGAAAAAAAAAGTTTTTTTTAAACAGTCTGGTTGGAACACGCGTGTCAAAAAATGAATTTTACGCGAAAAAAAAATTTAGAGCAATATTGACGGCGAGAGATTTATTTCATTTTCATTTCATTTCATTTTATTATACCTCAAAGGCACTTCTACCGAAGTGCATTACATGAGGGGGGATAAGAATACAAACTCACATAAAAACAAACAAAAGCAAAAGTAGATTCACAAACAAATACAAATAGTAATATTTGCCGAAAAATGGCTAGGGTTAAATCGCATCAGGATGCATAAAAAAGAAAACTAATGACTAGCTACCGACATAAACATTTAGACTAACGAAAAACACTTTTGAGGTGTGCCTTGCAAAGATCGCGGAATTTAGCTGGATTATTTTCGAGAGCAATAGCCTCAGGAAGAGAATTCCAGTTATTGATGGCTAGAGAGAGCGGGGAATTTTGAAATTTATTAGTTCTCGCAAATAGAGGGTTTATTTTCTGGCTGTGGTCACGACGTAAGGAGATGTGAGATGGAGGTTGGCAGTAATGGTTTCGGAATGACGAAGAGGAATAGTAGATTTTGTGGAACATGACAAGACGAGCAAGTTTAGTTCTTTCGGCCAGTGGGCAAAGGTCTAGATTTGTTTTAAGTGCGGTTACGCTTGATGTCCGTGAGTAGTCATGAGATATGAAGCGAGATGCTTTATTCTGAACTGATTCAAGTTTGTTAATAAGGTAAGCTTGATGCGGCCACCAAATAAAGTTGGCATAGTCCAATTTAGCCCTCACAAAGGATTTATAGGCTGTTAGTTTAACACAATGCGGGGTACTGTGAAGGTTACGTTTGATATATCCTAGAGATTTACAAGCACTAGAAACTACAGTGTTAATGTGGGTATTCCAGGTTAGGTCGTCTGAAAATGTTACACCTAAATATTTGTAGCTGGACACTTTTTCGAGAGGCAGAGTTTGTAATGTATAATTTCGTATTGCAGGCGTTCGTTGGCCAGTGAATGTTAATAGTTTACTCTTGGTGACATTAACTTTCATCTGCCATGTGTTACACCATAGTGAAAACATATTTAAATCCTGCTGCAATATTAAAGACTCTTCAGGTTTAGTAATACGACGATAAATAACACAATCATCTGCGAAAAGCCTTATGGAAGATGTTATATGGAGAGGAAGGTCATTAATATAGATAAGAAATAAAAGCGGACCCAAAACGCTGCCCTGCGGAACACCTGATATTACGGGAAGGCTAGGTGATTTGTCCTGCCCCAGGTGGACAGCCTGGTTACGGTTACTTAAGATTTATTTGAAGTTTTGCGCGCAAATTCCATGGTCATTCAGCTCGGCTTCTCATTGGTAGCGATGGTCATTCAACTCAGCTTCTCATTGGCCAATAGAATGAGTGACAGCTTAGATGTTGGTTTAAAAATCTTCGTGATTTTTTTTAAATCGCCTTTTGAATTACATATTTTTAGGTTTAAGAAACAATCCATCGAATGAACGTCGCAATTGTTTACAAACGTTTTACAAAATCGTAACTTCCGTTCGGATACCACAACAAAACAACAAACAAAAGCTTCGCCATTTTGTTTTCTGTCGTGGTCGCCGTCTTCGCGTTTCGCGTTCTGAAGAGGGCTTGTTGCTTGTGTTAGTTAGTCAGTCATAGTAAGTACTTAGGAAGTGGCGCGGGGTGACAGGTTTCTGTTTTTCTGCTCTTTGCGCGATTCGTGTGTCCCGTTTACCACATCTTTTGTTTGTTTTCTAGCGCGCGCCAGTGCCAATGTTTGTTTAGATGTCGGTTCCCGTGGTTCCCGTAAAGAGTTTAGTGAGGCACGCGGCACCACACTCAACGTTTAATAAAAAAAAAAAAAAATCAGTTACCACTGCGTGTCCTCGCGGCGGCTTGAAGGATCGTGCGGCTCGAACGAACTCTTCGAGGCACCCGCTTCGCCGCGGCGAAGCGTTTGCCTCGCGGCGATCGGAGCGGACGCCTTCCGGCTGGCGAGGCGTGTCCTCGTACGGACGAAGGCCCAGCTGCTGGCAGCGTTGAAGCAACCGACGCTTCAGGTCGGGGTCCACCGGGACGACTATGTACTGTGTGTACGACCACGGTGACCACGGTACGTGCACGATACGACGCGGTATGTCGTTCGACCGGCAGACAGCCGGCCAGGGGCTGTGTTCCGAATCTCCAAATGGATCCGAGTTTCTCCGGCGGATCGTATCACGTGACAGCACAGATTGAAAAACGTGAAAAACGCTGTACGCGGGTAGGATTTAGAACGCCAAGAGTACAAAACCCTCACCCTGGGGTAAGATCGAGTCAATTTTGGAACACGGCCAGGAAGTAGCAATGGCTCTCGTGCGGGGCGCAGCCAAGCCAGGAAAGCAGCCAAGCCGATCCACTACGAAGAGGCGGGGACTACCTCTCCTCCACGCGCCCGAGATGCCGAGAGAGAGAAAAGTGGAAAGGAGGTGACTGCCGACTAAATTGCGTCTGGCGCAGTCAATATTGCTCTAAAAAAAATTTTTTTTCGCGTAAAATTTATTTTTTTGACACGCGTGTCTCAACCAGACTGTTTTTGAAAAACTTTTTTCTTCTTTTCAGGGGCCCTTTAAGCTCCGTATCGTCAAAACATCATCACCCATAGCGCTTGTATCTATTTAGAAGACGGTTTACACATAAAGCACATTTGTAGTACAGATATATTAGAATCTAATTACAAAACGAAACCAACACGGCTTTTTTTTTTTTACTCGGCTTGATTCATAGCGGCTTAAAGCAATCTTGGTTTGGTCTTTACACTCTAATATAAGTGCAGAGCACATCCTACAGCTTCTCTGCTGCGCTCCACACTTGAAGCCTTTGACTTTGGTGGTGGCTTCGCTGCATTGCCCACGTCCTTATTTGTACTTTTCTAACTTTGTCTCAACATTTTACATGGTTCATTTCTGCAATTATCTCTAATCACTTGTCTTCTGAATGCCTTTTTTTCGTTTGACATTTCTTTCGTAGCAATAATGGGTGGATCCTTATGTAATCCTGCCACCATTGAAAAAGCGATCGCAAGTTTGAATGCCCAACATCTATACGTACGTAAACAATTTTGAAGCGTTTCTTTTTTTTTCTAAGGAAGGCTATTCAGTAACCTTGTATTCCTAACTGACGTCGCTCAATGGTGCCACATTTCAGATTGTATACGGCGCCAGCGAAACCAGTCCGGTCATCACTTGCACAAATCCCGGTGAACCAACAGATCGCTGGATTCGAACGCTTGGAACGCCGCTGGATCACGTTGAGGTCGGTAGGCAGCGGTTGCTGGTCACTTTCTTTAAGCTAAGGATTAGCTGATGCCTTTCGATCAGATCTCTACCTAAGCTTTCAACATCTCCATAAATTTACGCGCTGGAGTCTGGTTGAAAGAGAAAGCTCATAAAAACAAAAGGTTCGGCCTCTCGTACAACAGATCAGACAAATGGCTGAGTTCGGCAAGGTGCAGGTAAATTACAGTGTCCCGCCAATATTTTCGTGAAGGTGTCTCTTGGTTGAAGAACATCTGAGTAGGTTTGTACGCGAACTCCACATCTAGCAAAATGTATATTGCACCTGCGAAAAAATGAGCACACTATACTGAAAATAATGAAGACGGAAAACTACCAGGCTGCGCAGAAACAAAATGAAAGTGGTAGCAAGGAAACTTGTATCCTGAAAGGAACTGTTTATGTTGTCGAGTTTTCTTTCCATTGTTTCATGAACCTTAACCATCCTCGATATGCGTATCAGTTTAGGTAAAAACGGTACATCGAAAACGGGAGGGAAGAACGTGCGGGACGGTCTTTTCCGAAAATGGCTAGAGCGGGAAGCAAGAGAATGGGGAGAAGATGTACAAATGCGCACAAACGTAATAAAAAAAAAAAAAAGTACAATGTACTCTTTCCCAGCTCCCGAACAGTGATACTCTGGGACCTCTTCCCTCGCTGCTCGTACGTGTGGCTCCGTCCAGCTTCTTCCCGCATTTGGTCGACACAAATGAAAAATGCACTTTGAGGCATTCGGGGAAAAAGATGAGGCGGGTCGTCACTGCTGGCAGGCTACATATAGGCTCCGTAGTTTTTTGGTAAATTCTGTGCGGAAATGTTTTAGTCAGTGCTTTGTTTTTTTGCGTCTGTGGTCAAGCGAAGTGGACATTCACTTTCTGGACGTTAAAAATCGCTAAAGTAAGCGACTTTTCTTGAGAGTTTCTGCCTTTTTCTCGGAGCACGCTTTGTGTACGGCTAAGCCTAACACCAGTCAGGCCTAACAGCTAGATCGGCATGGAAGCCGACGGCTCGTTGCATGCGTCGGAGACTTCGGCGGCACAAGAAGATAACACCGGCGATTCTAGGTATTCCCTGTGTCGAGCTGTAATTTTTAGAGAAGATGTCTCCAAAAAGGATTTCTACGCGAAGGGATCTGGATGGACAACGGCGCTCCTGAATGCGTTACGCAAGAAGCAAGAAGCCTCTAGAACTCTCCAGAGCGCTGCTAAGTCTCACGGTTGGCTCCAAGAAGCAAATAGGCCTCGCTCGACTCCGAAGCCAATGCCGACTATATTGCCGAAGGACAACATGAAGGTAGTTCTCCGACTCAGGGGAGCATTGAGTTTGCGAACGTTGAATCGAATAGTCCTCCGACAAAGTGTTTTCAAGGCGGCGGAAATAGACGACAGCGCATTAATCCGAACCGACACCTTTGGGTACAACAAGCAGCAGAACACCCTGATCTTCAGCACGCCCGACAAAACTCGAGCGGGAAAACTCAATTCTGTTCAAGGCATTGAAGTTGACGTTCCCCAGTAGCCCGTAGTAACGTACGTGATAGCACCAGACGATACCGTCCAGGCAGTTATCCTTGGCATTCCTGGGGAAGACACGGATGACATAATCACTACGAGCTTGAACTTGGTACACCCCGGCAATTCAAGGATCGTAGAAGAGAGGATAATGGGTCAGTTAAGCTAGGTTATCATCCTGTTTCAGGGTCGCCACGTTCTATTCTGGGTATAATAATAGCTGTGGGGAGAGGCGATGATTTCTCCACAAGAAGAAATGGGATTACTGCGTGAACTGCGGTAACCTAGGACACCCTGGTGATGTCTGCCAAGAACAAACCCAACGAAATGTCATAATTGCGGTACGCACCACCCCGAACAAGGACATGCATGTGTGCCCATCTGTGGAATCTGTGGCAAGTGTCACCCAACGGGAGCAAGGCAGTGCAAGAAAATATTTCGCACTCCACCCAATACGAAACACTCCGCACCACCAAACACCACCAATGTCGAAAGCCCAGCCCTGCGGAGCTCCGAGTTCCCACCACTTGAGACGTCTAGAGCGAGATCAAGATCGAGGGGACGATCCATGTCACGGAGCAGAACTCCACGTCGAGTAGCCAGGCCCAGCAGGTCGAGGTCAAGATCAAAGGCCACACACAGCGTGGGGTGGAGCGAGGTGGTAGCCGCTCACCCCAAAACTGAGCCAACCTCACGCACGGCAGACAAGACCTCCTCCAAGCTCGCAGAGTTGAAGGCTATAATGGAGAACTTCAGGACACAGTAGCACGACTTCTGCTACAAACTGCAGATTCCAAAAGACAAATGAAGGAGGCCGAAGTTCGGTATAACGCAGTACAACAGCAACTCGACTTGCAGAGAAAGGAAGCAGGACCAACTCCCAAGAGGAGAGCTGTCCTCCGGAACATGACGCTGCTCACTTCTACTCCCTCAGGCACAACCATGGAGGATGAAGGAGTAGCCATGCAACAGGACACAACCAATCAAAAACATAGGCACACGCATAGACCAGGTGGAAGGCGAGATGCGCGAAGTAAAGCACTACTTGAAGACCATCCTGGACAGACTCCCACAACCCAACAATGGCGAAAACAAGTAAAGGTTGCATTGTGTGGCAGTGGAACTGTCGAAGCTTGGCTCCGAAGAGGGGACACCTTGACCAGTACCTACAGTCCCTAGCACCAGAACGCAGACCAGACATTTTAGCCATACAAGAAACGTGGAAGGCCATCACCATTCCGAGATACAAAGTCTTTAATCACACCAACTCATCAGAGGTCGTACGAGTCACCACGCTGGTGCGATGCAACCTACCAGCTCAACTTCATCCAAGAGGCATCAATATCATCGAACACAAACACTCATCGAAATCTTGGCGGGCAAGAAGAATAGCCATCGCAGCACGTTCATCCTCAATGAATACAGGCCTCCGAAGACACGACACTCGGTTCACCAGCTCCTGCGCGGCGCCATAGACGTGTCTAAGGTAAAGGCTCTGCTTATCGTTGGCGACTTTAACGCACCACACGTCATGGTGCTATCCGCAAGATTGTGCCAAGGGTCAGCAGCATTGGCAGGACATAGCCACCCAGGGACCGGACCGACTCACAGACCCGACTCAGCCAACACTGAAAGCCACGGGCGAACGCAGAGAAAAATAACCAGACACCACACTCGGTCACTGCTTGGAAGAAGAATGACACAATACCCTACAAACTCTGCGCAGTGACCGCTACATCATCAACATCCTCCTGAGACGCGGCCCCGCGAAGCCCGAGGGAAGGCCTTTGCGAGTAGTCGAGTGGGACACTTTCAGGAAGGAGCTAGACGAAATGGACCGAAACGAAGAGACCAAGGCCCTGGACCAGTGTACTGCAGGCATCGCAGAAGTTGAAGGCTCAGCCAAGCGAAACATTACCGAGGATGTAAATCTGAACGCGGCTAACAGTCAGCTCCAGCACCTAGGGGAAAAGAAGACGAACCTTAAAGCAGGATTATGGCGATGGAAACGAAATTATCGGCTACGCAAACGAATCGCAACATTGTACAATTCATATTAGACAAAAAAAAAAGAACACAACGCAAAGTCTCAAACACAGCTGTAATATATTGACAGAATATTGTGGTTTTTATCGGGTTCCCGAACGCAAAAGAGTGGGAAAACATTGACTAATAGCATACCGGTACTCTTCAAACTCAAACAAAAGGGGGAAGAAGAAAGATCTCTTAATTTACGTCGGTGAGGTCCTGATACACATCACAAAAGAAAGGCTGCGGGATGGTGGCTCATTAGGGGAAAGACCATCGAGAGTCACAGCACCAATCTCACAGCTCAGCAGTGGAAGAAACCTGCAATGAGCTCGAAAGAGCTCCCAACACTCCGAAGACGTGGAACGTTCTTTGACATCTCCTCGACCTCAGACAAAGCCGAAGCAAAGTTCACAATCAGATGGAGTGTATCCTGAACTCCTTCAAGAATGATGGAAAAGAGCTTCTCCAAGCAGTACAGAACAAGTATATTGGACGAGCTCCGCCAACACCTCCGACGGAATACACGGGCCAGCCAAACCCTACGCTAGACGAAGAGTTCCGACCCTTCGAAGTCATGGCTGCGATCCGAGAGCTCAAGACCCGCTCCACCCCAGGACCTGATGAAGTCTCCAACAAACTACTGCGCCACCTGGACGACAGAGAGATTGACCGGCTAACATCATACCTCAACGTCTGCTGGCGGAAAGGAAAAATCCCGGAATATTAGAAAACTGCGCAGATGGTGTTTATACCCAAGCCTGGGAAAAAAACTACAACTGGACGCCCTGCGCAATATTTTGCTCACATCCTCTCTCGGGAAAGTCTTGAAGCATGCCGTACTCAATCGCCTTAACAGGCACGCAGAAGCTAACAGAGTCTTCGCGGACACCATGGTCCGGTTCAGACCTAAACTCTCGGTGCAAGACGTGATGCTACGACTGCATCATGAGATCGTGTCACAGAAATATGCACCCAAGAAGGACACCAGAGCCATCCTCGAACCGAACATCTCGAAAGCCTTCGATAATGTCAGCCACGCGGCCATCCTCCGTGGACTAAACTCCATTATTGTGAGCGAGCGAATCCTCAAATGCATACAGAGCTTCCTATGAAGCAGGTAGGTACAGGTCTTGACCGGCGGGTTCCAATCTGACCTGCAAACTCTGGGCGGAATTGGCGCACCGTAGGAGCCAGTGCTCTATTCGTTTCTCTTAAATATCGCCATGGAGTATTTACCGACAAAACTAAAGGTATCTCCAACCTTCACCACAGCATCTACGCAGGTGATGTCACTCTGTGGAAGACAGGAGGGAGCAACGGCGCCATCCAAGACTCGCTGTGAGAAGCTATACGCATCGTAGAAGCCTACACTAAGGAGCGCGCACTAGCCTGCTCTCAGGAAAAGACGGAGTTGATACTCATGGCCGGCACCATGGCAAAAACTCCTTTAAGCGTCATACTGCAGGTTGGAGGCAAAGACGTCCCTCGAGTCCAGCGAACTCAAATACTCGGTCTGCAGTTGCAAGAAGATGGCAAGATCACATACAGCATCATAGTCCTTCGTAAGAACACACAGCAAGTAGGAAGACTCATTGCAAGAATCGCCGCAAAACGGTATGGGATGAAAGAGCGGAATGTCATTCGCCTTATCAAAAATTCAAAACATTCGTGATTAGCAGGATTGCCTACATCGCACCCTTCCTGGACTTGACACTCACGGAAAAGGATGCCATCAATCGCATCATCCGCTGCGTATACAGGAAAGCGCTTCATCTACCAACTTCAACAGAGACTTCGCGACTCGAGAAGCTTGGGCTCGGAGATCATTGAGACACAGAGGATAGCCCACTACGAGAGGCTATCTCTGACCACAGTGGGGAGAACCATCCCCACATCTTTGGGCATCAAATACCCCCCAACAGGGCACAGAACGCGAGGCTGGCTTCCAAAAGAGCTACACGAGCAGCTACAGATTGCTCCTCTACCTCGTCACATGCATCCAGTGGGCGAGGCAGGCAGACGCATGGCCAGAGTCAAGGCTCTGCAACACTTTACAGCAAGGCTACGACGGCTCTGAGGTGTCCTACGTCGACGCAGCCTCACCTGACAGAGGTGGAATGACCCTTGCAGTTACGTATCAGTCCCGCCAAATCCTCACGGCAGGCAGCATGCATAAAAGTAACAGTGGAGAGGCAGAGGAAGCAGCCATCACCTTGGCCCTCACCCTCAGCACAACGAAAGTCATCGTCAGTGACTCCCAGATGGCCATCCGGCAGTACATGCGTGGCCACATCTCTGACAAAGCCCTCAGGATCGCCACTGACAATCGCCTGATCGACCACCCAGTCCGCTTCCTGTGATCTCCAGCCCTTGCGATACTCCCAGGCAACGAGAGTGTTCTCAGTGCAGCCCGCGCTCTCACACACCGGGCTAGCACACCAAGTGAGCACTCGACCTTCGCCTTGTGGAGCAACGACAACCTCTGCACCTTTAAGGGGGTGCTGGACCACTACCGAGCAGAACACTGAGCCTACCCAGAGGCTCACAGCACTCTCAACAAAGAAGAATCCACCATCCTCCGTCAAGTCCAGAGGGAGACCTTCCTCAACCCGGCGGAGTTATACTCGCGGTATCCAGATACCTATGACCCGTCTTGCATGAACTGTGGCGAGATCGCCACGCTCCCTGGGGGTGCCCGGACTCCATCAAGACTCCGTCAAGCAAGCCAGGCAACCAGGCGCATGAGAATCCTTCCTGCAGGATCCTGACCCCAAGACTCAAAAGATTCTAGTACAGCTAGCTGGTCTCGGACGCCGCTGGGAAAATCGCATCTCGTCTGTTGGCCGAGGGAATCGCTTCGTCACACTCTTTTCCAAAGAGAGACTCGCGTGACGGGGAGATCTAGCAGTTTTGGAATCAATAAAGTCTACATTACCTCAGACATACCTTCACGTTTTTGTCCTTTTCTAACTGCCGTTGACGGAATTCGGCCAAGTGGCATTCAAAAACAGACAAAAAAAAAAACCTGGAGGGGCGCTGAAAACAGCTTGATTTCTATATTATCTTTTGATGTCCTCTTCGTTTTCGCATATATTGACATATTTTCCGACATCCGATCTCTTTTTCCTTAGTGCGCAAAAGAGTTGTTGTAAAAAAAATGCACTGCTACATTAAAGGTCTTTTTGTTAACATTTATATCCGAATTACTTGAAAAACAATTTTAAGTAATATATACTTACCAAAATAAAAATACATTTACAATTCACCGTATTTCTTATAGTTACTGTAAGTTGAGTGGAATAATACTTAAAGCTGGTTTTCAAAATATTGCCAAGTAACACAGAAACTATACGACGTCTTTCATCCTCTGCAGGTAAAAGTTGTGGACGCTGAAGGCAGGATGGTTCCCTGGAACATGAGGGGTGAGCTGTGCACTCGAAGTCCTTATGTCTTCAACGGATACCTCAACAATGAGGCCATGACGAAGGACGCTATCCGAGACAACTGGTACTACACAGGGTAAGGCAGGCAGTAACGTCAGTTGCAGTGCCACAGCTTTAATGAAACTTTCCACACTGTGACAGCGAAATTACGAGTACAGTAATCTGCGTGGTGTGGCGTGCTGGGTGCCTATAAACAATTCTGAGAAGACAAAGCTAGGCAAAGTTACTGAAACAAAAAAAAAAAAAACGTGCAATACTTTCTGAGAAAAAGAAGGTTCATAAATGCACTACCTGATGTGGGACAGCGCTAGGACATTTCGCTTCTGAAGCACTCTTTGTTTGTAATTGCAAACTTTAATTTAGGTAAAAATAAAGTATCCACAAAAACAGTCCTCCAAACGAACTCTCTCATTGTGAGAATTCTAACCGCAAGTAATATTTGTGATGTATAGTCAAATATTTATTTACACCAGTACAAATATGTACACTACTTGTTTTGGTTTTCGCAGCGAGCAGGTTAGAATTTGTTTGTATACAAAGAGGGTTAAAGCCTACTGGAATATAAAACAAAAAGCCCAGACTGATTTCTAGATGAGTCGGAGAACCTGAACACAAAAAAGTGTTCTCGTTGCACGAAAGAATTTGTTTTAATATTGTCTTGTACGTGTGCTCATCAATATGTTAAAATTACCAAGTATTTCCAAAATTACCAATTACCAAACGCGGCTCTGAGTATAATATTTTGATGACGTAAACACGCAAACTTCGAAATAAATTGATATTGTGCAACGTTGCGCGCTTATTTAAGTGGACGTTTTCACAGATACATTAAATACCCCTAACTGTTGTTGTTCCACTCACTCGAATTTTCCAGGACAACGCAAAAACAGTAAGCTTCCCTGTACCTTTGTGACATATCTTTAATAATTATGGTTACATATATAGTTTCCCTACATATATAGTTACATATATAGTTTCATATATAGTCTTCCAATCCTTAATAACCAGAAAATGTTTGTTTGCAATCGCGTTCCACGGATGTATCCGAAATTAAATTATAAGTTTCTCCTTCACCGAATGAATGTAAATTTCGAAGTATAAAATAATAACGATTCGCATTTAACTGTTTCTTTGTTCATATCCTCCACTCTTTAAAATTTCAGAAATTAGTTCTAGACCCGCCCCTCTTTAGACGCGTTGTTCCAGTCCAATTCCTGCAGCATCCTTAGTCCTACAGTCTAGTGTTTCTACACTACCGTTCTCTACTGTCATGAATTTCTACACTACTGTTCGCTACTTTCGGCTGCAGTTTCAGAAATAATTGTTTTAGGTGCAGTGAATCCCCAAGTAGAAATCAATCAATCAAATCCAGTTTTTTCCAGAAACTCTGGTGGGAACGCCCATACAAAGAGCTGTTGAAAACAGCTTGACTATGTATCGGATCCCTTTAGATAAATGAAGATATGGTGATACCTTTGCATGAAACACTATGCTGCGGCGGCTAAGATTGGTGATCCCCCATTCCAGCGCGTCTTGTTTGTATTCCCTTCTTTCGGCCCCCAGGGCGCTATCGAATGCGATTCACTTTCTTCACGTATAGGACGGAACACCTGACGCTTAAGAAATCCTTGCCAATTTCTTTTAATATTAAAACTCCCACAAAGCAAGTCCTGGGTACATGGAGATGATGCCTTTATCGTAAAATTATGTAATAAGTATGCTTTCAGCACAATACTTTATGACACAAAATTCCACTATTTGGAAACGTGGCTCTATTTCGGGGACGATATCTCGACAATATCTGAAAATATGAAACACCCAAAATGAGCCTGGCAATGCAAATATTACGGCCTGAAATTGTTTTCCCAGAGAAACATTTCTCTTCATTTTTTTAAGTATAGATATTCTAGCTCCTTTCTTAAAAGAAAATTCCGGCAGGAGTCTAGTGTTCCTTTAGAGATGTTTAAGAGTGAGAGAAATTTTGGATTTTTTTCATATATTTTTTACGTATAATGACAAACGTTGACTAATAAAGTAATTCGCAGGGAAACCTGGCTTTGAGAATTTAGAAAATTGTAGAGTTAATAAAAAATTATTGCCGTGTTAAAATTTTATTTTCGATGTGACAACTTGTTCGCAGGGACGAAGTAACAATGAGCGAGGACGGTCGGATCACATTTGTGGGCCGCATCAAGGAGATGATTAACTTCAAGGGATTTAAAGTGGCGCCACTGGAAATAGAGAACATTCTGAACACGCACCCAGACGTGGAGGAGGCTCAGGTATGTTTCCCGAAGTATGAGGCGGTGCGATCCGTGCACGAGTACATACTCAACTTGCTGCGGGTCATGGACTTGTGTCGTTCTGTCGAAGAAAGCCCGTAACATATACACGTTCATTTTAAAACCACAGAGCAATAACCTCTTTGAAACTATGTATTTATCTCGGCAGAACGCATTGTAGTGAATACATATTTACGCTCACTAAACTTCGTCAGAATTACCACAATGTACTCATGTACCACAATGTACCACAATATACTCAGCAACTTAAGAGGGATGTACGTGGTGACAGATAAGTTGCAAAACAATGTTCAGTCGTGGTTGCTTTTCAATTGGTTAAATAATATATGCATTTATTTATAAAAAAAATCTCAATAGGCTAGCGCAACCGGTAGACGTCGGCGGTCACCTTTCTCCTTCCAACCCAACTTCTTCACCTTTAATTAAAAAAATTTCATAATAAAAACGCGCTTGCTGACCATTTTTGTTCAATCAGTTCTGAAACCCTTGTAAGTTCTAAAGTATTTTACGTAAACTAATCATTCAGTTGAAAGTTATGCCATGGCTCAGTTACCTCTTTCTTCGCCCTGTCGTTTTTTGTTCCGGCGTACACTGTAAGAAAACAAAAGGAAAGAATGTATCAAGGACGCTTATTTTTCGCCTGTACTGACGCGCACCTAAACAGATATTGGAAGAAGGAAGAAGCAGGCTTTTTGTTTTCCTTCTTTCGGCTGGTGAAAGGAAACTTCCGCCCTTCCATCTCGTTCTTCTTCGATTTCGTGTTTCGGGAACGTCGCATGCGTTATTCTTTAAAACTCCTTAGTTAATTAAGCGTCAGTATTTAGGCCGCCCGTACGCTAGTATATCAGTCTAGACGCGCAGAACCCCTTGGTTTCATTAACTTTTAAAGCGCCAATTTTGTCGCCCGATCAAATAAAGTGATTAGTTACAGCGAAGTTCCGGAGCAGCGTAGCCGGGGTCCCTGTCGTTTCGTCGAAACTCGTTCCGTGGAGTTACGTTTCGTCAACTTTTCATGGACACGCGTTTATGGACGTACCTTTCGCCGACGCTAACGTCTATGGACAGTCGCTGTGCGAATCGCAGTCCGCAGGGACATTTCGTCGCGCATGTATAAGTGAGGAGCCGGCTAACCCATCGGGACCCCCGTTAGCTCCAATTTTCGGCGACAGTCTGCGTTCGCTAATTAAAACAATAAAATGTAAACCCCCCTGACATAACCATACTTGCCTCTTCGCGGCGACAGTCTGATGCTGCTTTTCACGGAAGGAAATCTAATCTTTGTAGTTGATGACGCGATTGGTCGATAGAACAATTTATTCATGAAACATTGCGTGTCGATGAAATTATATGTCAATGATTCGTCGTTTCATAAACTGATTACCCCCGTTGCAGCAGTTTTAAGTGCACTGGATTAAGATGGCTGTACCGGCAACGAAGTCATGGTTACATTGCGTCCAGGACAGAGAGGCTTTGCAGAGGAATGGCTGCGTAACGTCTGAGCTACGTTCGGTTATGTTTCCTGTTACACCCTGTCAACCGACGATGAACGTCTCTGTGTACTCTTGAGTGTCCCCATACTGCCATGGCAGTGTTGTACGTTGTGAATGAAGGCTGGAATGGTCGCCGATGTCACCATGTGTCTCTCGTACCAGTGGTGTAACAGCAAGATTATATGACATATAGTCGCAGGTTAACAATCATCTTTGGAATAAAGAGTCTGAAAAGACCACTTGAGCGATTACAGTCAAATTGGTCGACCTACAGATAGTCATGATAAAACGGTGCTTTAAACCATAGCTCCTAAATTATAGTGGCAATGTAACTCTAATCTCCAATGACCGGTTTTCCTCTCCACGAAAGCAATTGCACTCTCGTGGAATGGATGGACAGTCTTAGATATGACGGAAAGGCAGCATATTTCTAATCTTAGATGGTTAACATATACGGATATTTACAGTCTGGAATATTAAGATTAAAATAAAACTAACAAAAAGACCGATGATAAGATAAAATATAAAGTTTATTTGTGTTATATCCGGAGATTATTTAGTTGACAGTCATGTTGTGATCAAGAAAAAATAAATAAAACTCCTGTTACATCATATTAGTAATAAAAGAAAATGGTGGGCTAGTTGGCATAAAGTCCTCTTTTCAATGCCCTAATTCATAAGCCGTGAACGTATAAGACTAACAGATTTTAACGCGCTGACCATCGGTAAGGAACTATGCACTTGGGAACATCGAGGGCTCGCCGTTCATCAATGCCGGACGGTGTATTCGCCAGAAATAATCGGCGCTACGGTCAGTCAATATAATGTTATTTTATTTCTGCCTTCCACGTATATCCGGGTACATAATAGTCGCTTATTTACTACAGTTGATGCCACTATTCCTTTGTTTTTTAAGCTTGCCGCGTCGAGCTAAACGCACACAACACGCGACACAAATCGCGGCTTTGTCCAACGGCCTTGTCTGCATTCATGTAGGTCGAAAGGCGATTTTTCTACATGAATTATCGCTTCCAGCTGAGTTAGAAGAAATCAAGATATTAGTAAAATATCGCTTGCTTTGATGATTATCGAGAATAGTTTTACCTTTGAAATGACTAGTAAAAGGCGCAGCGTATATAGCGATAAGGATAATGCACGTTTAGGTTGAGGTCCCTATGTGCTGTCTTTGTGTGCTGATGGGCTCAATATGCTCTCCTTAGGGTATTGTATGAACTATCACGCTTATGTATGTGTGTATAACAAAGGTGACTGAATCGCAAGAGCTGCGCGAGTGAAAGATCGTCTTTGTTGCGTATAAATTTAAGACTCCTCAATAAAACATGTTAGCATATCTCCTTCTCTCTTACTATATCTCCTTCTCCTTCTCTTCCTTGTCGTCGTATGTTAATACCTTAGCCTCAGATTGTCACTAAAATATTTGATATACACCAGCTTAATTGCTCCCTTACGTTCTGTCATTACCATATCTTCTCCCTAGCCCTCTCTCGTGTACACTTTTTATTTAAATGTTTTGCTATTCTACACTCGCTCGTCAAAGGTAGCGTTTCAAGATCGCTCTAATATAGCAGGAGGTATTCTTCAAATGGTGTGATTACTTTCCTTATCGTCTCTTTGTGCCATTGGGTACCCAGCGCAACTTAGTCTAGCTATTTGCATTTACTCTACGTGAACCTGCCATCTGGGGGCGAGTGATTTAAATTTCGTTCACGCTTCGCGTTCTGGTTACCGTGCAATGAGCGAAGTAGGCTGGGTTATATTTTCCTCTTTTTATTGCATTAATTTTCCTCGAATGTGCGTATATATATAGCAAATGTGAGACGTGGGAGCTAGTCGGGGGCAAGTGATTGATCTTCGGTTTTCTATATTTACAACCGCAGTGTTTAAAGCGAAAAATAATCTTCTGAGTCGCATTGTTTTAAAAACGTTTTCTTACCTGCGGGGGAAGTCCGCTTTGGCTGTTGGCGACTTCACAAAGATCGACGCCAACTCGTGGCTACATTAAAAAGCCTTGGCGGCGTGTGTGCGCGCCAGTCTTCTAGAGCGAATCAGATATTCACAGCACCAGGCGGTCTGAAGTCGAAATCAAAAGCGCGTTGTGAAAACCGCCCATACTTAAAAGTCGTGAAAAGCTCATTTTATGATTCAAAGTGCTGCTCCTTTCACTCCGAAAGCAGTAGCTTGTTTTAATTAATGTGCCTCAAGCGCCTGACTGCTTCCATCGTCATAGCTGCTTGGAGGCACCGCAAAGGCTCCAGTAGCGCGAAATATTTGCTGGTCCGAAAAGCATCCAAACTGTTTGCTGTAAAATCGTGGAAGAGATCCGTCTTCAGACTGACAATACACGTAGCACCATTGTTAAGTTTCATTGAGCTTGAATCCCCCCTTTGAAGGCGCCCTATTGAGAGGCATACGAGAAATTAATTTTTCTCCCCCGATGTTAGAGACAAAAGTTTCTTCCCTTCGCAGGAAACGGTGGTCACAAGAGCGTTCTTCATTTAAGAAGAAGTCTCAACTCTGTTTCCTAAGAGTGTAGCCGAATACCGTCATTTTCTACATTTTGCCCTTTTTAAGAATTTTCTCCTCTTCGTTGGAATAACGTAAAACAAGGAAGGGATTGAGTCTCGTTTCCCTGGTTCTACTGCTATGTTCACACTGCAAACGGAACGTGTCGATCTTTCATAATGGAATAAAACGGCGCAAAGATACAAAAAGAAAGGGGCAAACCAGACAGGACAGATCTTTCATAATACGCAAATGTGGGCACAAGAAGCGTACTAATTTTGTTCAGACTATGCGCACAAAAATCACGTGCGCAATTGACTCAAAATTAGTGGACGAGGGTGCTTGATGGTGGTCAACTTTTGCGCGGTTAACGATAGAACCGACACGTATTGGCCTATGTCCGACAAGGTTGTCTTTGCTTCTGCCGGCCTCTGAATCGCTGGAGTCGTTGGAACCTTTGGCTCGCCATGGACATCTAGACTCGTTGGACCCCTTAACTCGCCTTGAATTTCTGGACCCACATTGGGTCTCCAGGTTTATGTTGAACGAGTCTCGGGGTCCAACCAGTAAATGCTCCATGGTCCAAGGAACACTTGCCTGAACCACAGAGAATCAATGTACGCGTAATAAGATGTCCATTGCGGATCCGGTTTTCTCTCTGTTGTGCCATGTCATAACCTCCTGCGCAGTCTGTGTCACTCGGAACCGTGTCCCCGAGGCAGTCGTGTTTAGCCGTCGACTATTCATGCCTTGTCCTCTTATAACTCCCGTGTGCGTTATCTCAGTCTATGAGGAGCGTTTGCAATTTAATGGAGGACGACTTCCGCGGAGATAGGTCGCAAGTGCGCGTGCCCTGCGTTCTCGAGGGGCGAGGAGGAAAGCAGGTGGAAAGGCGGTGACGCTTGCCGACGATCAACGGTTTCGGCGGGCACCCCGTCGTATCTCGTATTGCAAATGTGGCCCTTAAACAACGTGACCAGGTTCGAGCACTTTGAAACTCCCAGTAATACAACTCTAGGGAGGCTAACGCCGGGGTTTTGAGCGCTATGCGTCGCCTGCTCTTGCACTAGAATGACTGTTCTACTGCGTTTAGAACTGCTTTATTGGGTCGTGTGTTATGAGGGACGCATATTTTATACGATCTGCGAGGAGGTGTCAAAAGCGTTTATCATCTGTGAACGTCTCCGTCTTTCCTTTGGCCTTGCTCTTCGCCAGGAGAAACCCCAGCGCATGCCCAGCTGCGACCGATCGCCGCGGGAGGTGTCAGCCATTAAATTGCGGACGCTTTCCATTGTTTGTGAGAAACCCTCTCCCTCAACCTGGTCTGTCAATGCTGACCCAACGAAGGTGGCCCTCCGCCCTGAAGCAGCAGCGGCGGCAGGCAACTTTTAGGACGGCGCCCCCCCCCCCCCCCCCCCACCCTTGTATTTTTCTTCGTCAGGCAGGCACAGAGAAAAAAGGAGGTTATGTCCATCTGTCTGATTTCTCTTTTCTTAAAGGCACCTTTGAAGCTTCTTTTTTCTGCGTGAAACATGCTCGTCCGAGTGCAATAAAAACAACTAGGTTCTTCCTTCTTTGCTTGTTTTTAATATTTCTTGCAACCTATGACAAAGCAGTGATCTTGCTTGCTCTGAAGCAAGGGGACCCACGAAGCAGTTCCTGCTTGCGCAGCATTCTAGTACGACGCAAGCCTAAAAAGCGGTGCCCTCCAGTTTGCTTTCTGTCGAAAAGCAGATGCTAGAATTAATTTCCATAAATGCAATAGTTGTAAATGTTAATTAGAGGCGTTCCATCTCGATTCGGTCTCCTACTGTCGCATCCACGTACAAATAACAACAGTAAGAATGGCTATTTTATATATGTGGAAGTTATCCCCATTTTAGTTTTATTTACTTTCTTTTTTATCAGTTTATTTAGTTCATTTAGACTATTGTGATTATATTCGTATATATTATTGGCATATTTCGTCTTGTCTTCTTTTCCCTCGATGTTGCAGAATATTAGAAGAGACTGTGTGACTTTTTAAATTTTGAAATTGAGCATGATTTCGCCTTATTCAGTGCACTGCTTCCGCAACAACAGTTAACAAAATCAGCCTTGTGGCAGGCGCTCAGGTCATTCCTTCTATATACCCCGGTTTCACCGCAGACTGGTTCCGCGCACAGAATCAGTTAATCTAAATAAATGACTTTGTTCCTGCCTGATATTCGTACTGGCCGGTAGTATCTCTGTTGCCATCGAAAATGGGTGTAATTAAAATAAAAATTATGGTAAAAAGCACATTCTCTGTTGCCGGGTACACAGGACTGTGGCAGTTTTCGGTTAAGTGCCGCAATTTATAGAGATAACTTCCTTGTAAAGCCCTAGACCACCAGCTTCTTCAAGGCATATTGGAGATGGTAATTGAACAAACGGCAAACACTGCAGTTGAGAACACGTGGCACATTTTCATTGCAAGCAAGACAATGTAAGGAATTTCTAAAGCGTGCCTTACTACTACCGGTGTCACAAGATTGCGTATGATTGATCAGTAATTGTGAAGGGAGCTGAGATCTCCGCGGACCCGTATTGACCCGAGCTTTAATTATATGCGATTACTTGCTCTTTGTCGAAATTTCAAGTTTATATGTATGTATGTATATATATATATATATATATATATATATATATATATATATATATATATATATATATATATATATATATATATATATATATATATCGAACGTGATCCTTTTCAAAGCGCTTTTTACCTAATTTTGATCTTAAATAGAAATTTCTCCCAGATACCTTGAGAATGTACAAACTTTACTCATTTCAATGCACACACGTAAAATCTACTTTGGTACTTGCATAAAATGACATATACTGATTTAAACTTCGTCTTTTTTCTCTCTACTCCTCGCCAGGTGCTTGGAGTACCGGACGAAAGGACGGTAGAGAAGATTTGTGCGTGGATCAAACTGAAGTCAGATAAAAGTTTAAGCCAAAAAGACATCACAGACTTTTGCGAGGAAAAAGAGGTATGTGAAATGTTCAAGATCCATAGCGGTCAAAATTAATTTAGGGGTCACAACGGAACAAGAAATAGATGAAAGTGAACATAAAGGAAAAGACCTCACGGTGGCACCATATAATCAGCCAGCTATAAGTGATTTGTTATTTAACATTTGTTTTTACATAAACAAACTAAGAAAATGTAACATGGCTAGTCACATAAATAGGATTAATACACACTTTAGAAAACATCTAGAAGTTATACAAATATTGACGGGAATTTAAAGAAGGGTGCGTAAAATAAGGTTATTACACGAGGAAGGTATTCTTATACTGCTAGGAAACTGCTATTCACACGGCGATTTCTTCATTTGATACCAAATATTTTTTTCAAAGAGAGGTGCCTAGGCGGCACACTATTCTTGAAACAATATCGGCCCATCAATGCCATGAATTAGCTTCAATACTGGTGGAACGTTGGATTTCGCGAATGTGCAACTCGATCCAATGTTGGGCCACAATTAAGCCGATAATTAATGGAACGTCCGAGCATTATTCACACTTACATTGGACCGTCATTTCACCAACACTAAAGGCAACGTGGGGCCACTATTCAATCACTATTTAAGGAATCACTGGACAACAGTTGGTTTGGGTTGTACAACCCATATTCGCATCCAAGTTTAAATATTTGCTTATTCATCACTGCATCCCAAAATTATCCAGTGACTATTTTAATGTCGTTGTCCAATCTGAAACACGACCTCTTCTAAACTCGGCAGTCACATTTATAAGGCGAGTTACTGAACAAAAACAAAAATATGTATATATTTAAAATACAAAATACAGTGGACAACCTACATTTACGAGTAGCGAGTAGCAAAAACAATCATTAAGATTTCGCTGGTGTAAAACCGGTCTATAAAAAAAAACAAAGAAAGCAAAAAAAAAGAACTCTTAATTTTATCCTCTCCAGTGAGAGACAGAGAGCAATCCTTACTTCCGTTGTTTTAGACTTCGACGACGATTGTGTCACATGAGGCTACAATCGTGATTCGCGCTCCTCTACCAAATAGAATTCAGTGTTATATTTTCTTTTCATCATTTGAGTATTTGTGCCACGCCCTACCATAAACACGGCTATAAACAAACACACCTCCCTAATTATAACTAGTTCAGCCTTGGCACTCTAGCAAAAATATATTTCTAATATCACACTTAGATAATATTTAGAAAGCAGGTAGCACTACACCTCTAGCAATAATTGACGTGAGTTACAGTGTTATCTGGACAATTTAATATTTACCAAAATTATATCTGACTATTTTATTGAGGCCTCGATATCAAGAAGATTAATACACGTTTAAGATTTTAACCACAAGAAGCTGATAAGTTTCAAACCTTTAGAATCGCTCAAGAACAGCGAAAATATAACTACCAGTTCAATGCGAAAGAACAAAAAAGGAAAGAAAAAAGGCAATTTTACAAAAAATTGTAAAGTTCTTTCTTTTTGTTCATTTTAATGTGAATTTAATTTAAAATATATTTCTTACCACAGCTCCCCGAGATAAAAGTTCCGGAATTCGTGCTGTTCGTAGACTCTTTCCCGAGGACTCACACAGGAAAAGTTCAGAAGAACAAGATGCGTGAGGAAAGCATCCGAATCTTCAACCTGTGAAGCGACTGTGCATAAAACAAAATAAAGATATCGAAAAATAAGGTATACTTCTTTTATGTCCTTGACCTGAGTGCGGAATAATACTCATTCGAGAGGAAGCCGAGTCTTCTGAATACATAAGATGTAAATGACTGCGGTCTCTGCACGATCAAACATAGAAAAAACTTCAAGAGTATACTTAAAGGTCATCGGAATGTTTAACAAAATTAGTGAAGATTTCCGCAACTTCTCTGCTATTGTTAGGTTCGATGCAATCGCGCGCAATAGCAACCCCGGTGCTCTTCACATATTTGATTGCACATCTCGAACTCCAGACATAGGCACAGGTCAGAAACTGAAGCATGTTTATTTTGTTTCCCGCTAATTCTCAGTCCCCTCCTTTTTTCATAACTACATTCGTTTTGCGGAAAGCAACGTCGTAGTTTTAGATTTGAATGTCCGGGTGCATAAACGTTTGTCATAACATTAAGGACGAAAGTGCAAATGTTTCTACGAGAACAGAACATCGCAGAAGGTGCGCGTGAAAAGTCTACCAAAAAGTTACACAAAACAAAACGAACACCGTACTAAAATTGACTACTTTCAAATACTAAAAGGAATACGATGCCAAAATCATTTTGTTCACTCTTCGTGTCGCTTTCCGCTGCTCTTCATTTTTTCCAGTTCTTGTTTTTTGTTTTTTCATTTGTTTATCGAGCTTTTTTTCTTGTTACATCGGAGACTGTGCATGTTGATGATCATTAACTTAAGAGAAACATCGCAGCGACAACGAAAATGTTAAGAAAAATAGCAAATAAACACACAGATGGTAGTTGTATTTACAGAAACTGTGCTCCCAACAGATGATACTGTCGCGAAGCTATCTCCACGACTTTGTTTCCGTAGGTGTGCCTAGTGTTGTCGGAAGCTCGTAGCCGCCATGAGGTGCGTAAGGCCGACCCCTCGAAGTGGTTCACGAAGACTCCATCTCGGGGTGCCAAGTGACACGGCTTGGCATGTTTACGGCATCCTGGTCCACGGCAATCCTGCCTGGAGCTCTGGCCGTCAACAGATGGTAACAAAAAAAAAAAAAAAACGAGCCATATTCAAGGAATTTTGGAATGGCTTCCATATGTTGAGTGGGGTTTACTTTTGCTGCCTATATATTTGGGTTGTTGTTTATGTACTTGCGTACTTCTTCTTGATTACTGACCTACATTCTGCGTGCCTGGTCTTGCCATCGTGGATTTAAATATGTTTTGTATTGTTTAGCAGTTTCTTCTGAGCCTCATTCGTAATACGTCTTATGTATGCGCTAGCTTTTTGTTTGCTTTAGGATTGAAGCCATTCGATTGGTGATAAACACACCTTTTGGGATGGGATGTCTGCTTGGCTTCAGAGCGCTGATAAACCCGATATAAGCAGCTGCCTGAACACCACAAAGTGCTCGACGCCGGATACAGTCCAGTGAACACTAACTTACCTCTGCAGCTCAAGCTCCATGTACGAACTTTTTCGGTTGTGGAGTCTTCCGTTCTAATCTGTAACTTCTAGTGGCGTGAGAATATTAATATATTCGAATACGAATCAAATACGAATAGTTACGAGGGTTGTCCGTAAAATAAGGTTTTCATTGATTTTTCACGGTAAATAAAAACAGATTTATTGGCATTGAGTACTACATTTTGGAAAGCTTAGACATTCCCCTATTTTTCGACGTAATCGCCGTTGATATCAATGCATTTGTGCATGCGGTGTACTATCTTCTTGATACCTGGATCATATAACTCTCCCGCCGCACTGTAATGTAGCTTAAAACCGCTTCTTTCAGCTCCTCCCCGGTTCTGAAATGCTTCCCTCCCAGGTGTTTCTTGAATCCAGGGAAGAGATGGTGACAGTGTCCCATCCAAATTCGTTGATGAGATTCTTTGTTACACGGGCGATGTGCGGACGAGAGTTGTCCTGATGGAAACGCACTCCCTTCGTGAGCGTGCCTTTCCTCTTGTTTTGAATCGCGCAGCGAATGTTCTTCAACGTCTCACAGTAGCGGTCCGCATTGATTGTTGTACCGGCAGGCATGAATTCGTACAACAATAACCCCTTCTTGTCCCAAAAAACGGTCGCCATCACCCTGCCGGCACACAGTGTTTGATGAAAATAATCCCTGGAGAGGGGGAACAGGAGGGACGAGGGACAAACATAAATCTCCAAACACAGCTAGGTGACTGGTGAGCGACCGAAAAAATCCGCCTGGTCCGGGTATCGAACCCGGGACCTCTTCATAACAAGTGGAGCGCTCTACCAACTGAGCTAACCAGGGGTTAGACGTCAGTAGAGCAAACGGGTTTTTAAAATAATTCCTCTCCAGGGATTATTTTCATCATTATTTGTCCAGCTCGCTTGCCCCTTTGCATTTAATTGCATTATAATTATAACACAGTGTTTGTTTGAACTTCCGCGGCTTCGGCGACTCTGGGTGTTTCCACTGACGGGATTGTTGTTTCGTTTCCGGTGTCGCGTAGTGGACCCAGGTCTCGTCTGCAGTGACAATAGATTCCAAGAATTCCTCGCCACTGGTTTCATAGGCCTGAAAAAATTCGCGGGCCTCTTCAACACGTTGCCGCTTGTGGCCTTCCGTGAGCATTTTCGGGACCCGCCTTGCACAAACTTTTGCATACCCTATATGGTCTGTCAACATTTGGCCAATGCAGGTCCTGCTGACATCAGGAGTCATCTCGCAGTGCTCCCGAACCGTGACCCTTCGATCTTTCAGCATTGTTTCTTCCCCTTTTGCAATCGTTTCGTCCAAAACCGATGGCCGTCCAAAATGCTGTTCGTCATGCACGTCTGTACGTCCGCCTTTGAATCCTATGCACCATTTGCGCACATACTGTATGCTCATACACTTTTCTCCGTAAACTTCACACAGTTGGGAATGAATGTCTACCGGCGCAGTGTTTTTGCACACGAGAAACGAATCACAGAGCGTAATTCGCACCTGGCGGGAGAAGCAAAGTGGGAGCTCAGTCTCTAACGGCTGCCAAGCCAAGACTGAGCGTCGCAGAGAGCTCCCCGTGGCGGGGACTGAGAGAGGGGAAACCAACCTACACGCCAATGTCACCGCTTCCCGCGTAACCTCGTTCCTCGCGACTGCAGCTCCTTTGGAACCTTACTTTACGGACAACCCTCGCAGCTTTGTATATCAAATCGAATATTGAATACGTCAAGGCAGGGGCATTTATTCGCAGCATTTATATTATTCACATGTCGGAACTGAAGTTGATTTGTCTTTTGATTTTATGTTTTTTTTTTGTTTAACTCCAGAACTGCAGTTGATTTTTCTACAAGACAAATTGTTATCTTCCCTACAACTAGGATTTTCGTTTTTGTGTTTTTATTCTCGTTATCACCAGTGAGGCACTGGTGTTAACAATAATAAAAACATAAAAAAAGAATATTACAGATGTAGGGAAGATCACAAGTGTTCATGCAGAAAATTCGACTGCTGCGCATAGTCAGGTTGGAGGCACTCCCTTAGAGAGGAAACTACACCTCCAGCCACAGAAAGAGAACTCTCTTACTCGGCACTGAATTGGCAGGTATTGCCATTTATTTGATGCAAAGCTTTGCCAGACTCGAATACCTTAAAGGGTCCCTGCAATCATATTTAAGCCTTTACCTTTTTTGTGGTTTCCAAGTCTTTTGGGGTTCGGGCAAGCCAGCGGGCACGGAGAGAGTAGCTAAATATCAGTGCATCTTATTTTAACCGGACAACGCGGAAACATCCTCCACCGACGGGGGCGACCCGCGGTACCAAAAGCGCGGGAAATGTGACGTCTCTGGTCCTGGGCTTACTACTGGTCAGAGCTGCTGAAAGCTTCTTTTTAGTCAAAATACAAAATATAAGTGGCGCGAACCGTTTCAATTATTTATAAAAGTACCTTTTGTTCCGTATTTTAGATAAGAAAAGAAGCAAGTGCAGTTTATAAAGTGCGGAAACAAGAAATGAACCGTCCACATACCCGCCACCAAGCGGTGGAATAGGCGTCGTATACTAGAAAGGAGTAGTGGGATCAGGCGCCGACACGGAAAGGTCCCGGATGTACGCGGCGGCGCTGCGGTCGTTTACGGAGTGGAGGATCCGACCGGCTCCGAGCGTTCCGAAGGCCTTCAGCGGGCCGCTCTGTCTTGCGTTTTGGCCGTTTCGCGGTACGGCAGTGCGAAGTGGCTCCCATTCTGAACTGATCTTTATCTCGTGTTTGCTGTCGTTCGTGGCCAATGAAGTGTCATGGCGAATTAGTGTCTAGTCGCGCAGCAAATGCAATGAGAGCCGCTCTGGCTGCCCGCTGTGTCCAGAACACACTTTAGTTGTGCCCTCTCGCGCCGTCGACACGGAGTGCGGCTCTGTCTGCGAAACAAACTCCTCCGCTTCGCAGACGGTTCCCTGCAATTACCTCCATCCACCATAACACGGGTAGGCGAACGCGAAAGTACGCACAGTTTAAAAAGTCAGGAGTCACAAGGAAGCAGAAGCTCGCCGCTTAGCGCTGCCGACACCGACACTACTAGTTTAGACCACTGATCTCAATGACAATTGCTGGATCGCGTTTGCCACGCTCCGCGAATGCGGTCACTGGCGGCCATCTTTTTGATAGAGTTATATCACCTCTAGCCACCAGGGTTGGGCAGAAATACTCAAAAATGTATTTGGAAATACAAATACTGGGATACGTGAAAATAGTAGCTAAAATACTGATACTGAAATATATCTGTAAAAATGTATCGCGATAGATATCGGAAATACATTTTAAAAAGAGGCAAAAAGTCTTTGGAAATACAAATACAGGAATACATTTTAGGGAGGGCAGAAATACAAATACAGAAATACTGATACTGCAATACATTTTTTTTCACCTTTGTTTAAGAGCCCAACTCGTTTGATACACAACAAATTCGTCGGGAAGTGCAATGAAAATCATTCTTGCTTCGTCTTTTATTTGACATTCAAGCGATACAAAATAAGAACATGCGACATTAAAGCGATGCAAAGGGAAAACATGGAAGTCCTAAATTCAGTTACACTTGAGGAGTAGGAGCTTCTCAAATAGCCCATCTGTGAGGCGTTGCCGATTCGGGCGCAGCGTCATATTGGCAAAAGAATAGGCGCTCAACTGCTGCCGAGGAACACAGGTTTGTATTGAACCGAAGAAACACCGCTTTCACGGCGGGTAAGTCGTGAAGCATACACATCTCATGCCTTTGGTCCTCTAGGTATCTGTAGACTTCGGCCCGGAGATGGTGCTGTGGGGTCCTCGGTGGCGGGGTCTGCAGATCGAACTCAAAGAACGAGTCTTCGAGTGCCGGGAAAGACTCTTCCCCAGGCAAGGGCTCCGGTACGAAACCACAGGTTTCAGCCGCACGCACCAGGAGGTCCTCCAAGTTCGAAGCTCTGCCATCTTCCTTCGATGTCCACCTCAACTGGAAGAACGGGTGCGAGCAGGTAGCGATGAGGGTCTCTTCGTTCTCCATCCTTAAGAAGGTTCCGAACCGCTTGTGTAGGCCTTCACGAACGCTGTCCAAGATTACTGCGCTGGTCCGGGTTTTAGGCTTGATCGCGTTGAGCTTCTTTTGGACAGTGGTCAGTGTTGGGAGGAGCTCGCCATAGTAGCCGTTGGCGCTTTTTTGTAGAATATTGATTGCTAGAAAGATAACATGGTATGGCAGATTATTTTTATAATTCAACTCAAAACACATATGTCTAATGGTCTCATCAAAGCCAAGGTCGTCAACAATGGTTATCCCGTTCTGACTCCCATTAAAACGCATCTAACACGAATGGAATGGAAGGGAAAGAGGAGGACCTTTCTTACCTGTGGCAATTGGATATAGGATGTTGCGATACTCTTCCAAGAATTCTAGCTCAGCATCTCTGAAGGTCGTCAAGTCGAGCTTCTCGGAGAGTGTCCTCAGCTGGGCTCTGTTGTCTAGAAGTGCGACCAGGGCGTGGTAAAGGGAGCTCCACCTGGTCACGCATGGTGTAGGTAGCTGCCTCCCAAGAACCGAAGCCACTGTTTTTGCGGATTTCGGGCAATGGAAGGAGCTCCAGTACTCTGAGCACTTCGACATCGTGCTGTCATGGAGACGGTTGCAAGCTGGAGATTTGCTTAGTACTTTTTTAACATCACATGTCACGATGAGGCACACCTCAGATGATGCGGGAGCGACGGCGTGGGGACGTCAGGAGAGAAAGAGAAGTCATCCATTGCATCTGCGAAATAGGACAGGAAGGCGTAAGCGACATTTGATGTAACTCAAGGACTAGTTTATAAGTGTAGTGCACGAGGGAGTTGAATGCCAACTGTATTATTTAAATATTAAACAATAAAAAGTTACATTTAAATATGTGAAATTGATGCCAGATGTCAATGCGGACTCACATTCGCTCTGGCTATCAATGCCGAATTCTTTAAATGCCTTCACAAAGTTACTTCCATTGTCAGTTACGGTGCCGACAACCTTCTGTGTGTCCAAGTCAAACTCCGTGTAAACATCCGCAAGCATGTCGGCGACGCGGTCATGTGAATGGGTTCCTTCGAACCGCTTGCAGGCTAATGCAGCTGTCACTCGGTTACGCGTGTCAGGTGCGATCTGAAAATACGCAAATAAATTTACTTTTAAACTCACAAATAGAAGTAGACTTGTGAAATGAACGGTTACGAAGGAATGTCGCAAAATAAACCTTCCAGACAAGGAGGGCTTTGAAAATATATCTGAAAGGCATTCGGACAAAAGTAAATTGTATAGTTTAAGTTTTCTTGAATTACAAGTTTATAGTCGAATAATCTCAAAAGCCGACTGAGCAGCTGCGTAAAGGTTTTTCATGAGGAGTAATGCTATATGCACTCCGGAGTGCAGCTCGGCCGGAAATTGCTATATGCACTACGTTTGTCTCGTATACACGAACTCATCTCTGTGACGTCACGGCGCGGTGGTGGCGCGTCGGTCGCACTTCCGGTCTGGGGCTGTGGGCAGAAGTCCCCATGCCAGGCGTGTATTCCTGGGTTGTTTTGAAAGGAACCAGACAAAAACCTGCCTTCTCGTCAAAACGCCACGACTGGGGCCGTACCAAAAGTGTCAAGAAAGGTTTGAAGGTACGTTTTCACGTGCTCGGTTCGTCCGAGAATCTGGATATGTGCCGTGAAAAGGGAAAAGCAGACGCCGTCGGACAACGATTGCTTGGGCGGGAAGCACTTTGGGTTGAATTCACGGATACTTGTGGTCATCAGATTTGTTTGTTTTGTTCCAACATGAACGCCAGAAAACTGTAAAGTTGTGCGGACCACCTGTGGACTACGTTCAGTGCGTCTTCAAGTTCAAACGGCCGCCTGATCGTTCGAATTGTCGTCTGCTCTTTCAAACGTTTCTGCTTGTCGTCTGCTCTCTGAGACGACGCCGGTCCGTAGACCAGATGTTGGCCCGGTACTTGCGATAAGAAGTGAGTGCAGGCCTCAAAAGACTTAAATTTGAAGGTTCGTAAGCAGGCTCGATGTAAACAGTATAGATACAAGGAGATGTTGGTCATTGTTACCAGTGACCAACACCGACTTGTTATGCCTAATTCAGTTGGTCCGATCCTGCTTGCAATTTTCAGTATCGTCGTCGACCATCTCAGCTACGGTTCACGCTTTTACAGCCCGAGCGGCGTCGCGACTGAAAATTCCGAGCCACATCTCATCATGCGAATCAGGCTTTAGCGTACAATCTGCGGCGTTCACGCGGAATGAATCGCCACATGTCACATTATTGAAGCGAAGTTTTGCGGTGTAACGAGCCTCGGTAATTTCGCTGACGCCGCTCAAGACAGCCAGACATCGCCAGGAAGGCGTAGAACCAACAATTCGAACGCGAAAAAGGGCAGGGGGACTCACACCGACAACATCGCATTTCAATGGTTTGTTTATGGGCGACGGCGAGCTTATTGCCCACACCCCCACCGCGCATGCGCGGCGCCGCTGGCGTCCGCTAGGGGCGCTCCGGGCAGGGTTCCCAGGTAGTTTATAGCTCAAACCGCCAAATGCCAGACGGAGTAGCCCAAAAGTAGCCGAATGCAGGAGATTTATGTAGCCCAAAAGCAGCCATACCCTGCAGAGTCCAAAATATTGTACGCTGGAATGTGCAAGCTCAATTCGAAGGCACTGCGTCTGCATGTCTGGGGTCCAGGAGCAGCTTGCAAGATTTACGACATCTTGAAATGTATTGAACGTTTTATTTCAAACACAAAAGTACAAAAATTTTCCGCACGCGTTTTTACAGTCGCATAGCTATGAAGCACTCGCTCGTGCCCGTCTTACTCGCATCATATACATGATTTCCGTGTTAAAACAGGCCAAAACATCTGCGGTAGGGTTGATGTACTTACAGCATTCGTTCTTCCCAAGGAAAGCAAACTTAATTTACATAGAGTACGTTTTGAAGAGTTGGAAGGGAGATGTTCTTCCTTAGGCCTGACTTTGTGAAGGACACATGACTGAATACTCTCTCCACGGCGGCATTCGACATGGGCATTGTCGGGAGCACGATGGCAAGCTCGGATAGCAACAGAAACAGGGCTGCTGCTGCGCATCAATCTTGGCCTTGTTCGGAATATTCATTGTCCCAAATCTGTTGTCAATTGTTACGGCTCATTGTGCTTTAAGAAATTTCGTTTCGCAGAAAAACCTCCTTTGTTATACCCGGTACAGCACCCGTTATCAGATAACATCAAATTCTGCAGGATGTTTTGAGTTGCATCTAGTATTTATATTATTGATATTTATATTATTTATTGCACTTGACAGGTAGAAATGTACAGGCGTGCTGGTGTTGGGGGAAGGCTGACGCCCATGCACTAGTGTGCCCCCAGGATGAGCTGCCTCCTGTAGGAGGATGGTGGGAAACTCTAGAAAATAAGAGACGCCAGTAGGAAGCAGAAAGAACTTGGGGGCATAAAATAAGCCACAATGAATACAAAAACGATGTCGTCGGGACTGAATCTAGGTCACGGTAGCTCACGCCCACGAATCTTCACGCAGAAAATCCCTGAAAGCGGGAATCTAGAAAGGGTGGACTATCGCTCTGTGTCCAGTCCAGGTTGAAGTGTATTTTGTACATCTAATCCTAAAAACAAAACCAAAAAGTGCCGCGTTAGGATTTGAAGTAGCCCAAAAATAGCCACATAGCCAACCGCCAAATTTCGACGCCAAATGCATGACAAAGTAGCCCAACTTGGCTATTAATAGCCCAACCTGGCAACCCTGGCTCCGGGCGCTCCGGTTTGTTTGTAAACATGAGTTGGTGTATAGGCTCCTTGCATTGACGTCACATCGCACACATTTGCACACCAAGTAAAAGGAGGAGAGGGAAGCTGCTTTTGTAAGAATTTTGAGTGACGGGTTAATCTTCTATAATCTTCTGGGAGGAGAATAGCGTCGCCTGTGCAAATCCGGAAGGCACAAAGGAGGGTCCTGATAAGAGGGGAGCTCCTTCTCCCCCTCTTCTCTGGAGGGTATCGGAAATGACGTCATGTGCAAGGAGCCTATAAAATGAATGATCACGAGTTTTCCAACCGGGGGCAGAGCGCAGGGCTTAGCGTGTCCGCTTCATATGCAAGTGGACGCAGGTTCGAATCGCGGTGATCCTACTTTTTTTTTTTCTTTTTTTCTTGAACGTTGTTTTGACGAGGCATTTGGCGATATTTATATTTCCTTTTTACGATGAACACAAAAAAAGCAAAAAAAAAACACCGAATGTTGTCGACGAAACTTCGCAGATCGGGGACAGCAGGGCTTGGGTTGCCGGCTGGACGCCGCGAAGCGGCGTGTAGTGGTTAACTTTTCTAATAAGCAGCCGCATACTGTCGCCGCGAAGCGGCGTGAACGCAGGCGGGGGGCTGGGTTAACGAGCTCCCCAGTGATACACGCGCAGTTCGAAAAAGGGTGGCCCGAGCGGCATGAGCTCTCAGCGTAGTGCATATAGCAATTTCCGTCCAAAGTGCACTACGTAGTGCATATAGCATCGCTCTTTCATGAGACCAGTGATTATGAGGTGCATTTAGAATAATTTAAAAGAAATTACGAACACGAGATCACGCACGCTATGAACACGTTGACATATATTGTATAATAGAATGGTAAAGGGCACCTCACCCAGTGAGCTGTACTGCCCATAAAACTCCTTGTTCTGGTTGACCAGACGTCTGCGGTGGTGCACACATAGGCTACAGACTGTAGGGCGGACCGAATGCTGGTAAACTTTCTCTCGAAATCCTCATCAATTTTCCGAGCAAGAGTCCTTCGTGACATCACCGTGGCTGTTGGGCACACTCCTAAGACGGCAGAACGCAGGGCATCTATACACTAAGTACAAAGGAAATATTCGCAACGTCGCAGTCACAGAAAGTCAAAAGAATATTACCTTTCACGAAGTCCTGGAACGGTTCGTCGTCAACAAAATGCAGAGGTAGCATGACCTTAACTGCCAGGTTTTGAAGGAGCTGATCAAACTTCCTCTGGTCTACTTGTCCGGGAATGCTCATGAAATTGTCGATCTTTCTTTGACTGACATGTGCTTGAGTCCGCTCCCCTCCGTCCTTTGGTTTGCGTCCGCAGGTGGTTTTCTCAGGCCTCTGTAGATACTTCTCATACTCCGCTGCACTCGCTGGATGTACCCGCTGGTGTGTATAAAAATCAGCTTGGTCACTATAGCTCTAGGGCAAAAACAAATGTACGACATATTTTATGAACTACAAAGTAAATGCTCACCGTGAGATGAAGCTTGAAGTTTGAGGTGGAAGTTTTTGAGCCCGAAATTACTTTCAGGCAGGTTTGGCACTTTGCCTTGAAGGTAGTGGTTTCGGAAAAAGAGGAGTCTTCAATGGGCTCAAAAAACTTTCCATCAAGGATTGACCGCCGTCCCTTCCCTGACATCCTGTCTGTCTGACGACTGATGCGAAGATACTTCGACCTCTAAATAAATTTCATGACACTCTAAATCCCATCAAAACGTCACCGCGGTCCTTTCCAATGAGGGTGCCCCTTTCAACAATGATCACATATTGGGGAGGAGGACAGACCGTGACGCCCCAAGCGGTTAACTTTAGAACTACACGGATGGGGACAAGAACGCAGCGTCAGCGTTCGGCTGGAGTTCGTGTCCTCTGGTGAGGGGGAGGAGGGGCTCTTTTGTTTCTACTCCGGCCTGCATGAACAATTCTGCATGAACGGTCCCAGCTCCGCACAAAAGCCGAAGTGGGTCAAGCTCGCATTCTCTGAGGATAGATCCGGCACTTAACGTCGCTTCGTCGATTGTTAGTATTTTTTGATTAACCTGTGCACCGCGCTCTATTGTAGAAGATGAAATGGACATGCCCATAAGGCCTGTGAGCATGTGCGCAGGCCTTGTGTTGAGTAAACACCGAAGATGGGGACAACAAAGGGGTCAGAGCGCCCCCCTATAGTTCGATCTCCTGCAACCACCCGTCCTGAATGCCTTCTTCTGAAAAGGCGATCGATAAAACGACTTCGATGAAACGGCGATCGATAAAACGGTGTTCGACGAAATGTCCGGACCCACTTTCAACAGCCTCGATATCGCTACTTAAGGGAGCCTTCAAAACACCGAAACAAAGAATCAACAGCTAAACTAACCCGCTCTTGAAACTTCTCTGGGAGGACCCCAAACTTTCTAGACTTGGCAGTTTGTAACAACACTACCCCGCCTCGGTCCAGCTCTTGCTTTAAGCGCGAAACACATGTACAACGAAACCGTCCAATTCGACGTCCGACCACGCAATACGACAGTCGGAGGCGAGAGTTTTCAACGCTCTCCGATGCTACGAAAACCCTCGCCCCCCAAGGTCATTCCGGCAGTCCGCACGTCGCATCGGAATATTTCGTCGCACATGTGTTTCGCGCAAGGCGCGAAACACGTGTACACATGTTACCCTGCGTAGAGTTGGACGTAAGCTATTACATATTTTTCACGACTCCCCCCCCCCCCCCCCCCCCCCCACCGGTTCTATAAAAAGGGTTGTTT
Organism: Ixodes scapularis; assembly: GCF_016920785.2. Classification (NCBI taxonomy): domain Eukaryota; kingdom Metazoa; phylum Arthropoda; class Arachnida; order Ixodida; family Ixodidae; genus Ixodes; species Ixodes scapularis. The sequence goes on along the minus strand of NW_024610190.1, from coordinate 730,148 downwards.
TTATTTTGGTTCACTGACCAGCCCAAAAGGAAGCCTCGCACTCTTCAGTTCCCCAAAGCCTTTCTTTACAACACCAAGCCCCTAAATCTTTTTTTTTTGACCCTAACAATGTCAAAAGACGCAAATATGTATTTCAACAGAACAAAAAAAAAAGAAGAAAGAAAAAGGTGGGGGCAAGCCATATCCATGTTGAATATACCTGAGACTGGGGTAGAAAAGAACATAAAAGTCGAAGAAACAGAACGGGACAGGACGACGTCTATATCCGCTTTTTTTAGACCCTTTGTTTTTTTCTTTGCAATCGAAAACGGGGAGAGGAGGACACAAAGTGTTTGTGTGCTGCTTCGAGAGGCTCGAGGCGGTAAGTGCACAGACAAGTATTAACAATGTCCTTGTCGGTTATAGTGACTGCGACCATTTTCATAATGTCACAAAACGAGACAACGCTCCGTCTACCCTAAAATACACTAAAAGAGATGTGATAATACTTGAAGGTGATATTGCCCCAAGCATCCATGTTTGTTGCTGCACACTTCTCTTAGAAAACAGGATGCATTTTTTTTTTCAGCTTCTTTCGCCTTAATTGACCCTGTTTTAAAAGCTACTTACTCTTTTGTGTTCCAACTTCTAGGGTTGGCCCATTTTATTTGTGAATTTCGCAAGTTATCTGCTTCTCAGTCACCCTTTTTGTTAGTCAGCTTTTGCAAGCACTTGGACAATGGTAATTGTCTTTCTTTTTCTTTTTTTGTTGATGTTTGTACCCGAGCAGGACGCATCTTATCTCAAGCAGAAATTTTTACAAATAAAACATATTAATGGCTGACGTAGACTTGAGATTCTGGAATTGAGAAGTGGAAACATGTAGGCACCCTAGTGCAACTCATCGGTGGGGCCATAGTGTGGTTTAGTTATCTGCCCTTGACTGCCCGTGGTATCAGAGGACGTCTATCGGGAGAACACCGGAGTAAATTGCAATCGGTCCATGCTCCGTGCGTTTTTTGAAAGGCATTAAGGAAAGTGCACACACAACAAACGTGCGTTTACATTCCCTTGTTTTAACCGACGTTCTTATTATTTGTTGTTATGAACGTCCTGGTGTTTATTTTTTTTTCTTCCTATTACTTATATTTATATACTGGAAACGTTTTCTTCTTCACAAACTCCTCAAACGAGGCTCGACCTGTTCAGAACCAAAGGAAGAAGAATATCGAGCCAAACCTTATTTATTATTTAATTCTCACCGTACTGGTACCATCTATGTTTTGCTTTTGTCTGGCAATATATGCCAGTACAGTAAGATTAACTCAAATCAGTTCTTATTTCAGTTTTGGCTAGTTGTATGACGACTTCAACAGCTTCGCGATTTCAAAAATGGAGAGTTTTAGCAGATCATTTCAATACCTCCGATAACGGAACTCGATAACGGCATGACGCATGCGCAAAGGCGGTGGCGGAGTATCGGATGTCGTTATCGGAGTCATCGGGCCGATGTACTAAAACTCTCTATTATCAGGCAACGGCTACAACGATGAAGCTTTGCTCTATCTTCGAGGTAAATTGTACTTCCATTGCTTCGCTGAAGATCAGTGCAGAGCATAAAGCACTCAAATGCTCAAGGTCAATAAATGGAACAGGTGGCAACAATACGAACGTGAATAACCCTCTTCCCTTTGTTTCTTAGTTGAGGACAATAATTTTGAAAGTAACGCCACGAAAGTAACGGATTACGTTTTGGTGTAACGGTCACTTACTTTTATTGGAGGGTAATTGTAATTAATTACAATTTAGCCTTGAGTAATTGTAAATAAATTTCCTTAATATTTTCCAGTGACGTGTACAAGTCTGATCCTGCGTACATCCCCAAAGCAGTGTTGTTCAAGTCTAAAGGAACTACCACTAATCTCGTCACGCACTTCACTGACTGATTAAAAAACGCTGAGCGCTGTTCACTAGACGAAATTTGTACGCAACTTCATGATTATTGGCTACAATATCCAACCGTGGAGCCCTCAGAAGTAAAAGAAATTGAAAAAAGGCGTTCAGACTACCGTATTTTCCGGACTATTGTCCGCACCCGGTGTGTAGTCCGCAGGGGGAAATTTGGGGTCAAAAATAAAAGATTTTGCTTAGATAGCCCCACCCGGTGCATAGCCCGCACCTGGTGCTTAGTCGACACGAAAATCGTCTCATAGACGGCACATGTTTACAAATGTCTGCTTTTTAGCTCAAAATAAAGCCTATAATGTGCATAAATCATCATTAACATACACTTTCGTGCACAAAATTCGTCACGTCTCGTCATAATAAACGATCTTGAAAAACATAATTCCTGTATAGTCCGCACGCGTAGATAGTCCGCACAGCCCGAAATTTAAACTTTTAAACATGTATAGTCCGCGGTCTATAGCCCGGAAAATACAATATATCTGTTCTTCGGGGGGGGGGGGGGGGGGAGTATTCTTAAAAAAATGTAAGGAAATACATTCATCCTGAATGTATCGCGATACAGAAGAAGCCTTCTAAATGTATTTCGATACAGGATTACAAAGACTGCTGAAAAAAAATGTATTGCGATACAGAAATACAGATACGAAATGTATTTCTGAAATACTATTGCGATTCATTTGTATCGCGATACTGTCTAACCCTGCTAGCCACAAAGTAGTAGTATGGTGGCGCAATCTACCACCAGTTAGATTGCTGGTGCAGCGTGCAGCCACAATCATCCATCAATGCCAGACAGCGTTATGGCGGTTGTGGTTGCAGCTGCCGTAAAAATGGCCGTGGGTGATATTTCGTGCTCCTTTGAAATTGTTAGACGAAACATATTGTTGAAACCCTTCGTGAACGGTAGCCCGACCTTTGAGGACCCGGCGAAAGTTTCACGAAATCGCAGCACCGGGAAAAAGCAGCACAGCTCGCATCGAAAGCGGATTTGGGTGATGGTGGGCCGCACACACGCGTTTGCGTATCTTCGGCTCCTCGTGTCTCGTAGCACTAGCAGCACTAGTGCGCCTTCGGCAAAGGAGCCCCCCGTCATCGATAGACCGTGAGCATCTGCTGGCACGCCTGTGAACAACAACAGGTTTGTCAAGCCTCACTGCCGGCTATTACCCGCTGGCTCCATGCACCGTCAGCCGTTTCTCACTGACTCCGTCTAATCGCCGGGGACGTGCCGCCCCGCCAATCTCGGCGCGCGGCCCACTTGCCCCTGCTGTTCCCGCTCGGTGCATGATAATGTGCCGGCATTGCAATGTGACGGGTGCAATGCATGGCACCACCGCGAATTGAGGATGTGCCTTTAAGAATGCATCGACGCCTCTCCTCAACAACATCGGAGTGGTTCTGTGCTGCATGCCATCTCTCCAGAGTTGAAGAAACATCAAACGCCTTGCCGCAAATGAGCACCTCCTGCGGTGCGAATATGTGTTGACAGGTGGTGGTGTGATTTTGGTGGTGGTGAAGTTTTGTGCTCCCGAATGCTTGGACACGGATCAAGAGAGACCCTGGATGTGCTTTTGATAATTTGGGGAATTCTCGCGAGTTACTGCTAATCATGAGCAATGTTCTTTTTACTTTACAATTGTGGCTCCCACGGTCCGCCAAAAAAAAAAAAATCGGAACAAACGTTTTTATGAGTTTTAGATGCCTGTCCTTTGGACACTGTTGAACCTTTTGCCACTGAGGTAGTTGGCTGCACCTCTGAAGTACTGCCTGCCAGCTTGGGGGATTTGAGGAAAGTACAGGGCTCTGATGCCGAGTGCAGTGCACTGATCTTTTGCCAGCGCGGGTGGCCGCAGAAGTCAAAGTTACCACTGCATCTGGCTAAGTATGCTGCGGTGATGGATGAAGTATCTTCTTGCTTCGGTGTTCTTCTTAAGGTTGCCTGCTTAGTCGTCCCCTCTTCACTGAGGCTGCTAGCGCTGATGCTGCTACACGAGGGACATCAGGTAATTAACCGTAGCAAAGCCCGAGCTCAAGAATTAGTACGGTAGCCGGGCATAACTGCGGAGATCACTTCCATGGTTGCCAACTGTGAACAGTGCGCCTCCACTCGCGTGAACTTGTCGGAACCCTTGGTCTCCACCCCTATCCCCGGTCGCCCGTGGGAAATGCTCGGCATGGACCTATTACACCTCAACGGAAAGACCTTCATCCTGGTGATGGATTACTACTCCCGATTCCCAAAGGTTGTGACGCTGGGAAGCACGACAGCTCAGGCTGTAATAGACGCGATCAGGAGCATCTTCGCTCGCCATGGAGTTCCTCAGCACGAAACGTCTGACAACGGTCCACCATTTTCTTCGAGAGAGTTCACATCTCTCGCTAAATCTTTCGAGTTTGACCACGTTACCAGCAGCCCTCACTTCGCCCAGTCTAATTGAGACGCTGAGAGGATGATTCGGACGGTAAAATACTTTTTTCGGAAGGCCGATGACCCCCATCTGGCCCTCCTCAGCTACCGATATATCCCGGGGATAAACAGTTTCAGCCCAGCCCAGCATTTGATGGGGAGACAGCTGAAGACCCGAGTTCCTAAGCGCGACGAGCAGCTCCATCCAAACCGGCCAGCGAACGAATGACTTTCTCTCGTACCGGAGAGAATGTCAGGTGATACCTGACCAAATGCGCACTACACTGTTGAGTCCTGCTCAACGACCACGAAGTTATATCGTGCAAACAGAACGTGGTGGTGTTCTTCAACAAAATCACCGCCACCTTCTGCCTTTCGGTGGAGAGGCACAGCCACAAGATCAACCCGAGCCAGCGCAACACGTCTTGGTTCCTGAACGACCACGACCTGCAAGCCCGACAGGGCCGCCCCTTGCACCTGAGCCGGTCGCGGTCGCAACTGACAGTGACGGTGTTGTGCGAAGTCGTAGTGGCCAACGTGTTGTTCGGCCGACTCGTTTAAATTTCAGAAGTGTTATGTAGTGGCCTTCCTCCATCTTCATAAAGGGGGGAGATGTAGAGGTCGCCACTGATCGACTTTGTAAATAGACTGCCGCATTCCTGTGGCGTCCCCTCTTGCTGTATATAGTTGATGTCGCTTGATTAAATTCATTCTTTTGTTGTTTTCTGGAACATGTAAATCGCTACTTGGCTCGCTTCGCCCTGTCCTCAGGGCACGGGGCCTCGATCCATCAAACAGTCAACAAGGCATCCAAATGTGTTGTTGACCCGGCGCGCCGCAGCTTTTGCCCACACCTTATCGGGCATGTGTGGGGGGGGGGGGGGGGCGGAGGGGGGCGCCGCTCGCCCTGCTAGAGGCGCGCGCGCCTGTTTTTACAGCGGAGCTGTTAAGGGCTAGATTCCCCAGGATCGTGTCCGGTATGTCGACACAAACCTACCTGGACAGCTACCGCCATCTACAAGCGACGGCGGCAAGCACACAACCAGCATGGTTTCCGCCGTCGCTGGTAGATGGCGCCAACCTTTCCAGCTATAATTGAAGAATGGATAGTTGGGCGCGTTCGTGGGAATACATCGTAGGAAACAACGCGAGAAGCAGAGGACAACGAAGAAGAAGCACGCAGTGTATCGAGTACAGCTTCGCTGGTCTTCCTTCACGAGATGGAAAGGCTGAACGTTTTTAAGCCTGGGTATCAACTGGATAATTCCTTTCACCGCGGGGGATGGAGGGAGGAGGTTGATAGTAAGGAAAGTAGGGGTGAAGGGTTGTAGAGGAGGGAGAACTGGGTGAGGTCTAGAAGAATGCACATTATAAATAATGCTACGATTCGTGTACAAAATCAACGCTTCTTAAAAACCTAAAAACCTGTGTGGTAGGAGTAGTGGCTCATTTCTAAAAAACACACATAGGTGTAAAGGAACATGCTCTTTGTACAGTTGGAAAAAGTAGTGGAGGCGTTTTTCTTCATACGCAGGATATTCTAGAAGGATATGTGAGACACTCAGCGGTTCCTGGCAATGTTCCCATTCAGGAGGGTCCTCCCCACGTAAGAGGTGTCGGCGCGTGAGCCGCGTGTGTCCTATGCGTAGTCGAAAAAAGACTACCTCATAAAACCTGTCTCTGTGCCTAGCACTCTGCCATTCACCAAGAAAAGGCTTAATCATGTGCAGTTTGTTTGACACCTGTAGGCTCCATTCTGCTTGCCACTGAGCTTTAATATGGTGTTTGATTAGGGCACAGTAATCTCTGTATGGGATGCTACTAATGTCTACAGCACGGGAGCCAGAAGTGCCCGCAGCACGATCTACCTCCTCGTTCCCTGGGATTCCAATATGGCTCGGTACCCAGCAGAATAGAACATTAAATCCTTTCCTTGTTGCTGCTACTATTTTGTTTTGTAATAAAACAACGAGGGTATTCTTTGGGGGTTCAAGCGATCTCAGAGCCCGTAAAGCACTCTGTGAATCTGTATATATAACTGACCGAGGGTTACTTGTTTGGATGATATGACCTACTGCAAGCAGAGTGCCGTGCAGTTCAGCAGTGAAAACGGTAGCGGACGAATTAAGCCTACGAACACTTCTTACTGAAGGGACAATCATGGCACAGCCAACAAATGATTCAGTTTTGTGCCGTCTGTGTAGTAGTGGGAATGAGTGTCGTGTTCCTTGTGGAGTTCGAAATATTCTTGTCACATGACCTCAGTTGGGGTATTCTTCTTATTGAACTTTGCTAATGAAAAATCAGAACGTATGCAGTTAAAATTCCATGGTGCCACCGACCTTGCAACTGGAGCAACTGGGAGCTTACTATCTATCCGAACTGACTCTGCCAAATTCCGGTTTCTTATCGCGAATGGAGGGATAGTGCTAGGCTTGTTTTCGAATGTCTTCTGGTATTTAGTGCTCTCCCCAGCCTCCCGGGCTGAGTGCTGAGCGACTGAACATATCCTTAGCGAATACATAAACCCTAGGAGAGAAACGCCGTCTGTCAAGGGACATCTCATTTCCCTTAGCATAAAGACTGAGCACAGGCGACGTTCTGAAAGCTCCAATTGCTAAACGAAGTCCCTGATGATAAATGGGGTCCAGTGCCTTAAGAGCTGATTGCCTAGCAGATCCGTATACAAAGCTGCCGTAGTCCAACGTGAGCGAGTCACAGAGCGATTAATATGCAAAATACATAAACGATCAGAGCCCCATGTCTTGTGGGACAGAAGTTTAATGAGGTTTAGTGATTTCTGACATTTTATTTTCAGATTCTTTATGTGAGATATGAAGGACAGTTGACGGTTGAAAATAAGACCCAGAAACTTATGCTCGTTCTTTAGCGGTGTGGGAGTCTGGTGCATTCGTAAAGAAGGCTCTACGGAGATTCCTCTTCTCCGAGAGTAGCAGACACACACTGTCTTATAAGGAGAAAACCCAAAAACAATTTTCGTCTGCCCACTTCAAGAGGTTGTTGATTTCAACTTGGAGTCTACGTTCACGACTCAAAAGATTGCATGATGAAACGGATATCTGGAGATCATTCACATAAAGTGAATATTGCACAGACGGTGGTATAGACCGGGCTATTGAGTTCATCTTGACTATAAAGAGAGTAACACTCAAGACACCGCCTTCCGGAACTCCAGTCTCCTGAACAAATTCTCTGGAGAGAGCAGTGCCCAACTTCACAAAAAAGGTTCGCTCATATAGATAGCTCTTTATGATAGCAAGCAACCTCCCACGTGCCCCTACTTCATACAAGTCTGGAAGGACTCCATAGCGCCATGCTGTGTCGTATGCCTTCTCCAAGTCAAAAAGCACTGATAAGCAGTGTTGTTTATTAACAAAATCTTCACGAATTGTAGTTTCAAGGCGCACAACATGGTCACCTGTGGAATGGCAGGAACGGAACCCACATTGATTTTTATCTAAAATGTTTTCCTTTTCTAAAAAGTACATGAGCCTTTTATTAATGATGCGTTCAAATTTCTTTCTTAGACAACTGGTGATGGCAATTTGACGGTAGCTAGATGCGGAGGAAGCATCGTTCCCGGGTTTCAGAAGTGGTACAACTGTGGCTACGTTAAATGCTAGTGGGAATCTGCCCTCTTGCCAGACACGATTGAAGAGGTACAGAATAAGGAGTAGTGTAGAAGGGTGAAGGTGCGTAAGCATCCAGTAGTGGATACCATCAGGTCCATGAGCTGACGGCTTTGTTGAGCGAAGGACCATTTCGAGTTCGTGCTGCGTGAGGGGCTGATTGTAAGCTTCACGAACAGCACCTGAGGTCTTCACGGCATGCGCTTCCGCTCGCTCTTTGTATCTAAGAAATGTGGAGGAAGAGTTTTCGGAACTTCATACTCGAGCAAAATGCTGACCAAGAAGATTGGCCTGACCCTCTAGGCTCCCTGGGCAGACCCCATTGTGAGAAAGAAGCGGGACTGCGAAAGCATGATATCGCCCCTCGATCCGATGAACTTTATCCCAGACCTCTTTTAGTTCTGCAGTACTATTAATTGAAGAGGCGTACCCCTGGAAATTGTCTCGCTTAGGCTGGCGGCGAATGTTTCTTGCCCGAGCTTTCATTTGTTTAAACGCGAGGAGACTACTCTGTGTGGGGTAACGTCGAAAAGTACCCCATGCTCTGTTTTTTTTTTTTTTTTCTCGATTCAGTACACTTTTCATTCCACCACGGCTTGGGTCCCCGAGGGAGGTGCGTGGAAGTCATAGGAATAGCAAGAGACGGTGCATGAAGAATAGGCTCGCTTAACAGTTCTGTAAATTGGTGCACCGAGATTTTACCAAATGATGTACATGCAAGCTGCGTCGCCTCGGTAAAAACAGACCAATGTGCTTTATCGAACTTCCGACGGGCAGCCCGCATCGGAACGCACTTCGTAGGAAGGTTGTTTTCCAAAACAATTGGAAAGTGGTCGCTTCCATGTGGGTTAGTATCCGTGACCCATGTAAAAGAACTAAAAATGGAAGCACTACCGATGGAAAGATCAATACACGAGGATGATAATGAGGATGGGCTAAATAAAATAGGTTGGTTCTCCCGTGTTAAAAGATAAAGGGAGTGAGACGCTAAAATTGATTCGATCACTCGACCACGGGTGTCAACGTGGTCGCTACCCCGTAGACAGTTGTGGGCATTAAAATCTCCGAGTAAAACAAAGGGTTCTGGAAATTGGAGTAAAAGATCATTAAAATCACTTAAGGTAATAGAAAACAAAGGAGGTATGTACAAAGAACACACAGTGACCACTTTGTGAAGGAAAAGGCGCACCGCTACTCCCTCCAGTCTAGTGACTAAATCGACCGCACAGCAGGGAATGTGCGTAGGAACAATAACTGCCCTCCTGCTGAAAGAGATGCATCGTCTTAATCTTTTCTAAAAATGAAATACCGCCTAAGAAAATTTGTATGACTTGCATTGAGATCAGTTTCCTGCAGACATAGAGCTTGTGGCGCATGTTCTTTCAAGAGAAACTCCACACCGTCAAAGTTCCTCAAAAGGCCACAACAGTTATACTGCACTGTAAACGAAAAGTAGCCCGGATGGGGGTTTTAAAGAATAAGATACCGATTAAACTCCCAAGCCTAAAGCGTTCACTCCCGCACATGGGAGTATAAAAACTAGAAACCACCACTTTACTCTGGTCGCTAAGAGACGAGGTATAAAAGCGACAACACCTGATTTTACTCCCATTTTAAACTGGACTTCTTGTTCTCTCCTTCCCTCCGCAAAACGAAATGGGAGTTGAAAATACTCCCATCCGTCCACCCGTCTGCGGGAGATCGGCCGCCATTGACGCAGCCGGCGTTTCCCCCGTCCCGCTCAGTCCCGGCTCTGGCACCAACGGGTTTCCCGTCGTGGAAGAGGTCGTTATAATGGGTCCAAGACGTTTTGGGGCTGGTTTTTGTACAAAATCAGGACGCTCTCGAACAACAAATATTATATCAGTGAAAAACCAATCACAAAGTACGAACTTTTCGCTCAATCTGGCGAATACTCAAAAGTTGAGGGTACTATGGGGAAGCAGAAGACAATCCAGCTCTTTTCGGGCATACTCAAGTATAGTGCAACCATTGTGTGTTGTTTAAAGGCCCTTTCACACGATGCATTTTTCTGGCGCATCTTGACTCGCGAAACGAGTTTCGTGAAATGAAAGCGCCGTCTGAACAGGACCGAAAAATGTGCGTCTGCATCTCCCTGGGTTTTCACGAAAAACACAGCCAACGGCCTCTCGAGAAAGCTTTCACGCGATCTCAAAAGGATAAGCGAGCCGTTCGCGGGATTCAGTGGCGGATTAAGAGGGGGAAGGGATGGGGGGGGGGGGGGGGGGGGGGAATGGGGAGGTTTGTCTAGATGTTCTGACTACCTCTTGATTTGTGCATGTGTAAAAATTTAGGGCGGGAAAACAAAGGGAAAGGCTGGGGGGGAGGGGGGTTTCAAAAGACATCTGATACGCTAACCTCCCCTCTCTGGAAATACCGGTGTCGGTACCTGGCGGGGCCAGATTTCTTCCCGATTCCAAGCCACAGCAGAAAACAAAAAGTAAATAAACACGGCGCGATCCACGGATGGATACGTAGGTTGCGTTTTCTTGGTCCATACGAGTTCGGGTGCGCACAGGTCGGTGGCGCGTGGCAGCTTTCTCAATTTTTGTGCACTCGTAGCGACGAGCGCGAACATTGCACGTCGCCGCCAAGAATGCTCTATTCGCGTCGTCAACGAGCCCGGAGAGCGCTGCCCGACGGCAGTGACTACCCAGAAGCCCACGGGCGAGCGCCCCATTCGGGAATTCGGGGCAGCTGGGGCCAGTGTGGTGCTCGAGGCGCTCACTTCTGCGATCTGAACCTGCCGTTCGTGCCGCGTGTCGTCTGCTGTACACGTTTTTCCGTGCTGGTGTGCATTTTTAACGTTCGTGCGCTCGACTGGGCGATTGTGCGCGTGGACGTGGACTGCTCCGAGGATGTGCTACCGCCGTTAGGCCTATCTGTTAACGAGCCCGGGCCCATAGGCCTAACTGCCGGTGGTGGTGGTGGTGGGGTGCCGGCGAAAGCGGGAAGCTCCATGACGCGTCAAAGGTAGAGTTAATTAGAATTAAGGATGACCTCATGTGTGTGCTATATTTTATCATGTGCTAGTTGTACGTTAAGGCAGCCGTTCCCGGTCGAAACAAGCGCCATCGAATGTACGGGAACGGAATTCGGGGCAGCTGGGGCCAGTGTGGTGCTCGAGGCGCTCATTTCTTCGAACCGAACCTGCCGTTCTTGCCGCGTGTCGTCTGCTGTCCACGTTTTCTCGTGCTGGTGTGCATATTTAACGTTCGCGCGCTCACTGGGCGATTGTGGACGTGGACTGCTCCGAGGATGTGCTACCGCCGTCAGGCCTGTCTGTCTAGCGAGCTCGGGCCCATAGGCCTAACAGCCAGTGGTGGTGGTGGTGGGGTGCCGGCACAAGCGGGAATCTCCATGACGCGCCAAAGGTAGAGTTAATTAGAATTAAGGATGACCTCATGTGTGCGCTATATTTTATCATGTGCTAGTCGTATATGGCAGCCGTTCCCGGTCGAAACAAGCGCCATCGAATGTACGGGAACGGTGGACCCAATGAAACATTTTAACCAAGCCGGCCAGAAATTTTCATCTGCAGTGTCTCGGCTAGGTAAACGATAGTAGCGGTACGCGATGAAAGTGGGACTGAATTTTTGCATTGTTTGTAAAGGTTCTGTGAAATGCGCTACAATTTCAAACGCGTACGTTGTGTAATTAGGCCTCGTCCGCTTTCTTCGGTGTCAGTTTCTTGACTCGGCGAACAGACTGGCCATCTGTCAGAAAGAGGTCGCTGTGGAATATCGATTTCATCGAAGCATTCCGGCGGAATCACAAGAGTCGCTTGACACCACTCCGGAAAATCTGCCAAGCAGCTGGTTTCGACAAATCCGATAGTGTGATTTGTGTTTTGTCACATTTGTGTGAGATTTTGGAGAAAATAAATGCTGGTCTGCATTCGTTATCCCCCAACATTTGTTTGTTTTCGGTCTGCTAACCACTACCCCGAATCGTTGTTTTGAAGCGGGTCCAAACCACGGGAACGAAAAGGTACCGACTGGGAATCCGACATATACGGTACGTGTAAATACGACGCGGTTGCCGCGAAGACACGCATGCTCAAGGTGGCAGCTCGTCGGGGTGCGCTGGTTGGCCGCGCTGATAAACCAGACAGTGGCGTAGCCAGGTCGTGTTCAAGGGTCGAAACACCTTCGAAATTGCATGGTTTTCCTCTTTCTCCCCTTTCCCTTTTCCATTGTCAGCTCCTTTTTTTTTTTTTTTTTTTCCTTGTTTTGTGAAGACATTAAAAGTCCTATGTGCTTCTCTTTCTGTTCGACAACCCACTACGGCGAGGGGCCGGAACATTCCAAAGCAAAACGAAGATGACAACACTGTCCGTGGACTGCGTGAGCGTGAGAAATAGAAGTCCGGCTCCGGCTTTCCGAAGAGCTCTCGCCAAACTCGACAGTGTTATTAGCAACCTAAGCCTTTCTTCGGGCTCGCAGGTGCGGATGACTCCGCTCCTGACGTCACATAAGCCGCGAAATCCTAACCTCGAAGGACGCTGGCCTCGCCTCGGAGAATGCAGGCGGCTTGACTAAAGTTCCCCTACTCTTTGAGCCTCAAGGACTCCACGCCACTATCAGGGCAGCGAAACAAAATTTCAAAATAGCAATACTTTGACTTTGCAAACCCTACAACCCTACAAACAGGACGACAAAATAACAAACAACTTAGCTTTCTTTTTTTTTTTTTTTTGTCCCGTCTTTTATTTGTTTTGGGGGCATACGAAAATGTAAAAAAGAAAAAAAAAAAAAAGAAGTGGGAGAGAAAAGCGGCAGCATATGCACCGTAGAAGCACTTTGGAATTCTCATAATTCTTTTGGTTTCAAAGCGTACCGAGGTTACTTCTTTAATCGCTGCAGTGGGTAATGTTTATAATCTTGCGTTCAACACGTGAGTCGTGAAAGTTCCTTTACGTATATAGACTCTCAAAAATTAATTCAATAGCCAAAACTGTCACTTGACGCTTTTTTAAAGAATGATTATTTACCTACAACTTCAAGCGTGCCATCAACGTCTCCAACAGAATCGGCACATTCACGTCAGGCAGCATCGTCCGCCCTAGGCGAGAGCAATGTCATGGCCAACGACGTCGGTTGCAATGTCGCAATCCTCGGGTTGGGCCAATCACCAGCCTGTGCGGAGCATTCGTTTCATTAAACAAACTGTCTGAGGAAGTTCTGGTTTGGACACAGATGTGAAGGGACCGCACCGCTTAGCGCGTGTCACCGGTAGAGACAACTTGCCTTGGTCCCCAGGTCTCGTATTCTAATGTCAACCGCCTGCTGCAAATCCTGGCCACCATGCCCGTTAGCGTCGCTGAGGCGGAACGTTCGGTCTCGAGACTCCGAAGACGGAAGCCATACCTGAGAGCTTCAACGTCCCCGGAGCGCTTGCTGCTCCGTTCTTAGCTCAGACCAGAAGCTCCACCTTCAGCACGAGCTCGCTGGCTTCCGCTGTGCTTTGTTTGCGCGCGCCTGCGCGTTCAGACTTGTGCCAGCAAGGGCAGAAAGCTCGCGCTGAAGGCGGAACCTCTAGTCTCAGCTAAGGGTGAACGGAGTATAGGGGTTGCGCTATTGAACATTCACGGGAACATCCAAGACAGCTCCGAAAGGGTCCTCTCGCTGCTTTCGATCGACCGACCGCGGCTTCCACTAAATCTTTAGACCCCACAAAACGATAGAAACTGGTACTTTTCTCTGCCACTTTCTCGTAACACGACAACGAAGAACGGAAAAAACCCGAAACATGACCACAACACGATCATTTCTGAAAAATGTGCGCAGGAACAATGAGCGTGACGTTTCACTTGCTCGTTACCCCGGTCAGTGCGCATTGGAGTTTTTATGTGTAATCGTATTCTAAACTTCGCTATTCTTTGGCACTCTTAGGTAGTTTTCAGTCATTGGATACCCCAGTGTTCCGCACAGAAGTGAACGCACCGGAATATTTTATGAGCCTGTCTAGACTTTTTTGTTCGAAGCGCATTATTATATTTTATGATTGCGTGTTTTCGTTGTTCCACAGTAAACTTCCCCTCTTTAAAGATCGGAGGGACGAAATAAAAAACGTTGAATTCTTGTCTTCTGAGAAACAGAAAAATAGCAACTAAAGTTGTGTTTGCGGGATTTTTTTTCCTCTTTCTTGATTTTTTTTTTCTACTTTTGAATGGTCTGGGCAAAGGAAAGCATCCCCTGAAAACATTTCCTGGCTATGGCACTGGCGGACTGCTTTCTAACTGTTTGCGTACCGGATCGCCGTGCAATGCTCAGAAAGGACAACGAGCTGGCGTGTTATCTCCGATGGGTGGGAAACGCACCAATCTCGCCGTGCCCTTTAATTTCGATATGGCGTAAAATGTGCGTGAAATATCAACAGGTAAAGTGACAAGATTTAGGCGCATAAACAAATTCAATCATACTGTGAAATAAAGTCGTCCATCTTTATATTTAATCCCGTGTAGGTATGCCGCGAACTTTTTTCGACCGAAGTTTCGATGATCGATTGAAGTTGTTCAAAAGATTTCGAATTTTCGAACTTTCCATTTCGAAAAATTCGACGAAAGTCGATTTTCGAACTTATTAAACTAAGAAGTTCGACGCTTTCCGAAATTTCGAACTTATTACCCGGCGAAATTCGATGCTTGTCGAACTTTCGAACTTGATAGACTAAAAAATCGATGATTTTCGAACTTTCGACCTTCTTGCACTAAAAAGTTCGAAGCTTTTCGAACTTTCAAACTTCCTACGCTAAGAAATTTGAAAATTTTCGAACTTATTAATCTACAGAATTCAAAAATTGTCGAACTTTCGATTCCTGAAACGTCAAAGGTTTGACGGACTTCGAGCTTTTAGGGTAAAAGTTCGAAGTTCGTGGAACTTCGAAAGACCGGTGGGCGGTTTCATTTGGATTCAAGCAGTGAGGTACATTCGTAATATTTTTTTCTCGCAATTTTACATGCGGTGCCGCATTCCTTGCGAAGGACAATGCCGTTTATTTAAATCATCTGGCATGCTTGGTTTTAAAGAAATAGATTCCCGAAGGAGCGAGGAAGGACGACGGGGTTTTGACAATTGTCGTTCGTGCCATATTTGAAGCGCGCTATAGCCGAAGCTATTTATGGTAGAGATGTTAAACTTTTTAAGAATGATCTATGTATAACCTAGGAAAGTGTCGTCTTAAGATATGATTATTGTTGTTCAAGACGAGTTTCGAAGAAATATCCAAACATGTACCTACGGGCGATTATGCCCTAAACTTGATAATATTTTTCGCCTACATTCTTTGAGGTATCGCAGTTAAATTAACACCAGAGACAGTACATATCATTACCATCTGCAGATTACAAAACAATGTATTTCTTTTTTTTTTCCCCCGTTGAGGAACAAATTAACTCAAGGGGAAGATTTCTAAAATTGTTCAAGTTCAGCACGTCGTAAAAAAAAAACATTTTTTTTCTCAATTTACGTTTTTGGGACGTGTTTCTTTTGACCTGTACACATTTTGGTGGGAGAAACTTGTTTCATAGTTCTGGGCCTCTGAATATGCAAGAATACAACACTTCCGGCTGGTTCTTGATAGTTCTTTTTTCTCTCCAGCTTTTTATTTTTGCATTTATTGTTATGATTATTTATTGATTATTTTTTACCAATGGCACAGTTATTTAGGTCGAAAATACATAGCTCTGAACTTCCGAGCCACCGAGCATGTGACGAGTAGTGCCTTCTGACAACGAGTTTCTAACAATGACCATCTACGCGGTCTTTTATGCAGTGAAGAGCGACAGTAGCTATACATATGCATAAATAATTTCAGATTAAAATAAGCTAGACCATGCCCTCTTTCCCTGTATTGTTTTCAGTAGTGTTGACGATTGGGCTAGTTGGTCATTCATATTAGCGGAAAACAAAGAGCGCAAGGACAAGGACAGAGTAGAAGGCGGTAGACACACACAGCGCTGACTTACAACTGAGCTTTATTGGCACTGACAACCTGTATAAATACACAATTTGCCCTGCCCAAAAGCCAAGAAAAGAAACACAAGAGGAGGACTACACGTGTTCCTAGAGTCATCTGCAGGCGCCGTTGCTCTCCGATCTGAGTAGAAAAATACACTCCTTTTCCGTCAAGGCAAGTGACGGGGCACTAACACACTCAGAGCCCGATTGTCCAATGGCGCGGGCTTCTATAATCTCACGTGTCAGTTTATCTTTTTGTTTACTGATGACCGTGCATCGTTCAAAAAACGGAGTACATCCGCAATCGCGGCAATGCACCCCAAGGTGCCCCGACACAACCTGAGACACATTATATCGATGCTCTCTTAAACGCTCATTAAGACAACGTCCCGTCTGCCCTATGTATCTCCGGCCACAGGACAGGGGAATAGAGTAGACAACACCCGCAACGCATGTAACAAACTGGCTTTGGTGTTTCTTGGCGCACACCTGTCTCTCTATTACATGAGAGTTCACTCTTTTGCACATCATAGATAGCTTGTCTGGAGCCGAAAAGACCACGTGAACACCAGCTCGGCGTCCCACTTTTTTCAGATCATGGGATATTTTGTGTAGGTACGGTAGTACTGTGATGTTTCTGTTTTTCCTGTTAACTTGTTCAGCATTCTCAATCCGTCTTCTCTTTAGTAGAGTTTCTGCGACTGCCGTTAAGAGGCGCAACGGGTAGCCCGCGGCCGTGAGCCTCGCTACTTGATTCTTAAAGCTATCCTTGACTAAGTGAAAGCATGATTTGTTAAGGGCGTTTTTAAAGCAAATGTTGATGATTCCCCTTTTTACCAGTTTAGAGTGGGCAGACGAAAACGACAGGAGGGGTTTATTACTCCTTGGTTCATAAAGCCAGCAGGTGTGTGTGGGGAGACACTGCAGCCTAAGGTCTAAAAATCTTATGGAACCGTTTACTGGTAATTCATGCGTGATAACCAGTGGTTCCAAGCATTTACTAAAAGTGGCCAAAACCTCAGAAATTTCGCCAGCAAAGTGGTCTGAGTCACAGTCAACAAGCACTAAGTAGTCATCTACAAACCTAAAAACCTTTTTTACCCTAGAGCCTTCAAGTCTATTAGATAAAATTCTGTCATAAAATGCAAGATAAATATTGCTCAATACGGGAGCTAAACAGGAACCGATGCATATGCCGTTTTTCTGAATGAAAGTCTCTCCATTCCAAGTTGTAAACGTCGACTTTAGATAAAAGGTTAAAAGCTCCAAGAAGTCTCTTACCCCCAGACCACATTCATTTTGAAACGCTACACACCCGTGGTTGTCAATACACTCTTCGACGCACATTAAAAGCTCCGTGTGTGGAATCGAGTAGTATAAGTCCTTAATGTCTACGGAACATGCTGAGAGGCATTGGTCAGGGCATTGTTTAAGGAAGTCTATTATCTGCTCCGAGTTTTTTACCTGAAAGGGGTCGTCAATAACTAAAATGTTCAATTTCGTTTGTAAAAACTTGGCCATCGACTTCTGCCACGTTCCAAATTCCGATACTATAACGCGTAGCGGACAGTTGGCTTTGTGCGTTTTAGCTGAAAAAAACAGATCCA
This sequence comes from Ixodes scapularis, assembly GCF_016920785.2. Taxonomy (NCBI): domain Eukaryota; kingdom Metazoa; phylum Arthropoda; class Arachnida; order Ixodida; family Ixodidae; genus Ixodes; species Ixodes scapularis. Next base: position 712,555 of record NW_024610190.1, on the reverse strand, counting down.
GATTCAGGCCTCTGCCCTTATCGACCGCTAGGGCTAGTTTATCTAAACTCAGCCGTTTGCAAAGTTTACGTGCTTCAATTTTTACTTTTGCTAGGGACACGTCATTCCTGCGTACAAAAGTGGCCTCTATAGCGTCTAAAGCTTTCGAGTTGAGCATGCCTTTGGGTAGTACTACAAAGCCCCCCTCCTTATCAGCAGGTAACAAGGACAGGGCGTTATCCTTTAGGTAAGCGACTGTGGACCGCACAGGGACCCTGCTACCAGACGGCCTGCACTGCAGCAATACGTCTACACCATCCGCAATGCACCTGTCCGCCTCAGACTCCGCAGCTCGTCCCGACACTTGCCTTACCAGAGACAACAACTCTGGGGGCGACTTTCTCGGCTCGACGGCGAACTTGGGGCCGTGGCTCAGCACTTGTTCCACTTGTTTTGGAAGGCGGACGTCACCCAACTTGTGGACCTTGTTCCCCGTAGCCGCAGGACGCCTCCCAGGGATGCTCGCTCGAAGAAGAGGCAGTGTTTGCTGCCAGAGGAAGTCAGCCGTTCTGCCGATGGTACGTGAGAGCTCCCGCCACCGCGATCCACCGCAAGACGAACGGTCACCCGCACGAAGACGTAGGTGTAGGCACTCACGATACAGCCGTATCTGCCGCTGGCACTCGGTGCGTAGGATCTTGCATATCCTCATCCCATGGCCAGGCGAGGGCTGGCAACCTCCGAACAATATCAGGACATCCAGTGGCAGGATTCGGTGACGAATGGAAAAAGCCAGCACCCGGGAACGGCATACAGCGCCAGCAGTTATAGCCACCAGGACACTCGGGTCCACGGATAAACACTGAATAGGGCCCGTTGTATTAGAAATGAAGTTGAGTAGTGTTGACGATTGGGCTAGTTGGTCATTCATATTAGCGGAAAACAAACAGCGCAAGGACAAAGCCAACTGTCCGCTACGCGTTATAGTATCGGAATTTGGAACGTGGCAGAAGTCGGTGGCCATGTTTTTACAAACGAAATTGAACATTTTAGTTATTGACGACCCCTTTCAGGTAAAAAACTCGGAGCAGATAATAGACTTCCTTAAACAATGCCCTGACCAATGCCTCTCAGCATGTTCCGTAGACATTCAGGACTTATACTACTCGATTCCACACACGGAGCTTTTAATGTGCGTCGAAGAGTGTATTGACAACCACGGGTGTGTAGCGTTTCAAAATGAATGTGGTCTGGGGGTAAGAGACTTCTTGGAGCTTTTAACCTTTTATCTAAAGTCGACGTTTACAACTTGGAATGGAGAGACTTTCATTCGGAAAAACGGCATATGCATCGGTTCCTGTTTAGTTCCCGTATTGAGCAATATTTATCTTGCATTTTATGACAGAATTTTATCTAATAGACTTGAAGGCTCTAGGGTAAAAAAGGTTTTTAGGTTTGTAGATGACTACTTAGTGCTTGTTGACTGTGACTCAGACCACTTTGCTGGCGAAATTTCTGAGGTTTTGGCCACTTTTAGTAAATGCTTGGAACCACTGGTTATCACGCATGAATTACCAGTAAACGGTTCCATAAGATTTTTAGACCTTAGGCTGCAGTGTCTCCCCACACACACCTGCTGGCTTTATGAACCAAGGAGTAATAAACCCCTCCTGTCGTTTTCGTCTGCCCACTCTAAACTGGTAAAAAGGGGAATCATCAACATTTGCTTTAAAAACGCCCTTAATAAATCATGCTTTCACTTAGTCAAGGATAGCTTTAAGAATCAAGTAGCGAGGCTCACGGCCGCGGGCTACCCGTTGCGCCTCTTAACGGCAGTCACAGAAACTCTACTAAAGAGAAGACGGATTGAGAATGCTGAACAAGTTAACAGGAAAAACAGAAACATCACAGTACTGCCGTACCTACACAAAATATCCCATAATCTGAAAAAAGTGGGACGCCGAGCTGGTGTTCACGTGGTCTTTTCGGCTCCAGACAAGCTATCTATGATGTGCAAAAGAGTGAACTCTCATGTAATAGAGAGACAGGTGTTCGCCAAGAAACACCAAAGCCAGTTTGTTACATGCGTTGCGGGTGTTGTCTACTCTATTTCCCTGTCCTGTGGCCGGAGATACATAGGGCAGACGGGACGTTGTCTTAATGAGCGTTTAAGAGAGCATCGATATAATGTGTCTCAGGTTGTGTCGGGGCACCTTGGGGTGCATTGCCGCGATTGCGGATGTGCTCCGTTTTTTGAACGATGCACGGTCATCAGTAAACAAAAAGATAAACTGACACGTGAGATTATAGAAGCCCGCGCCATTGGACAATCGGGCTCTGAGTGTGTTAGTGCCCCGTCACTTGCCTTGACGGAAAATGAGTGTATTTTTCTACTCAGATCGGAGAGCAACGGCGCCTGCAGATGACTCTAGGAACACGTGTAGTCCTCCTCTTGTGTTTCTTTTCTTGGCTTTTGGGCAGGGCAAATTGTGTATTTATACAGGTTGTCAGTGCCAATAAAGCTCAGTTGTAAGTCAGCGCTGTGTGTGTCTACCGCCTTCTACTCTGTCCTTGTCCTTGCGCTGTTTGTTTTCCGCTAGTATTGTTTTCTTTAACAGTCCGATATATCTGGAAGGGCGGGGGGGGGGGGGGAAGGTACTGGAGCCCCCCCCCTCCCCCCCGTTTTTTGTCTTCCGACGCCACTGGTATTGTAGAACGCTCCTCGACCTCAAGTTGCATCAGCTCCTGTGCTTTTGGCTCGGCGTTTCTTTCGCCCCGGAAAATAAACCTCCAAAGCAATTACAAACAAAAAAATTGTCACGATGCAGGCGAGCTGGCGTATGTTGATCATGATGCAAAATCCCGAGACTGGGAATGAAATTCGCAAGAAATAGTGTAAGAAGAAAGAAAAAAAGGAACAGGACAACGTCTCAAACTCAGCTGAGTTGAGTTTGAGACGTTGTCCTGAGCTGAGTTTTCAGCTGAGTTGAGTTTGAGACGTTGTCCTGTCCCCTTTTTTTCTGTCTTCTTACACTTTTTCTTTCAAATTTCATTCCCAGAGCTGAGTTTGAGGCGTTGTCCTGTCCCTTTCTTTCTGCCTTCTTACACTTTTTCTTCAAAATTTCATTCCCAGTCTCAGGATTTTGCATCATGTACAAACTAAACTTACTATATGCCAGCGTCACTCGGGCGGCGTTCGATCGGATTACTACCAGCGTGCAAGGAGGTAGGGGGGCAGTTTGCCAGATAACTTCAAGGTTTTTGTGAGCCTCAACCACCTGCCTGCCCCCGGCCGTTTCGAACTGGATGAGTATCGTTAAACAGTGCGTTCGTAGGGTCGCTACTTCGTGATGCACGTTAATGACCACCCCGGGCCGTCGGTCACAATTACTGATCTATTGTCACACGTCACTCTGCACTGGCACATATTCCAGCACATCCCGGACACTCGTCGTCTCATTTAATTGCCTGACCAAATTCGCGCAGTCTAAATATCACACCCGAACTTTTCTAAACCTGATTTCGTGAAAACCAGTGTGGCGTGAAAACGTTATTTGAAACTGAAACTGGTGGCGGAACATGAAAACCCGACTTCGAACTTTGCGCACTTGGACATAAAAAAATATAAAACCTTCAAAGATTTTTTTTTTTAAATTTATCCCTGAAAGAGAATCGAAACCTTTGACCTTTTCGAGCTTTATGTAGAAAGGAAATCGAAATCTTCGAATTTATCGACCTTTGTCTTTAAAAATTCGAAACCCTCGAATTTTTCGATTTTACATCTAAAGCAATTCGAAACGTTCGAATCTCCGGAATTTAAAATTAGGGAAGTTCGAAATCTTGAAATTTATCGAACCTCAAGTAAACAAAAATTCGAAATAATCGACCACAACTTTTAGAAACTGTGAAAGCTTCGAACTTTTCGATTTCGAAACCTCGCGATTTAGGAAAGTTGCGAATTTTTCGAATTCAAAACTCCGTACGGTCGAAAATATAGAAACCTTTCGAATTCGAGCATCAGTTCAGGTCGAAAATATCGCAACCTTTCGAAATCGAAGCTAGGGTGGTTCGCGGCATCCCTAATCACGTGCAAAAATAAATATGTTCAAAAATTCATTTGGAACAAAAAAAAAAAGATTTTGTATCAAAGCGATAGGCAGCATTATCTCCAATCTACCTTTCAAATTCAGGTTCCGATGATTTTAGTGGTTTAAGTACTATTTGTATCAGATAAAGCGATTTTATCTTTTTCGGTTTTGAAACCGAAACCGAAACAGGGTGCCTATGGCAGGTGGCGCTAGCTATCGCCCAAAATCTCCCCACTCATATCTTGTTTTGAATGGGCGTCCATGCGCAACTTGCGGAGGCGAGTCGTCGGGTGTCGTCGTCTTGTGCCGGCGTTCGCCGCTTATTTTTTACTTTTCAGAATCTTAATAATGGGCGTTTCTTACTAGTACCTTGTTCAAGTGTGTCAAACGGTATCTCGGAGACGCCGCGTCTAGTCATTGACCGTTGGCTGGCAGCGAGAGGGCTACGAAAACTTCAAACGGCCGGTGAGCACAACTCTTTTCTTTGTTCAGAACGAAGTGTTACTTTTGCCGTAAGCTTGCTAAGCTATGCTCTGACCTTTAGCCCCTTTCCCTGGCAAATCGCGAGCGCTTGTTTCGCACTTGGACTCGTCTTCGTGGTTGTGCGACGGCACCGCGTTGTATCGGATCGCCTACTTTTGATGCTCCTAACGGGGCTTGTAACAGTACCGCATCCCTCAGATGTCCACGTAACTTTCTATTGCGATGTGGCACTGGCACAATCAGTTTCGTGACTGCCACAACATCGCCAACAGAAATATTTAAACTGAAATGTTGCGAGTGATTTCCGAATAAACTACTCCGAAAAAGGCAGAAAGAACTTCTGTGGCTCGCTCGACGCGCTCCGCCACTTTCCCACGGATCGGTTGGACTTAGAATTTTAGTAGATCGTTTTCAGAGGCTCTGTACTGCTACGGGCGCGCGCTTCAGAGCATGCATCGAAGTGGCAGCGCGAGCTCCCGCTACGAATAGCGTGGTCCGAAAACACGGCCGCTCGCCGAGCGCTCTACCGGCTCCAGATTTACCAGCGGCACAAGAATCCGCCCGGCGAGCGCGTGCTATTTGCCAAGGGAAGGGCTACTAGTATGCTTGTGACCTGGGGCGGTTTGCTGGATAGCGACGTTGTGTTTGTCCTTTACCTGTCTCGGCTTTCAGTATGTCGAATGCGCCAAGCGACTGTGAGAGGGGAAGAGACGAGTGCGCGAGGACGTCAGAACGCTGAGCTCTGGTCGGATTGATTAGTGGGCAGACCTAAAGCCCTTGGTCTGCACTGCATGTGTCGAACACATTCTGATGCAAGAGCATAACGCCAGACGCATTCTAGCTCGTTCGACAAGTGACAAAGGCAGCTAAATTTAGATCTACCCACTAATCATTCAGACGAAAGCTCGGCATTCTGATGTCCCCACGCTCTCTCGTTTCCTCCTCCCTCAGTCTCCTGCCCAGTAGTGTTACCTTCGATTCCCGTTTATGTCATCCAAGTTTGCCACGTTTACATAAATCCGACTTGAGTGCGTAGACTTTAATTATTCTCAGAATTAAGCCGATACGCCAGCAAAAGGGGCCCTGCAATCATATTTAAGCGTCAACCTTTTTTGCGGTTTCCACGTCTCTTCTGGTTCGGGCAAGCCAGCGGGTACGGAGAGAGTAACTAATTATCAGTGCATCATATTTTAAGCGGACGACGCGGAATCCTCCTCCACCTACGGGGGCGTCCCGCGGTACCAAAAGTGCACGAAATGTGAGGTATTTGCTCCTGGGCTTACTACTGGTGAGAGCCGCTAAAAGCTTCTTTTAGTCGAAACACAAAATATAAGTGGCGAGAACCGTCTCAATTATTTATGCAAGTAGTTTTCGTTCAGTATTTTACATCAGAAAAGAAACAAATGCCGTTTATAAAGTCAGGAAACCAGAAATGACCTGTCGACATACCCGCCTCCAAGCGGTAAAAAAGGCGGCGCATACTATAAAGGAATAGTAGGATCAGGCTCCAACGAGTGGCGAGCGTAGAAAGGTCCCGGGTGTATGCGGTGGCACTGCGGTCATTTACGGACTCGAGGATTTGACGGGTTCCAAGCGTTGCGAAGCCTTCGGCAGAGGTTTGGCTTGCTGTTTGGCCGTTTCGCGATATGGCAGCGCGAAGTGGCTCCTGTTCTGAACTGATCTTTACCCCGTGTTTGCTGTCGTTTGTGGCCAATGAAGTGTCATGCCGAATTAGTGTTTAATCGTGCAGCAAATGCAATGCGAGCCGCCCTGGCTGCCTGCTCCTACAGCCTATCCAGAACATGCTTTAGTGGCGCCCTCTCGAGCTGTCGACGCAGAGTGCGGCAGCCATGAGCGCTCGCTGCGCTCACTACCCCTCCTCTAGTTTACGGCCACTGAAGTGGCCAAAGACGTCATGAAGGAAGTTATTTTTTGCTTGTTTTTGTAATTTTAATTTGCCTATAACTTTTAAGATAAAGTGAAATTCGAGGGGAAAAAAAAAGTCACTAAGTTACTATGTTTAGTGCGCTCAAGTTCGGTGCAAATTAAAAACCAGTAAAAAATTCATTGCAAGGCCTCTTTAATGCTCAAGTCCTATGCTAAGATGGCAACATGTTGTGTTACATCTCAAAGTAAACCAGCATTTCCAACTCAAGCCGAACATTGTAATCACATTTTCTGTCTGGTGTTTTGCATGCGGTGGCCTTTCTGATAGCATAAATATCTTAACCACTGTCTTTGATGCTCTGCAAGAAGTTACAGCATGGAAGAAAGCGCTGAGAGTTCTGGGCCTTGCCACTCTAGAACCGAGGGAACAATACTACACACGACATGGCGAGCAAGATAGTTTCCAACGGCTTTCAAGACACTACAGCTACTTCTATCATGGTTGGACCACAAGGACGAGAGGTTCCAGTGCAAGCAGGAGCAGCACTGAGGTAGGAACTACTTTTTCTGCAGTACCAGCACTTTGAGCTCGCGATGCCATTCCTGCTTACAACTTACTCTTGGGGCTCCCTCCGATGCGCAAGGCCAGAGCGGGTGCCGCCCTCGCCGAGCAGCTCGGCTATTTGCGACTCCAGCGAACTATAGATCGACACGCGGAGCGGCTCTGTTTACCAACACGGCCGGAAGGCCGCGCATGCGCGGTAGCTATGTGGGCAAGAGCAGCCCGGCTCTCCGTGTTTTCGCCATTGCGTTCTATGGCGTGCGCTCGTTGTTCACGTTGTAGGGACATTTGTATCTTTATTTGTGCGTCGTATTCTCTCACAACGTATGTCATATGCCATGCCCGACTATTTGAGCACGTTGCCCGAGCCTGAACGGCAGCGGTATCAAAACAAACTGCGCGTGGACGGCGTTGCCTATGAGGATCCGTACGCCGTAAACAAGGCCTGCTGGACTTTCGACGTAAAGTTGCTGCCACGGAAGTCGACGGCTCACGTCGTCGTTTATTTAGTTTTTTTCGCCAAGCCTGTTCACGGCCGACACGGTGCAGGCGTGCAAGTCTCCCGAGGTCTACGATTACTTCGAGTGGGTTTCCGCACTGCCGGCGGGATCAGCAGACTGTGGGTCTGCGGAAGTGTGTGTATTCATTATTTGATTAAATACACACAGCGTCTTCAAGTCAAGGTATGATATTTTTCCTGCCCTCATGACTACAAGGCATGACAAGCAGTAACGCTTTGTTCGTTCTGCAGTCTTGGCGGCAACAGGTTACAAGTAACGGCGTTGTTGGTAAGGCGTTACTTTTTTCAGTTACGTAGTAACCCACCCGTTACGTTTTCGACACAGTGACGGGTAACGTACTTACGTTACTATTTCAAGTAACGTAGTTACGTTACTCGTTACTACTTCCCAAGTCTTAAAGAAATTACACTTAAATTTTTTTGCGTGTTTTAGGCGTCAAGCCATGTTTTACTTTGCGTTTTTTTCTCGTAAGTATTTAGGAGAAACCGTAAAAAGAAATAAAGTAATTATGTTCAGTTTCTGTATGAACATAATGTTCCTTGATATATTACCTCTATCGTCAAAACCGTAAAATGTGTTAAAACATAATTTAAAAAAGTAACGCAGAAGCAACGTGCGTTACTTTTTTATCGGTAGCGGTAACGCGTTCCTTTTATTTTGAGGTAACGTAGCTCAGTAACGCGTACCTTTGATTTGCAAGTAACGAGTAACGTATTTCGTTTTTTTTTTTTTGGTAACGCCTACAACACTGCCGTTCTGTCGCCGATCCCCTTCTGCTGGGTAGCACGTGCGTAGCGAGCCTCCGACGAGCGCTTGGCCGGTGCTTTGTGCGCGAACTCCATGGGAACAAAATTTGGGTGGTCTCGATCAGACAACGGTTTCCCTGCACATAAGCAAGCCTCGGGACGGAGATTGAAATGGAAGCCGCACTTGCCTTAAAGGAGCTGTGCAACAATTTTTGTACTGTGCACAAATACCGCTTAAAACGGATCCCTAACGTTAATGACCTATGAAACACGTGTTCGTATTTCACCCCACGCAATAGAAGTCCCAGAAAAAAATTTAAGAAAAACTAGCAGCGTTCACCCCCTCAACTCGCAGCCAGAACAAGCGGCCACGTGATCTGGAGCCGATTATATGCCGCCAGTGTTGATCATAGCCACGCGCTGGGGTTGGCAAAGCGCAGGACACGCGCTGAGTTCCAGACATTCTTATGGCTCGGCTGTTGTCGTCGTTGCAGCGATTGGACACGGGTCACAACCCGAATGCTTCTCGAGCTAGCAATTGTCACGAGCCCAAGTCGAGTGCCTACGCAATGCTCGGGTCCAATCTATGAACCGCATTCAAATATCGTCACTTGGGTGTACTGCGATCCCCGAGTTACGTCATCAAATTTTGCAAAGGAGAGATTGAATGAAAATGATCGCTTTTGTCCTTGAAATTACACCGCAAGAAAGGAGTTTCTTGGCCAATGGCGTTGCGTGTGAGTATTCTTGAGTGCCAGGTGTGCCAGTAAGCTCGTGTAGAGAGAAAAACATTCCAATTGAATATCGTTGCACAACTCCTTTAAAGAAAGTGTTTGCCACACAAACGGTCGTTCGCGCGAGGCGACCATTCTTTTCGATCCACGGATATTATCCGCCTTCTATGCCTTCCAGAGTCTGCCGGGAACTTGTGGAAACTCACTCCGCTGCTTTGCTTGTACATTTCGGTGCAATTACCGGCAACACAGCTTCGCGGCATGCAGAAATGCTATGACGCCCATGCGAAACGTGCGCGCTTTTGCCCACACCCCCCGGCTCCGGCGCGATCGCAGCGCCGCCGCAGCTCCGTGACGTCAAGCCCGCGTGTCGGTGTATAGGGGCGCGCCGGTCAGGCAGTATGGCGGGCGAAAGGAGGTTGCTTTCGTCGTTCAGCACGCTGACCACCATAAATTATTTCACAGCAGCGTAAGATCGGTGTTACATGGGAAAGCAAAGCGATTTTTCGACGGTAGAAACCTTCTTCTAGTCAGTGCGTAGGAATGACACAGCGGAAGCATAACAATAATTACTGGAAACAATGTTTGTTTCTATGCTGCCTATGTGAACCAAGCAGCGATAACAGACGACAGAGTGGAAACAACCTCCTCTCCTGAGCTTCTCGGTGTTGCCGCTACGCTGCGTTGATTTCGCTGGAGTCGCCAATATTCAGCTCATTTACAATGGCAAGAAAGGTTTGCGTTTCTTCTCGAGAGAAACTTACGGAGGGACACCCAGGATTGTGCCCACTTTTTTTCTGCTGCCAACAAGACAAGACTCACCGCCTCCATGTTCTCAGCTAGGCACATAGCCAGGATTTTGATTCGGGGGAGGGGGGGGGGAGGGGGAGGAGGAGGAGGAGGAGGAGGAGGAGGAGGGGAGGGGATTGGTGGCCGCTTTTAGCTACCAATTCTGCCAATACTGAGTTGGCGGCAAAAAAAAAGGAATGCTATTCTCTAGCTCTGCAATGCCTATACAGTTACTCTATATCTGGACTAAGCGCAGCGCTCGCGTTAAACCACAAAACTAAAAAAAAAAAAAAAAAAAGATTGCAAGAGTGCAAAGACAGGAAAGGACCTTGAGACAAGTTGAAAAATATGCCATCTCGGGATCGTCCTTTTGTTAATTTTATTTCTTATATTTTGTAACAAGTCGTCGCAGACTGTCGCCGCGAAGCGGCTTGAATGGGTGGACCGGGAAGGTTAAAGAGATACTGAACCGAAATTTGGATTTCGCAAAGTAAGGCTGCAGAAGTGTTGAACCGGATTCTACGAACTCCAAAACATCCCTCGTACATCGATATCTCAAACGGATGGCCGTGCTTTTGGAAAAGAAGGGCGTGGTCAAGCGAGTTCTTTGACGTAACTGTCCTCCTGGAGAATTTGAGAATGAGGAGAAGCGGCCTCGCTTCTCTCCTCCTCGCTTCGGTTCACCAGCTTGGCGGGACGTAGCGAGGAGAGAGAATGGGAATCGTGACGTGCCTTGTCTCGTCGGCCTCGTCAGCCAAGTTCAATCGCGCACTTCTTTCCCAAAAAAATATGGCGATCCGTTAGATATATCGCCGTATGTGTGGTAGTTTTTGGTTTTGCAACTTCCCGCCTATCCGCCCCGCCTTGTTTAGTTAGCTCGAAATCTCGTTTCACTATCCCTTTAACACGCACGCGCCTTAGTGTTACGTGTGCGACATAGTGGTCGTCCCCCACTGCAGTGGCGTGGACAGGGAGGAGGCTTATGGGGCTTCAGCCCTCCCTCCCCTGGTCATAAAGATCCCAGCCTCCTCAGCCAGCCCCCCCACCCCCCCCCCCCCCCTAAAAAAATCTACGCATGGCACCGTGAAAGCGGTGAAAGTGGCAAGTTATTTTCTTCTACAAGGAAGAGCACATGGGGGTAAATTACCTTGCGGCAATTTTAGGAATTGCTATGGCGCAGTATTTGCTTTAAAAATGTCAGGGAAAAAGGTATATTTTGGCTTTTAAACAGCTGCACCCAGTTAACATCTGCAGCGATTTTTCGTGCGGCGAATTGCCCTATGACGAATCGGCCTATTCGACGAATGAACCGCCGACAAGTTGACTGTCGGCGATTTGTCCTAGACCCTCACCACATCATCTCAGTTGCGAGCTACAACGCAGGACGACATTGCATTCCTATAGGACAGGGGTCTCAAGCACGCGGCCAGCGACTCGCTGGGACGCGGCCCGCAGGCAACCGGCTACGCATTCCGGTTCCTGTGCGCTGGAAATGGCATGCGCCATAGTGATCTCATCACGCCGATTCATTTCCGCTCGAAACGTAGCTCTGCTATTTTAACGTATTCACATAGTTTATACTTATCTGTGCTCATTTGCCCTTTGTTTCGCTTTATTTTTTTTTTTTGCTTCCCGGCTTTTTGTAATGTACAACAATTACGCTACTGCTGCAAGCGCAAACTTTTCGTTTCAGGATACATCTCAGCTGCGCGAACTCTCGATCAGCAGGAGTAGCTGCCAAAGATAAAGCTACGAGGTCGGGACTAGATCCATCACAGTATTTTCTCAGTGTGTTGTAATAAAAATCGTCAGGAAAGCAAGAACTGTCAAATTAACTGATTGATTTTTTAGAGACATGTTGGGCTTGGTGAATTTCCGAGCGAATTAAGCAACGGAAACGACAGTGCAATTTCTCTCTTGTTCCATTAAAAATGCTAGCATGGTGGTGGGGCGGTGTCATTTTAATTATTGATATCACATGACCTGAGGCCCCAAAGTAGTCATATAAACCAATCAAATCTAAACATGTCACTGGCAAAACTGTGAGTTACAAAAAGCATAGAGGACGAGGTCTTTTCATTTTTAAAATCGTCTGACTCCCCCCCCCCCCCCCCCCCCCCCCCCCCCCCCCCGTTGCGTTGGCCCTCGACCTTTCCGGTATGGGATATCTGGTCCTCAGACTCAAATGAGTTTGAGACCACTGCTATAGGAGGTGCGCTTCAGAAACGTTTAATAGGACCCAACAAGGTGGGCAACAATTGCCGGCAACTTGCGACGCGCAAACGTTTCTCGGCGAAATTATGGAGTGCGAAGGTCAGTACACGAGACCTCTCTTGCTTAGGCGACGCAAGTGGACATTACCAGTCGACTGCTTCCGTTGCATTCTCATATTTAAACAAATCTAAAATGTTACTGTGAACCAAGAAACTTTTTTTCTTCTCAAGTTACAGTAATTTGTGTGCAAAATAAAAAGTGTTACTGTATCTTTGTGGCGTTGCAAGCACGAGGTGCTTAGGACTTTCTGTTACGGTGTAGAAAAATTATTCTAAAACACCCTGGCACAGCGCGCGCTAACCCATGCGCTAAATTTAGCGCTAGCATGGGCTCGGTTGCTCCGGCCAAAAGTAAATCCGATAGAATAAACACAAATTTGGGACGAAAACAGACGCATACAACTCTTTCAACTCTCAACGAGATTTATTTCGTCTCCGTTCAAACGACGGCCATCGAGCAGGTTCAGGGGAGGGAGCAGAGAAGGAAAAAAAAGGGGGGGGGGGTTGAAAGAAGAGGAGGGGGAAAAACAGGTTATTCGCGGCCTTCCCTCAAGGCCCCTGTCCCTTCCGCCCAGTTCAGGATGGAGGAATCTCATCTCCCTGTCTGAAAGGGCTAGAGAAGCCGAAGCAACGTTAGTGACCGAGCTCTTAATGGCGTACGATTCGGTGACTTCCCTGCCAAATCTCTGCCGGTGTCCTCCCAATACGTGCGTACCTTCGTATCTGGGCGAACAACCGTCGCACTTCATACGGTGTACGACTATTGGATGCATGGAGTCGGGGGGGGGGGGGGGGGGGGGGTTTGCTCACCTCTCGCGAGTGTTCCTTCAGGCGCTCATTTAGGCGCCTGCCGGTCTGCCCCTATATACCCCCCCCCCCCCCCCCCCCCCCACGAAAAAAGGATGGTATAAACCACCTCCTTCCTGCACTGAACAAACTGCTGTCCGTGCTTTTTGTTGCATTGGGTCACAGAGGGTGGGGTATTCACCATTCTGCACATTCGTTGAAGCTTTTGCTTGCAGCTAAACACTACCCCTATCTCGAAGTGATAGGCGAGTCCCTTAAGGCGATGTGCGGTATTGTGCGAGTAGGGGATAACTGCAAAATGTTTTTTACGTGGAACAGGAGCGGCTGGCGGTGCCCGGGAGGCAGTGATCAGCCTCTTTAGTGTCTTTGCCACTAAGTCTTCAGGGTACACTGCCCTCTTTAGCCTCTCTGTCTGTAGAGCACGCTGTGCGTGGTGAGATGGGGGCACGACCTGGTTCCAGAGGATTTTAGGAGTGAGTTCACGAGACCCCGTTTTACTGCTTTGGAGTGGGCACTCGTGAAGGGCGGACCGGCTTTTCTGTGCGCTATCTGAACTCCCAGCATATCCCATCGGGGTGCATCTTCAGACCGTCTTCAGACGGTCTGAAGACCGTCTTCAGACGGGTCTTTTCTCTTGAAGGAGAGTCCGGTGTATCTCGAAGCGAAGGCCTGAATGACAGACTCGGGAGGGGTCTGCTTTGGGTGCACGATCAGATAATCATCTACATACCGGAACACCCAGCTCTCCGGCGCGGTCTCCTCCATTCAGCTCCTATGCACAGCGCGCACAGCATGCTTCTACAAACAGAGAGGCTAAAGAGGGCAGGGTATCCTGAAGACTTAGTGGCAAATACACTAAAGAGGCTGATCACCGCCTCCCGGGCACCGCCAGCCGCTCCTGTTACTCGCAAAAAGCGTTTTACAGTTATCCCCAACTTGCATAACACCGCACATCGCCTTAAGGGACTCGCCTATCACTGAGCAAACCCCCTGACGACTCCATGCATCCAATAGTCGTACACCGTATGACGTGCGACGGTTGTTCGCCCAGATGCGAAGGTATGCGCATATTGGGAGGACACAGGCAGAGATTTGGCAGGGAAGTCGCCAAATGGTACGCCATTAAGAGCTTGGTCACTAACGTCGCTTCGGCTTCTCTATCTAGCCCTTTCCGACAGGCAGATGAAATTCCTCCGTCCCGAACTGGACGGAAGGGATCAGAGGCCTTGAGGGAAGGCCGCGAAAAATTCATTTTTCCTCCTCTTCCTCTTTCAACCCCCCCCCCCCCTCCTTTTTCCTTCTCTGCTCCCTCCCCTGAACCTGCTCGATGGCCGTCGTTTGAACGGAGACGAAATAAATGTTGGTGAGAGTTGAAAGAGTTGTAAGCGTCTGCTTTCGTCCCAAATTTTGTTTATTCTTTCCGATAGTTTAAGTATAATTACGAACACGCTCGTTTTTAATGTTAAATCCGGTCGCTGTAGCTATTTTACTATACGAAGTTGGTACTGGTGTGGGCCTTTAGCCACGATGAGTGGAAGTCTGGAATGATAAATAAAAACCTGCTCTCCTGGCGCAATAGACGCAGTGGTTGAGTTGCCAGCTGACTCCACTGCTATTGAAGTAACAGGGATACGCTAGTTGATCATTTACTGAGATAAAACAACAGAGCGCTAAAGGCTGGCTTTGGAGTAGCCATAAATATTCTAAGAATGCGAACCACTTCATAACGGCAGCCACGAGCGAGAGTTCAATGTTTGGTAGATGGAGAACGGCAACCTCCCTGTTTTTCGTGTGCTAGCAGAGTCAAGCGCGTGCCCTCTCTCGTTTTACCCCGCCGACCCTGCTGAACTTCCCGGATGTGTGGAGAGGGTGCTGTGGTCTAACAAAATGGCGCCGCCCTGAGAGAGCTAAATGAAATGGTCTATAAGCTCCCAACGGGAGCCAGAGTTGCGCATCTGTTTTCCACATGCTGCCGCACCGCTAATCGCCGAGATCCGATCACGTGAGGAGCAGACTCAAATGCCGTGCAGGAAAGTAGACGTTGCGTGCGCCCCGGCATACATTCCCCTGCTTTCGGGCGAGCCTCGAACGCGCGGCGCAGATATTCGCCGAATTCAGTCAGATGAGGGATCAACGTGCCATGCAGGAAAGACGGCGCTACGGGGATGAGCACGCAACTCTGGCTCCCATAGGGAGCCTATACAGGAACTCTGCAAGCACTGGTACCACAGATCAAGCAGTACCTACCTCTCCATGCTTATGCCGGAAACTCAGCCTCGGGGTTCGGTCGTGGTTGGCGCCAGGCATGTAGCAAGTGGGGGGGCCCATGGGGCTTGCCCCCCCCCCAAAAATCTTCCATTTTGCTGGGACCTCCTGTCCCCCCTCCCCCTCATACAGCATTTTGTCATAGGCGGCCCCGGCACCCCCCCCCCCCCCCCCCTTTTTGCCCGAAACAAAATCCTGGCTACGTGCCTGGTTGGCGCGGTCTCGCGCGGCGAGATGCAGCAGTGTCCTGTGAGCAGTTAGAAACAATCTCGCTCACCAGGGCGTGCACAACTACATCCTCTACTTTCCAGAGTGAGGGTAAAAACCGGATTTTAAGCCTTGTTCAACTTCTTACTAACTGTGCCGCGATATTACCAATTCTAAGCAGTCGCAAGAGATTAAAATCTGTTTTTGCACCCTCCGGTCACAAGCAGTCACAAGTTTGTGAAACAGCCATTACAAACGTTTCATTTCAGTTAATTTATACCGCTAAAACAATATCAGTTTTGAGCAGTCAAAGCAGGATCAATCGAAACTTCGAGTTCAGACCAACATCCTTTTGTGAGTTCTTAATAGAGTATTCGCACGACTAGGTTTCTCCCTGAGCAGAGGATTAAACGTCATCGAGCTCTAAACTCACGTGCTCCGCATCACGAATGTTCTCAAATCCCCCCAGCTCGTGGGGAGCCGAGGGGAATTTGTGACCGGCCGACAGAATATCTGTTGTTTCGTCAGAGCGACCAGGCCTCCCCTTTGTCCCCCTGCTTTTAGGAAGGTACCGCAGTTAACAGCAATTAGGTGGGCGCCTTTTTAAAAAAAAATTAATATGCTTTTTGTTTGACGAGTTTCCGAAGTTCGCCAGCACATTCGAAAAAGGAAAGACTCCGGCAACTCCGACTCGGTTGTGCGAATGCTCGCTTCATATTTCTGCACTGCCTCCTCCTTCTCGTTTTTTCCTTCTCGCAGTTCTACGACATACTCAATTTTCTCCAGCATTAATGATCTCTCATGAGATACCCCGTCACCATTATGCACATTTACAAGGCGATCAAAAGACTTTTAGCTGCACGAGCAGTTTCTTTGAAGCTCACTACCCATACAGGCATTGTATTCGAATGACTTGTCTTCCTTTTTTCTTAAGGGGGCACTAAACCAATGTCTGCGAAAGTCTATTTACGGTCATAAATGTGGACGTGTCTGCAATAGTTCTCGAGGAATCAATTTCTGATGCCGATTTAAATAGCAATAGCTACTTAAATTGGTTAAGTGCTTTAATTTGTTTAGCAGACAATTGCTAACCAACAGATTAAAGCAGGCTCCTCTGTTCCGTGCAATTTGCTTCGTAATCAGTTGGTTAACTTGACCGTCAAACTATATCTTCGATCTGATATAGATGTTTGATATACTATCCCCATCACGTGAGCGGATAGTTGAAATAGCTGCAAGGCTATGTCCTTTTTATCAAAGTAGACCATCTTCTGTGGTGAAGCTAAGGTTCTTGAGAGGCAGGTGCTTTATTGTGGCCCTTGTGGGTTTCTCTTCACACGTCCGTTTGTAGAGCAAGGTTTAGCATGGTGACAGGGTATCTTTTTGTTGGTGGTCTTTATCCGTGCCACAGTTTTCAAGGGCATAAGAGCATTATTTGGTTGACTGACACTTAACTTGGTATTGTGAGTCAAGCAGATTGTCATGGCTGTGCTCATCTTCTTTGTCAATGCTTTCTAAATATTGAGAGGTTATTGTCTGATTGGCCACTAATTGTAACTTGGCTTTGTTACATTTTTTTGTCCTCTGATTCCGAGTTATCAGGTTGTAAACGAGACCGAGGTGCCTGCAATTTGACAGGCTTACTGTGCTGCAAGGTTCATCTATCTTAACAATACCTAGGTGGTTGAGATGAATCTTCAAAGCTCGACCCTAATTATTTGTGTGATTTTATTATTTTTGTTGTTCTAAGTGATGGCTTCTTTTATGCTTTGTATTTTCAGAAGTGGTCCTTCAACTCCTTCAGCTGGTGCTGCAAGCCTGCTGGCACAACTTGTGGCCCAGGTACCAGAATGAAGAGCTGAAAGCACTGTTCGAGTGAGAGGATCAGTGGCCCTTGCGCAGCTCGAAAACCGGACCGGGCAGTCATCAGAGCTATTTATGTTCCACTTCCATTAGCTCCAAGATGTTTCGTTGGCACCCTCTAATGGTTTCCGTCCGTGACGTCACAAGCAGAATTTCCCTTTTCCTGATTGGCAATATTTGCCTCTACCTTCCTGTAATTGGCAGGATTTCCCTCCCCGTTAGCCGGCATTTGGGTAAGCATTATCAGTATACAGGAAGCTCTGGTTCGGCGGATCGCAAACCTCAACTACAGCGACGCTTTTTGTCGTGCACATTGCTAATAGTCTGCGTCACTAGTTGTGTGCAGTGCAAGCGAAGCAACGCCGGGCAAAAAAAGGGCAAGCACTAGGAAGGCTGGACAGAAGAAGAGGGCGAGGCGAGAAAGAGAGAGCACTAGGAACGTTAGAGAGGGGGGTAGGTTTCTCCCCTCCCCAACCTTTCTAGTGCTTGGCCTTTCTCCCCTCGTCTGGCGTTGCCTTCGTCTGTCGTTCACGTAATTATAGTCGGTTACAACTCAAGAATGTAAGGAAAGGGAAAGGAAGGCCGGGGAGGAGGAAGCAGACGAATTGCTGGAGAGGAGTGGAGAAAGTTTTTCCCTCTTCTATCTAGCATTCCGTCTGCTTCCTCCTCCCCGGCCTTCCTTTCCCTCGCCCCATCTTCTTGAGCTGTAACTTACTATAATGAAACAGGGTATAGGGGACATGTTGCTTTTTGAAACAATCAAGACTCATAAAAGATTGATAAGAGCCTGTTGGTATGGTTATTTTAGTCTTTGGTGGAATAGACCGATCTCACCTAGCGTTCAGTGCATCTGTGAAGCCGCCATAACTTTAGTTCACAAGAGGCAGGTGGCAGTGCTTGAGACACCTCGTGCCGTCTCGCGCTTTCCATGCGCAGAGTTCCAGCGAGGTTGGGGCACATGCAGAAAGACGAAAGTTCCCTTGATTCATTGCAGCAGCAGTGGCTTAGCCAAACTGGCCTGTGAAATCAGTCTATTACAACTAAAAAAATTGAAATTATTTGTATAAGTTAGGTAAGTCCTTGTAATATATTTGCCAAATATAATTGTTAGGTGTACATCCTTTAAAGGAATGCTGAAGCGAAATTTTGATTTCGGAAAACAACGCAGAAGCGCTAGGCGGGACGCTACAAACCCGAAAGCATCACGCATAAAGCGATATTTCCAACGGATGGTTGTATTTTTGTGAAAGAAGAGCATGCTTGAACAATGGCCAAAAAGGCCCGTGACGTCGCGATTCTGGTTTCCTCTTCTCACTTCGACTCCGCGAGGACGCGAAAAGCGAAAGAGGCAAGGCTGTTTCCCCCCTCCTCAACTATTCTGCAGGAAACACAACGTCGCGATTCTCACTCATCGCATCCTTATTTTACAAAAATATGGCTATCCGTTCGAGATATCGCTTTATGAGTGGTGTTTAGGGGTTGGTGGCGCCCCGTTGAACACTCCTGCTACCTTATTTTTTGTGAAATCTAAATTTCTGTTCCTTTCCTTTCAGACCTGTTCACATATACACTACACCTGTGCTGCCAAGTTCTTAATCTTGGTGAAGCTTTTAAAGTACTGCATTAAGTCGGTTTGGGGATGCATTACGCTACGACTTACGACAGAGGTGCCCGAAGGTATTGGAATCACTGCATCAAAAGCTCAAAGAACAAACTTACCTGAGTAAAAGGTAAAAAAATGAATATTTTTTTCTGCCTTTGGTGCCCGTCTGCTAACTGTGCACCCTTTGACTGGCTCAATAACTGACAGATGGCGACATCAACCCTAGCGGCTTGTAGCTGCTCAGCAGCCGCCCAGTTACACCAAAATCAGACAACCTTTTTGAGTCATAAATGGTGCACACTTTTTCGGTGCTATAATTGTCAGAACATTATTTTATTTTCACCCTCAATAAATCACATTAAATGGACACAAAAATAATCAAACCGATGGTTCGTTGAGTAATTTCAGCTACATGTGGTGTGCTTTTGGCGTGACCGTGGAGCTACTGAGCTGCTATAAGGCATCGGTGCCGTTGCCGCCATCTGTCGGTTGTGCCAGTCGGAGGGTGCGCATATACTAGCACACTGGTGCCATAGGTAGCCAAACCAGTTTTTTTACTTTTTACTCAGGTAAGTTCATTCTTTGAAATTTTTTCTGCGATGCTTTCACCACCTTCAGGCACCTCTCTGGTAAATCGTAGTGCGATACATTGTGAAGCCAATTTATGCGGTGATTTGAAAGGGTTCACCCAGATTCGGGGCGTTACAATAGTGCAGTACTATTAGTAAGTGCTGGGAATAGTGCTGACTTTGCTCTTTGTTAAAGATCTGATGCTCATATACCGCTGTATCAGTACTAAGTTAAGTTCAAGTCAGCACTGTTTTACTGTTGATTGAGATCTGTGCCGTATATGTGAGCTATCCCTTATAGTCGTTTCTCAAAAAGTTGATAACTCTTGCATGTTTGCAGTGAACACAATTATGATAATGGGAGGGCTTTTGCTTCTTCTGCCTAGTGATTGTGCGAGAGTGAAGAAAATTATAGTTTGTAGGAGTAAATCGCTAGAAATGTATACTAATTTCAATTTCTTAAGCTTACATGCAGCAAGACAGGTATCCTACAGTTTTTGCAATAGGTCGTTTTGTTTGGTATGACTTTTTAAAAGCTTGCAATAAGCTGTCAATTTTTCCGGCTTTGAAAATCTTTACATGCTTGATGACATTTTTGCAGGACTGTCACTCACTCTTAAAGTTACTGAGACTATGAAACGATGGAAAAGGAAACTAGCACAGAAAGGTAGATAGTTATAAACGTGTTTGATGTGAACTGTTGAAAATAAGGGTGTACCTTGGTCTTTCTTTTTTTTTTTAAGGTTATTACAACAAAATTTTAGCACTAATTGTACTGTCTAAATGTTAACCATGTTCTGCCCACACCATGGAGACACCGATTTTTTTTTTTTGCTACAAAAGACGCCGAAACAATATTTAAATAAACGAAATACTGTCACGTCACACCACATAAAAGCAGCACCGCTACACGGGAACATGGTGGCAGGCTGTATGCGCCCGAGCCCTGTCTAACTTGGCTGAACCGGTTTTCTTTTTTCTCCCGTGCTTATTCAACTCCTGCGGAGAGCGAGGAGGGACAACTCAAGCGGCCAGCTTGTAGCGCATTGACATCATCAAGTGGCGAAGCTCACAGTCACGCCAGCCCCCATATAGCCTTGATTGAAGGAGAACCAGACGTCACGAACGTGTAAGCTCAGAACCACGCCAGCCCCCACGTAGCTTTGACTGAAGGAGAACCAGACGTCACGAACGTGATGCATATCGGGAGATCTTCTGAGACACTAGTTTTAAATGTTTTGTGTCTTTTTGAGCAAAAAATTGGTATCTCCACTGTATGGAAAAACGTGGTTGACATTTAGACAATAAAATAAGCACTACAATTTCGTTGCTATATCACTTTAAAACCATTCTGCCCTTTTACCATATTTTCAATATCAGTAGTATTGATATTGCTTTGAAGAAACTGTCTTCAATTCACTTTTTGAGAGAAGTCCACTCTCCACCTGGTTTGCAAGGTTCATACGATAACATCGGAAACATCTGTTGTGTTGATTGTGTGTACATTTTAACTTAAATGCTTGTGCTTTTTTGGTTACAGGTCCCTTCCAGCACTACGCACGAAATAGAATGGCCAACAGCGGACTGATTGCAGGAAGAGTAATTGCATCTGCCGCTACTACATATAACGAGCAAGCTGCGACGTCTAAGAGGGAGCAGTCAGAGTGTTTAACATAAATAAGCTGAGGTGAAAAATCTGACTCTCATATTATGTTTTATCGAATTCTGTCCAGTTTGAAGTAATTTATTTCAATATTTTAGGACTGATTAAGGAAGAACTTTGTACTTATGGTATGGCTCCATCAGGATGTGGCATACCTCATTGCCGTCTACTGGATTTTCCACATCCACTATGTAAAGAAGGCACATAAGATGCTGACTTTCATTGGACGTGGTTTTGCCGACTGCTACATGAAGACACGGGTGAAGGCACTGGAATTGATAAATTTCTACAGAGCAATCGTGGCTTGTGTACCACAGTTAGCCTAGCGTACCCTACATTGTAATAAATACCCCTGTCAGTTGGGCATTTAAATGGCTTTCGGAATGAATTCCTTCAAAGAATCTGTGAATCAGTTCACAATCTTGGCTCTGCCTGTGCCCTTTGGTGTTCGCAGACATTTTTCGAGGAGTTTGCTCTGAAGGCCCTTTAAATGGCCGTCTAACGGGGTATAAGCCAGTTTGCGCCCAAGGCAAAATGAGCTCTTGTTACACGGCATGTGCGAAAAAATATTCATGGTGCAATAAATTTATTTCGTGCATGATGCTACCTGCTTATGACTTTCCTTCCACACTTCCTGGCTTTGAAGAAACTCCTAGATGGATGCGAAGGAATACCCCCGTAGGTATACAACTCCTAGGAGGATGTGAAAGAAGACTCCCGTGGGTCCACGTACTAACTCCCAAATGGATGTGAAAGAATACTCCCTTAGGTCCCGGCAGTAACTCCCAGGTGGATGTGCGAAAATAGTCCCATAAGTGCACGTAAAAACTCCCATATGGATGTGAAAAAATAGTCCCATAAATGCACGTAAAAACTCCCATATGGATGTGAAAAGATAGTCCCATAAATGCACGTAAAAACTCCCATATGGATGTGAAAAAATAGTCCCATAAATGCACGTAAAAACTCCCATATGAATGTGAAAAAATAGTCCCATAAATGCACGTAAAAACTCCCATATGGATGTGAAAAAATAGTCCCATAAGTGCACGTAAAAACTCCCATATGGATGTGAAAAAATAGTCCCATAAATGCACGTAAAAACTCCCATATGGATGTGAAAAAATAGTCCCATAAGTGCACGTAAAAACTCCCATATGGATGTGAAAGAATACTCCCGTGGATCCACGTAAGAACTCCCAGGTGGATGTAAAGGAACATTCCCGTGAGTTCACGTAAAAACTCCCATAAGGATGTGAAGGAACATTCCCTTGGATCCACATAGGAATACTCTGATGGAAGTAAATAAATACTCCCATTGATCCATGAACAGACTCCCGTACTGCTGGGAGTTCTGTACATACTCCCTTGCACCCCCCCAAAACCTCCGGCCTGCGTGGGAGTTCATTCTGAACTCCCATCCTGCAGAGTATAAAAACCTCCCATAAGGGAATGCGCTAGAGGACAAGCGATGTACTCCCATCTGGGTATATTTTCGTTTAGTGTGTGAATGACTGCAGTCATTCATTATGGAAGTACCC
Organism: Ixodes scapularis; assembly: GCF_016920785.2. Lineage (NCBI taxonomy): Eukaryota > Metazoa > Arthropoda > Arachnida > Ixodida > Ixodidae > Ixodes > Ixodes scapularis. The sequence goes on along the minus strand of NW_024610190.1, from coordinate 689,975 downwards.
CTAATCAAAAAAGGGCTAAGGAAAAAAAAACATTTTGGAGGAACTATTTGTTTTTTCCCCTTCTGATTTCGATTTACTGTCTGCCAATCCATCCCATGTAGGTCCGTTTCTGGAGCAAAAGAGGTGCCAGCATCAGCTGTTATCTCTGCACCCAGAGCCTTCTTGGCAAGCTTGCCAGGAGCCTGAGAGCAATCAGACGACCGTGGGGGAAACCCCCGGCCTCTGCTTTGCCCTGCTGAGGGGACGGTCGACGTACCAGGCCAACCCACTGCCCCGTTTGAGTCGTCCAGTGCACGTGAACCGTGCTGCTTCCTCGGCGAAGTCCTACCCAGAAATACAGAGCGAGGGGCTCGCTCCCCTGCATTAGGGGACGGCGCAGGAGGAAGGGACGATGGAGTCACCTCCATCGCCTCACTGGCACCTCGGTATTTTTTAACACGGAGTGTATCAGCTGCTTTTGCAGCTGAAAGTGAATGCCCAGGCAGAGAAATTTTCAGCTTTGGCGAAGGGGACTGCATCAGTTTCCCATGATCTGGAAAAGACACCTGAGTCGCCACTGACGCCTTGGACGGTGCAGATCCCCTGCTGGACACCACCTCGGCAAAAGAGCCTCTCTGAAAAGTGGAGAGACGACGCTTTGCATCCTGGTAACTAATGCTCTCCTTCACTTTAAGCGCCAGAATTTCCTTTTCTTTCTTGAATTGGGCACAAGCCCTTGAGTATGCAGGGTGGTCACCATCACAGTTGACACACTTGTAGTCTGCTCCGCAAGCATCAGCAAGGCGGTCTTTGCCACTGCATCTGGCACAGGTATCACGACCCCGGCAAGAGCGCGAGCCATGGCCGTAGCGCTGGCAACGGAAGCAGCGGAAAGAATCCGGAATGTACGGCCGCACTTTGCAATTGATGTAGCCTGCTTTCACTAAAGGTGGCAGCGTACTTCACTCGAAAAATAGAATTGTGTGCTTAGTGGGCCGTTGCTCGCCATCCCGTTGGATTTTTATTCGTTTTGGGGCAACAACACCTTGAGCCTGCAGGCCCTCCACAATTTCTTCTTCGGAGCTGTCAGCGAGATCATCCTCAGATATTACACTCGGGATGGTGTTGAGTGTGTGGTGAGGTGAAACAGTCACCTTGATGTCATGGATAGTTTGGATTATCAGGAGAGCTGTGGCCTAGAGCTCTTGAAATACCTCCACAAGGAGGTCGCCTGAAAAGAGCTTCTTGGCTTCATATTTCGATCCTAGTGTGCTTTGGAGAACCTTAGAAACAACGAAAGGAGGTACTTTGGACAGTGGTTTAGCAGTGTCCTCAGAATGCGGTAGAAAAAACCTGGTGAAGTAGTCGTTGGAGCTTGAGTCGTCTTTCTTTAGGAACGTTGAAAGGGCTTTGGTGCGGACTCTTTTAGGAGGCCGATCAGTTTGTTTTAGGTTAGAACCCATACAGATGGGAAGCAAATTCAGTGCCCGGGTGCACCGCCCACCACGGAGCCCAACAAGGGCGTAGGTAATGTGCCATAGCAAGAAAGGCGTGGCTGACACAATTACACTACCAGTGCTGCCCGTGCACTGTACCCAAGTGTGGTTGCAGGGACAGGACCTGTTTCCACTCAAGGTTGGCCCTTGCCACCTAAGAAGGTGAGAGAGGAATGATGAGAGTGTAGAAGAAAAGAGAAAGAGGTGGGAGGAAATGTGAAAGAAGGAAGAAGAGGGTAGAAGAGGCGACTGACTGAATCATCCTGGTCGGGCCAAGCCAGGACACCCGTCTACGAGAAGCAGGGGCCGAAGCGGTGTATTGCCTCGCCCGGGGGGCCCCGAAGGGTCCAAACATACCCCGGGCTCAGCTCAACCACCAGGGTCCTCTTTTCCCCGGACACGGGTACGCCACGCACAGCCAGACGTGGGTGGGCGAACCCAGATGGCTAAGGGTTCGTAGTGACGCCACTCACCAAGCACCTACAAAAGTAGGTACCCCCTGCGTGCGGGTATGGTAGCCCACGTGGCTGGGGTCCGTGGTGACGCTACTAACCAAGCACCTAGCACCTAAGGTGCAGGCGCCCCCTGCGGGGCTCGGGCTCCGTGGAGACGCCACTCTCCAAACACCTGCATTCACAGGTGGCCCCTGCGGGAAGGGTGATTGCATGGTCGATGGCTAAGAGAAGGAAGAGGTGGGTGCAGGTGGTTAGGGGACCACCGACAGGGAGTGGGGTATTTCGGGTGGTGTAGGTAGCAGGAAAGTTGGGAAAGGGCGTGTGAATCGTTTAGAGAGAAAGAGTAGGATTAGGGTTGGATGAAGTCTAGGGGAAAATGGAGGGAGAGAGGAAAAAGGAGTGGGAGTGGGAGGTTGGCTTTCAAGGGGTGCGTGCAGGCTAGGTTTTAGGGATGTGGATATAGGTGGTGAGGAGGTGATAGAGCGTGGAGTCTAGTAGGTGGGGGAAGCGAGGAAAGCGGGAGGGGGGAGGATGATGGATGGTCTAACTGGAGAACCTTAGAAACAACGAGCCGGTGGTAGGAAGAGGCAGAGGATGCTACAGAGAAAGGTGCGTTTGAGGGGTCCAGGGGGAGTGATAGAAGAAGGTGTCTGGAGGGTTTACATAAGAGGAACTGGAGATCAGTGGAGACATAGGGGAAAGGGAAAGCAGGGGACGGAGGTGTGCGAAGCAGTATCGACCAAATGACAAAATCTGGGGAGGGAGTAGAGGTTCGAGGACAAGGGGGAGGGGTGGCGCCACGGTGTAGGAAGGCTCTTCAGGTGTAGAGACTCCGCTCTCCGCCGCGACCGGATAATGGCACCCCGCGCGCTTCGCTTCACGGAGTCACCCACAGATGGCGCCGTAAGTTTCAGGCCATCCGGCAGCGCACCGGGCTACCTGTGCTAGCTGCCTGCTCGGCGTACAGCTTGCTTTTGGTGGCTACGGGTTCGCGTACGATGTGGTATGTAAGTGGGGCCATTCAACTATCATCTCTCTCATCACACTGAAGTCTTCATAACCCGAAAAATGGCAGACGGACAAACAAGAGTAACTCCCTAATACCAGCCGACGCGGAGGTCTACGAGTGAAAAAGAAATATCCCTCTGCTGTAGATAATTTCTAGCCTAGCTTACATTAAAGTCGGTTTAGCGTCTGTAAAATGAATAAACTCTGACTGTACCGCAGGCAAACGATAACTTGAGTGCGACCGAAAGAAAAAAAAAAGCAAAAATGAAGAATGATCAACACAAACCTTGTAAACGGATAATAAGGCACTGAATTGTTTTAAGCTCCGTTCACATGACTTTTCTAACTATATATATACATTAATAAAAAAAAATATTTTTTCAACATACGGGGCAGCTAACGTGATTGTTCTTTTATATATTAAAGCAGCCTTTGAGTCCTGCTAAATTGAACTGCTGGCCGAAGTGGCACGAAGTTACATATTTTGCACGCAGAGTTTAATGAAAGCAACGTTCTTTGAAAGGTTCACTTTGTTAGTACACTTACATTGGCATGTAGCAGATTGCAGCAAAAGTTTATGGTAACCACACTCCTCAAGGAAAGCAAGCCGGTTTTATTAATGGCACTTCTGATCTAAGTATAATATTAATATAATCACAGACTTCAAAAATAAAAAAAAAACAAATCGCTGTAAAAAGAGACGCTGTTTAAACATTATTTAGTGTATGACACACTCCATAGTTGCTTTTGGAGTTCTTTTCCACATTACTGAGTCGCACAGTCGGGACTCTTTTTTCTTTTCTCGAAACTGCTTCTTTGCATCTCGTTTTTTTTTTTCCTTTGCAGTCCTGTCGCATTTAATGCGATCCGAACCCTTTTGCACGTTCGACCAAAACCGGAGAAGCGTCTGCTTTCCACGGAGGCGTCTGCATTCCACGAGAATGCCAGACAGAATCCGACCCTGACCAGATGGACAGTCTGTTGTGTCTGCGTCTACCGCATGCAAGACAATCCCCTACGAGGCTCCTTCAATTTGGAGAGAACAACGACCGAGCATCTGACTGATGCGTTCGGCAGACGTCTTTATCCTGATCGTCTCTTTTACTAATATTTTCATGTCGTTGTTTTCCCACTTCTAAAATGTTTACGTTTCCCCAGGCTGGAGAGCAGTCGGTGCGTTCATTCAAATGCTTGGCTATTTCCGAATTCAGATCTTTGGTTTTTACATTTCTGTTATGCTCTTGTCACCATTGCAAAAAAAAAAAAAAAAAGTTGGAAACAATTAGAGGGGGCGTAAGCAATGGGTGACTTAGCCCACGGTTCGGCGGAGGACCGGCGACCGGACGGCCTGAACGTTTTGGCGCCCTCTGGGGCCAGGCGGAGAATACATAGGAGAGAAGGGGACGTGATGTGTTCGCCGTTCCGACGGGGCGAGGAGAGGAGTCTCCACACCTAAAGAGCCTTCCTACACCGTGGGTGGCGCTAAGTGGAGTTTCTGAGGGAAGAGCAAGCGATGGATGGATGGGAAGGCAAGGAAAGGTGGATGGATGCTCTAAGTGTTGTCGTACGACGGTAGAGGTTTTTGAAGTAGATGTGAGGAGGGGGAGAGGCAGCGTTTTATGGGTGCAGGAGCGGGATAGATAGGGGAAAGTGCGGATGGTCTACGGGCTGTCCCGACCCAACCTCTAATCAAATTTCGGAACCAGCTCACAATTCAGCCATAACAACAAAGAACTCGACTGTTTAATTTTCATTAAAGCAGCAAGTATGGCATTACCCGACAAACGAGATGAAGTTCTGTACTATTGCTGAACACCGGTAAAGGTTTCGAGACATGACTTAAAAGCTCGGGGAACGTCCTGGGTATTCTTTGCCGTGAATGAGATGGTCAAGAGAGCCCACAAATTGCTTTCTAAACTAACTAGGTACAGTTACTCGTTTTATTCCTGGTAATATCTACTCGAAAGCCGGTAACTCTGATTAGTACTCATGGCGCGCGTGAGCACAGCGCCACTCGTTGATTACAGTCCACTCTTTTTTACAAATCATATAATATTACCAGACTTGGACGTAGTTCAACTACTCTACTCAAACTACTGTAGTTTAACTACTTTTCTGAGTAACTTGGTAACTTTCAATTACAATTTGATTTGGGTAATTAGTAGTTTAATTTAACTACTTTTTTCAGGTAACTTCTACTCAAATTACTAACTACTTTCGAAATTATATAGGGCTAATTTTGCCCATCACGAAAGTTTGACCGCAGAAATGAATAAGACGCCAGCAGATGAAGAGGCATTCCCTAACATGGGGCCCCCTTGTTCGGGAAGGCGTCCTTGGGTCAAGGTGGCGACGAGCAGCCAAAACATAACACCGGCACGGACGAATGCAGGAAGAGATGCTTAACAAGCCTTGGTCGGGTATTGACCTAATCCGGTAATGCACGCAGGCGCCGCGTTTCCAGCTGCAACCCTGAAAGACGGGGACACTCCGAGAGTTGTTGTCTGTCTTTAGAGAGTTCTGACTCAAGCGGTAGGTTCCACGGGAGGCGCCACTGGAATGACCTCGCAGCTGGGCGCCTGTTCCCATGGTTGCCTTGTCGTCAGCGCATACGCCTTTGCAAAGCCGGACTCCCCCGCGCTCAAACCCTGGCACGGATAATCCGTTCCTGGAAGCACGTTCCCTCTTCCAGCTGCAACTGTATACGAGCGACGATGCTTGTTCACGTAATCCTTCGTGTCCTTCCGACCATCCACGCCAGGGAGACCTCCTCTTTGTTAAAAACGATTTTCTTGTCAGGCGTGTCAGGAGCGTCAAAATATTGTAGTCGCCGGCGAGGATTGCGAGTTACCCAAAAAAAAGTCAAATTTGGGAGTTTTACGTGCCAAACCAACGATGGGCATCTGGCACGCCCCAGCGGAGGACTGAGGATTAATTTCGACCACCTGGGGATCTTTTGACGTGCAACCGAAAGCTCGGTTACACGGCGTCTTCTCCGCAATAAGCCTCCGTCAGATTGCGGGCACCTCGGCCGGGATTCGAACCCGCCACATGGGGATCCGTAGGCCGACGCTCTCGCCTCGGAGCCACCGAGGCGGCTGCGAGTTACCCTTGGGAGATCCTTTTGTTGGACCCGGCGTCAGCGGCAAAGTATACTTCGGTTCTTCTGTTAGACCAAAACATTTCTTTTTTCAGTAGCGTAGCACTAGCACTACAACGGGACGCGCAGTCGTCCGGATGATCTCATCGTCGTGGCGCGAGACTTGAACCCTTGACGGTCTGGTGCACTCGCTCAGCGTACTCTCAGAACGACGTCGGAATAAAGAGGGCCAGTCATAACAATCCCAACTTGACGAAGAGAAAAGAAAAAAAAAGGAGGAAAGTTTGTTTTAAAAGACCCTCTACCCGAGGCAAACCTCACATGTTTCGTCATGGACACCTAAGATGCCGACACTCGCTTACTCGACCCTGCGCAGCCTGTTTCTCAAATTCAACGCTGCCGTTCCATTCAATGCCACGGTGGAACGGCAAGTTAACTTGGTTGGGGACGTCTTTAAAAGGAGAAGGGGAAAACTCCCCTATCAAGAACTTTGAAAGTCGATTGCTTCTGCGAGCGAATAAACTACTTTGGCGAAAACGCAAGCTATAAATAGGCTGCATTTATTTTAGGCTCGCAGGGTTTTTCATTGATCAAAACTGCTGTTCATTTTGCTACCACAAAAATATAAAAAAGTAACTTCGAAAGTAACTTGAAAGTAACTCGCTACTTTTTAGAGTAGTTAGTAGTTTACTCAATTACTATTACAAATGCGTAATTGCTACTCTACTCCAATTACTTTTGGCGTCGATACTCAGTAGCTTAACTTAACTACCTTTTTTGAGTAATTTGTACATGTCTGAATATTACCTACATCACTGATATTGTTCTATATTATTACAATGTTTTCGTTTTATTATGTTCGCTTTGGTTTGATTGAACTAAGTATTTTAATAAGGAGAGTATTTTATACATGGCCATGAATTTGCCTTCCTTCACACTACAAATGTTTCGAAATATATGTTCTCTATATAAGTATCTGAGATAAATTCTTTCGCATCCCATCATATACACACCAATAGAGAAATGTTGCCTATTTAATTTATTTGAGCATGTTCAACCCCACAAACACTTTTTCCGAAAGCATATGAGTTGGAGATATACCGCGCTCCCCCTTTGCTCTATGCCCCGTGCAAAACCGACTGCTTGAGCAGGGGAGCGAGCGAGCCCCACGGGGAGGAAGGGGGGGGGGGGGGCTTTTCGAGATCTCTCCCCCCCCCCCCCCCCCCCCCGCGCCCCCCTTAGTCTACGACAATGACGCTGGACATACAGGCCTAGTTCGATCTTCCATCTCGTTGGATATTCAGTCTCGTTGGACATTCCGTCTGAAATTTATATTTCGTGTCGATGATTATTCCATCTGGCCTGTCGCGTGAAAAATTTCATCTATCGGCTCGTTGGATATTCACTCTTGATGGATATTCAGGCCATAAGCGCAGCTCCACAATGCGGCTTTGGGTGTTCGGAATCGGACATCTCAGGCAACTGCAGTGTCAGTCGGGTGAAACGTCAAAGAGGCTGGGTGACTGCGTGCTGAAAGACACGTTTTCTGCTTGTTCGCGGTCATCCACGTTAAAAAAGATTTTTAAAACCTCGTGTAAATGGTCATAGCTGCCCTTGAGAACTCGTGGAAAGTGTTACGAAAACGCACCACCATAGGAAAGAGGCTCAACTTGTGGAACGCAATTCTTGTGGTCTCAGGCGGCGTGATCGAAGAACTTGCCTTAGCACGCCGAAGTGCCGCATCTTTGTGCCTTCGTACACCTTGGTGTATACCATCAAGAATGTTGAACTCACCGAAATCACGCCCTCACCGACCTCCCACCATTCACTAAACCTCAAACTCGTGAGTGTTCCAGGCTTACAAACTCACTCACTCTCACCTCGTACGCGTGATCTGTGAGGGGGAATGAGTGCACTCATAAGTGCGTGTTGGCGTGATATGAAGATGACTGCGAAACGACATTAACCAGTGCGTGTAAGTGGTAAAATCTACACGAGAAGTATTTTTTTGCACCTCCTATTATGAGGTTGATTTGCTCTTGCTGGCGGATCAAGAAGGTTTCATACTAGGATTGAGATGATCGGGGTTGTTTTCGCCAGCGCAAGGTTAAGATCTATGTTCCCAATTTGCAAATCTTTCGTAAAAAAAAAAAAAAAAAACACACTAATTGCGGTTTTGAACGTTTTGCATAGCACTTAGCCTACCCGAAGGAAACATCCATCATTGTAACCCTGTTGGACAGTCAATGTTTTCTAGTGGACCGCTGACTGTGCCTGACTTTACGTCAAGCATGTCTGATTGGCCAACAAGTTCCTCTGACCAACAGTCAAACTCCAGTCAGACTCCACTTGTCGGCTTTCTGATGGTTTCCTGGTGGCAGTCGGCCGCCGCGAAATGCCATCAGGATGTCTTGGTGGCGATTGTGATTGTACATCGATTGTCTCTGACTGTACGTCAAAAAGCTTTGACGTGCAGACAGACGTACGGTCAAAGGACGTAAAGTTCGTTCGGATACCACTATTTCGTCAAATCTATGAATACGAAAAATAATCTATGCACAAGAAAACGATTTCGGGACGTGAGTCCATAAAACCGCTGATGTTAGAGATATGACAGGCAGCCGACCGAACCTTGATCAGAAGCCCGGCGAAACGCCGCCGAACACGCCACTTCGCTTCGCCCATAGAGGCTTCGCCGCTTCGCCGAGCTTTCATGAACGATCGCTGTCGACTCGTTTTGTTTGCCCGCTTGCTCCAACCTGTCGATCCTGCCCGGGCTCTATAATGTCCTATGTTTTAGTAGAATTTCTACTCGACAAGACCCAGCCTGTTGTCAGTTCCGACGATGTAAGGGACTTTAGCGGTGTAGTTGAAGACGACAAGGTGTACCAGGTCTACTGGGCCGGAGACGCGCGAACAAAAGGATAGTTCTGCGACGCTTAAGTACTCTACATGGCCTGTGAGTAGAACTGAAGTACGGCGAGTGATGTACGAGTGCTTTGCATAACAGGCTGAAGGCTTAACTGCATTTGCAGCCGAAGCATCTCGTATCAAACAAATGGTCAGATCGAGTTACCAAAGAGATGGCATAGCATGGGGGTTAAGGTGTCCGATTTGTACGCATGTAGTCGCGGGTTCAATCCGCGGTGTTCCTGCTTTTTTTTTCTTTTTTCTCGAACATTTTTATCTGATGAACCATCAGATGACGTCTGATGGTCCATCACGTTCCACCAAGGCTGCTGACTGGCAGTCAAAGTCCCAAATTACGTATCTTGATGGAATTTGCAATAGGGTAGATAAGCTGATATTTATTAGAGACTAAGGTCGGCTGCTACTCAGGATACCTTAGCGAAATGCTTCTGCTGGGAGCCACATTGCGGCGCCCAGCAGCAGTTGCACGCTTCCCATAACGGAGACACCGAACGCCCTATGGGACTGACAAACTTCCCGCTGCCTAAACACATGCACAACTCAATCATTGTTAAGCTTCTGCTGAGAAGCGAATCTTCAAATCCCAAACGCAGGCGGGCGGGCAGTTTAAATTACCTAAATCAACGGATTTGTGTAAACTAGTTCTTGCGTGCAAGTGTCAGTATCTTGTTGCAAAGCCGTATACATAAAGTTTGGCCATTCGTTGGGAAGTATAGGAAACAAACGAGGATCCAGCATCGAACGAAAGCGGGCTGGGTGTGTTCCAGGGCGTCTTCACAAATTCGAATGTGGCCAACCAGAAGCCCGAAATAATACCCTGGTGGTGGTCGCCAGAAACAAACTTGATAACTGCGTCGGTGTGACTCTCGGTGACTGAAAATATCGTGCACGTGATGTTTCAATCACGGTCTCTCAAAACCACGGTGGAAGAGTGCGACTAGTGGATCGATTGACATAATCTGTGCGCCAAGCGCCGAAGGCCGGGAACCTGCCATCCCAGCGGTCACACTCTGTCAGAGCAAAACGGATCAGAGGCGCATTTGCTTCTCGCATTCTCCTGCATGGTCATGATCGAAACATAACGTGCACTCTATTTTCAACCACGAAGGCATACTACGCTTTACTCTTACGCGCTTATTAAAACTATATATGAACATATACCTTTGATTAAAACGGTTTCTCGCTACCACCACTAGTGGATTGGTTTAGGCTTCTGGTTGGCCAAGAGAGCATGCCAAGCCCACTTTCTACGTCTGATGCGCGCCCTGGATCTGTCCGCGCCTTCCATTGACCAAACTCTCCGTATACACGGCTCAGCCTTGTTGCTCGTCTATCCAACCGAGATATTTTGATGACGCCCTATTTCTCCAGTCTTCTTATCTAGGAACATGCCGAAGAGCATATACCTAGATGACATTTTTTTGTTATGTGAATAAAAATATTTTCGATTTGATTTGTGGAGGAGATGTCAAAATAAACATGCTAGCAAATGACTGTTCAAAAATGAGGCTGGATGTTTGTTGAATTGCCACGGTCTTTTTAACGTGATCAATCTTCCTACAAGTGTAACACAAAATTCAGCATCTCTAATTGATATTTTCGTTACAAATATAAGCTCAGACCGAACCAAATCGGGAGTATATGCTTATAATTTAAGTGACCACTTACCTATATATATATGCACAAAAGTATATGCACGTAGAAAAATTAGAGTTCACATGCTTAATCCGACAAATGAAGGAAAAAAATCTCGCCACATTTTATAAAAAAATTGCCGAGGTTTCATTGGATTTCATTTTCAGATCAAATAATGGAAACGACTCTTATGAAGAATTTCTTAATATCTTGAAGCCCATATATGCATCTAGTTTCCCCCTCGTACATAAAAAACAAAATAAAAAAACACGAAAGCCCTGCGTAACTGCGGAGCTTTGAGCAAGAATAAGAAAGAAAAACATACTTTTCAACGTTTTTATTAATATAAAGATCCAAAAACGCTTCAGGAGTTCAAGTCATATCGAAATCGCTTAGATAAAGACTTAAAAAAGCGAGGCGTGATCATTTTTTTTTCAATTTCTTTGGTTCTGCTTCTGGGTGTATCGATCAGATGTGAAAAACACCTAATTCTGTTTTGAATTATCAGACTTCCCGTGACGCCCTTCATAAGACAAAACTAGATGGTAGCGATGTATCTGGTAAACCGCTTGCAGATAGCTCCACTAATTATTTTGTAAACGTTGTGGATACACTAACGTTAAATACCGACCTTAGACATGTCTCACACAATGATAGCTCAATTTTTTTTTGAACCTGTAAGTGAAGAGGAAGTCATCAATATATTAGGAAATTCGAAAAATAGTAATGCTGAAGATGTTGATAGTATGCAGATAAAGCAATTTAAAGATGCTGTTTTCTCTCTTGGACCCGGCATAGCGCATATTTTTAATCTTTGCCTTAGTCAAGCGGTCTTTGCAATAAAAATGCAGGTTGCGCTTGTCGCAGTGCTTTTTAAGAAAGGTGAGAGGAATGACATGGGGAATTACAGACCAGTATCTATTCTACCAGTACCCTCAAAAGCATTCGATAAATTTGAAACAAGACATAACCTGCTAATTGACTCCCAGTATGGGTTTCGTAAAAAAACTCAGTGCGGAACTTGCTCTACTTGCGCAGAAAGAGCACATTCTCTCTGAATTCGAAAAAGAAAATGTAGTCTTAGGTCTGTTTGTAGATTCTACAAAAGCCTCTGACCATATTAATCACGAACTTCTCACACAAAAACTAGCGCGATACGGTATTCGGGGAATAGCAGCATCCCTTATTCGATCCTATTTACAATATCGTAGCCAAATCGTTAGCTTGGGAGACTCTCTGTCGGACCCTCGACAAGTTTCTTCTGGCGTACCGCAGGGCTGCATTAAGGGCCCCTTTCTTTTCAATATGTATGTAAATGATATCGTAAGTATTTCTTCTACTGCCAAACGTATTAATTAGGCGGACGATACAAGCATACTTTTAGCCGAAAAATTACCCGATGAAATAATTGAACTTGCGAATTCGACTCTACTTAGGCTTAAAGACGACAAAAGGCAAGGGTTTGAAAATAAATGTTAGAAAGACAAAAGCAATTTTATTTCGTGGTAAAAACAAGAATATAGTCACAAGCAAAGCACTTACTTTAATATCTACTCCTGTCGAGATTGTGCCCTTTTTCAAGACATTAGGCGTCATATTTCAGGAAACATTGTCTTGGGACAATAATATAAATTCAGTGATGATTAAACTGTCGCAGATCCTCGGCGTGACATATTGGAATAGGTATATACTCCCACGTAACCATTATGATCTTAATATATAATTCACGTTTTTCTTCAAGACTCAACTACTGTCATTTAGTCTGGGCTTCGTCCATGCAAGAAAATCTCCTGAAAATACATATATTACAAAAAAGGTTTCTGAGAATGGAAGAAAAGGTGCCTAATCATTATCACACACAATCCCTATTTACAAAATATAATGTAATGCCTATAAAAATGTATGATTTCAGCCTTTGTAAGCAATATAAACAAGAAACAAGAAATAGCATTTGCCTTTTAAGAAACTTGGCAAAACTAAAACCACATGTTAGAGTACACAACACGCGAAAAAATGAGCCTTGGAAAGTAGACACCTGTAGAACTAGATACGCCTTAGAAATGACACAAAACAAATTACCAAGATTATTAAATAAATTACATGATAAAAATATTCAGCCAGAACATATTTCTTTTAAAGAACTGCGTAACTTCTTCAAAATGCTTTAAAGTCTTATACTGAAAAAGCAAAGAGGGGGGTATAATTTGTTTCCAGAAACCTCTATTGTTTTATTTTTTGTTGATCGTTTTTTTTTGTGAGTGAATCAAATGACTTTTCACTATATGATAATGTTATTTCTATAATGTACAGTTTATTATATTTTGTGTGTAAACAGATTCATCATTATGTGTCCATTTTTTGTATTTCTAATATGTACATTTTATTGTTTTTTCTGTATTTTTATCTTTTTGTGTGAAAAGATTCGTCATTATGTTTCCAATTTAATTCTAAAGTTTATTATCTTACCTTTGCCCCGACGCTGGCAGTATGGGGGCCTTCGGCCTTGTCAAGCTGTCTATTTGACAGCTTTTTCTTCAGGCCTCCATCAATGCATGCGGTGTTTTTTTTTTTTTTTTTGTCTTTTATGATAGATACGAATAATAGAGAGTTTTAGTAGACTGTATTCCAGAGCTACGCTTTGCTAGCGGGAGCGCGTGCCGTCGCATTGAGACGGGTGTAAACACAAACGGCTTCCACAAAAGTTTTCAAAATATTAACATTACCACCGTCTGTACAGCTGACAGGATCTTAAATTACAAAATTAAGGAAAGGGCAAATAAATTGATCAGTGTCAATTTGACGCACCCGCACGCGCGTCAGATTTCAATAAATTTTGTTTGGATTTCCGGTGAACTGTTGCCATTTTACAAGGATTCCAAGGAGGCTTGCCAGCCTCGCTTTCCATATTCTGTTTATTGTTATTACCTTTCTCGGAATCCTCAGTCTTCTCATCGCGCCCACTCTCTTTGAAATTGTAATCCGTGCTCAAGTATCAAACTGCATCACTATGCATACTTTTTTTTCCAGCGGTGTAATAAAATGTTATTACTCAGTTGTAGAACAGAGTAATGTGTGGTACACCCCGTGTCTCAGAGCAAAATGACCTTGCGCAGGCTGGACGAACTATTGCAAAGATGTTGGCTACTTTTACAGCATAAATTATTTTTACCTCCAGGTAACAATTTATGTCGTAGAGACAGTCGGCGCAACAAAGTTTCGCAACAGGAAACAGTTTTACTGCAATCGCGCAACAATGTTGTAGCAACAGTCACAACACTGCAGAAGTGTCCGCTGCTAAAGCACTGCGGCAACTGTGTCGGTCAACCATTGATTGTTTCATGCTCGCAACAGTTACCGAAGCATTGCCTTTACCCAGCAAAATGTGTGCTGTCCTGATGTTGCTAAACTGTTCCCGTGGCAGATTCAAAAACGGTTTGCGTTTACACTGCCAGAATGCAGTCGCCAAACATTACTTTCCAAAAGTGTTCCAACCGTACGACACAACAGTTTCGCGCTAGGTTGGGATAGATGTTTCGAGGAATTGTTGCGGAAACACTGGACACCATTGTTGGTTGACTGTTGCTCAAACCTATTCGCCAGACGTTGCGTGCCACAAAGGAACTGCAGCTGTACATCAGTTTTTTCCAACTGTTGCCGCATGCATCTTCTCAACATTTGCACTGCTTGACCAGGCAGCGCTCCTCGCGACAGTGCTTCCTCATGATCGGGGCAACAATGTCTTCCTTTTGTTGCTAGAGTCTGTCATGGCCACAGCTGCGTGGCATAGCTTGGCGGGTTTTCCTTACTTGTCTCGCAACAATTAAAAAAACAGTTGAGAAGCCTTTCCGCAACTGTTGCGGGCACATCATAGCGGAACTGTAGAACAGCCAACTTTACGAAACTTGGTATACTTCCATGGAACATTCCACGAAGAAATGGCACCAATCGGTAAAGAGAAACCTGGATATCGTCGATCGCAACGCCGCCATTTCTCCAGCCTCGAAACAGCGCAGCTGCTTCCACTGGTTCGAAGTATCGCACTTGAAATCGTCAACGGATATTACTCAACTTTGGCTTCTATCGGCAATCTCGTAGCCGAAACAGAACAGATACAGAGGAAGGGATCTAGGGTTGCCAACCCCCGTCTCCCAAGCGGGCGTGCCGTGAATTATTCCAGAAGTCAGCACGCGCCCAGGGCGGGACGGGCTACCTAAAATCGCCGGTGATACGTGGTTGTATAAAAACAATATTAATTGTGCTGCGAAATCTTGTAAACTAATTTTTTTTTAAAACCATCACGTTCCCGCTTTTTGATATCAATCTCCAATAAAAGTTCCCATAAAATTTGTTTTCCGTTTCGTTTTTTATGCAAAAAACAAGCTTTCTAAAAATCATGGTAACCAGAGTCCAGATGCTGGCCGGAGAAGTTACTGTGGATGCTAGTAGAGGGCGCCACCGCCACCTTGTTGTGGAATTCGCCGGCACCGTCAGCACCGCTCCGTAGACTTATGCGAAGCTCCCTGCGATGACCGCCGCTTTAATGACATTTCTTTTAAAAAGAATTGTTCCGAAATCATATGTCTGAGGAGTATCATGAAACTGCCTATTATTCATGTGCTCTACTGCTGCTTGTGGTTTTCTAATTGGGTAAGTGGTACGATATCACCTTCCGCGCCGTTATGAACACTATCACGCTACCGTGCCGCTGAGACAAAATAACCACCCAATGACTCAGCTGAAAGTGATATACTCAAAGATTAGCAGAACATCCCACTCACGTAATACACTCCCCCCCCCCCCCCCCCTTTGCATTTATATTCATATCGTAATCCGCTTAAAGGAGTCATGACATTATTTTTTCATTCTTCCTTAGCTTCAATTCTCAACACAAAAGCGGGTTGAGAAATTACGTGGTCGTGACATGCTTTTGCGTCGGTGCGATGACTCGAAGCTTTCACCGTGTTTTTGAACACACCATATAACTTGTCATTCGCAAGTGATAATAAGTACTGTCAGGGCACTCACTGACCACGAACGCGAATCCGCATAGTTGTTAACGAGCGCATCCGAGTGACGCAATTCTAGTGTGCAATGCGTGAGGTCGGGTCGGCTGACGTGCTTTGGGTTTTTCTGGCATGCTCTGAGAACAGCGGATGTATCACAGTAAAAAGACGGAGAGCTTTCAAGGGAAATAAGGTACAAAATAGTCTCCTACATCTCTCAATGTTCGTAACCGAAAAGCTGACTTTTGACTTTCTACCCTCTTTATTTTGGCCCACTAAACGACATGTGAATAGTAAACCCCCAATGGTAAAATAATTTATCCCAGCCCAAAATTAATTTTATGTCGAACAACGAGGATAAAAGGCGCGAACACAACAGGACGAAAAAAGAACCACGTACGACACGGACAAGCGTCAACTTCCAACTGATTTAATAAAACACGAGATATGTCAAACTGTCGATCCCCATCGCCTAAACGCATGCAACAGATAAAGGTTCCTATCGCTCATCACACGCAGCCCCCAAGAAATACAATTTCTTTATTTAGCAGATAAAGGGATGGCTGCTAACGGATTTGTCAGCCGCTTCGTGTATACCGAAAGCTTTAATTTGTCCATATTCCATTTTCTTCTTCCCTCTCTTAAAGGGATACTTCAACGAAATTTGAAATATTCCCGTCGTGTTCAAAAATGGGTTGAATATGATCCACAATATCCGTAAATGACAATCGCACGTTTGTATTTTGAGCCTGGTGCCTGTATTTTTCGTTATAAACGGCCCACTCTGGCAAGCGCTCGGAGAAGGCCCAGCGGAGACCACGTGACATCCAACGCAATCGTGACGTAGGTCGTCTCAAGATGAGCAAAGCTACGGCGAGGCTGACGTCGAGAGGATGGCCTAGTCGTTCCAGCCACCGAAGCGGCTGCTTTTGTACGAATTTTGAGTGACGGGTTAATCTTCTATAATCTTGTAGGGGGACAATAGCGACTTCTGCGACACACAAAAGGCATTCTCGGGAAGAGGGGAGTTCCTCCTGCCCCTCTTCTCTCGTCGTGGCCGGAGACGAGACAACCTCCGTCACTAGCTGTCAAGGTTCCTAGACGGGCATTACAAGCGAGGCGTTAGCGACATCCACCAGGTGCTCTTTGCTAATCGTTTAATTCGTTTTAAAATTCTTTTTCGTGACTTTTTTAACAAGATATTGGTGTGTTCGATGTGATGCGGCTTTTTTGAACACATATAGACCAAAAAATGAGCGCCGAAATTTCGTTGTAGTATCCCTTTAAAGCCTTTAAAGAAATTCCTGCATCCGCCCCTGGTCTCGCCTTTGAATATTTTAATAGACCTGTACCAATTAGCTCCAAAACAAATTTCTGCTTAATTTCATGGCCCTTTTAAATCTGGAAATCAATAAAAGTAAAAGCGCGTCGAAAAAAAAAAAAAAAAAAAAGCCTCGCTGTAAGTTTCAGTTTTTTTTCAAAGAGGGCAATGTAAATTAACTCGACGCGCAAGTTCGGAACTGAGAGTCTAATTTTAACATCGCCGCTTTTGTTCCGGGAAGCGGTCATAACACATGAACATGTCGGGACCACACCGAATCTTGTAAACAACTTTGGAACGACGCCCAGTGACGGAACCTTACATTTTTTGTTACGTCCCTGTTTATGTTCGAAGTAAAGCGGTGTTATCTATCTCATCAGGAAGACCATTTTTAAAGCAGCACTCAAAAAATAAAAATTGCAGAAAAAGTTTTTTTTTTTTTTTTTTATTTACATGAGAAATCAGAGAAACACGGAAGCACACTATTTAAGTTTCAAACACTTTGGGGGGCTTTTGTAATTGAACTTTAAACTGTAGCCAGCTGACATTATAATCGCTTTTTTGATTGTTATGTACACCTCAGATACAATGAATACAAGTATGTTTTAGTTCATTGCCTACGAATGACAGACAGCTACTTTGACGAGCTCTGAGTGGGCGCTAAGCATAAATCAAATTTTCCTTTCATGCTACCCATAAGACGAGCGCAGTCCTTTATAGCTGTCCATAAACTGTATCCCTTTCCAAGTGGCAGTTATTTCACCGCTGCGCAAAATCGCACAGAATTCCCGTTTTGCTACCAGCATATATATATATATACAGACCTCAAGCCAGCTCCCCTGAACCCATCCGGGTTCTGGTTTATACGGGCAGCAGAGAGGCCGTCACTAGGCTTGGGCTCACACCCCGTCAGGGCTCCCTCTGCCAGCGCATTAAGACCCTATGCGCTGAACTGCTCTCCACCCGCAACATAGAGGTGCGGGTGGATTGGGTACCGGGACACGCGGGCGGCCGAGGCAACGAGGCCGCTCATGCGTGTGCGAGCGCGCAGTCAAGCATCCGCTCCGACCCGGATATTTTGGTCCCACCTGCACTACTCGACCCCGATCCCTGGGAAAAAAAGGCAGCAGCCAAGAAGGCGGATCGCCTTAGTCTCAAGGAGCAGACTCCCGCCAACCCTTCACCCCTGCCGAGAAATCTGCCTAGAGGTGCACAAGTGCTCATTCACAAAGCACGCACCGGGGCGGCTATTACTGAAGACGTCCTGGCCCGATGGAGAACCTACACCCCCAAGAGAGGGCGCCCGCCTGCTACAGAATACTCAGGCGGTACATCCACCTCACACACGAGTTCCCACTCCGAGTTAGTGGAATCCACCGAGGCTCCCAGGCCGGCGGTGACCTGCTCTACATGTTCAAAGGCGTTCCCCCTACGGTCCGACATCTACTCTGGGAGTGTGCGGGGCTGCAAACTGAACGGAGTTGTTTTCTAGACCCCAATGTGCGTGCCTACGAGGACTGGATTAACCCCAAGAGTAGTTAGTGCCTGTGCGAAAGAGGCGCTGCTGTCCCTCTGGGACTTCGCGCGCGCGACGGGCATTGACCGAAGGATATAATAAACTTAATTTTCGTTTTCTTTAATCCGCCCCCTCTAAACCGTCCCCTCCAGGCCGTCCCGCCGTCCTTATCTTAATAGAGTGTAAGAACAACAATATATAAATATATATATACTTTTTTTTACATTTAGAGAACAGTTAGTGTTTTTTCGTTAAAGGGCCCATGAAACGAATTTTGGGCTGGAATAAATCAATCAGACCGGTTTCGTGGCCGAGTGGACGCACTACCCCTCTCTAGGCAACTGTGTCCACAGTAAAGAAAAAAATATTGAGCCACCATCTTGGCACTTCGTGCCTGTGAGTTTAGGACTCTGGGAATAATCAGTCACAAGCTGATAGCCATATAAAGCAAATTTCATGTTTAAAATCGTCGCTAAAGGGTGGAGCTCTTATCGTACTTAGTTTAATTAGGGAGCCTTCAAGTGCGCTTTGCTAGGGTGATGCCACCCTTTCTAATACCGCTCGCCGACAAACCAGCAGCCATTTTGGTTCTCGGCGATAATTTGTGGGGCTTATAACTAGGGTTCCGTGTTTTCGGTTAAAACCGAAAAAAGCCGAAAAACATCCGTCGGTAAAATTTTAGTCAATTCGGTTTTATCCGATAAACACCGATTTTCAAAATCCCAATACATAAAAAAAAAAAAAGTCGCATAAGTTTATTTAGAATACCGGGGCAGTTGTCCGGAGGAGAGGGCAATTCCGTTTCTTTTCAAACTTTTGACTGACAAAAGGGGAGCTTATCTTATCTTATCTAGTCAAGGTCGGATCAGGACAAATGAGCGCCAGTTTCAAGGTTGGACCGTACCATCTGTGCTTTTTACGGGGAGGAGGGTATGTGTTTCTCTAAGACTGCTATGGAAGCTATGATTCTGGCGGGTCAGCTGAAGTCCCTGCATAACCCCGTCACTTCGCGAATACACGGCCCTTGTCTGTGAAATTGGCGACTGCAAGGACTTCAACATGGGGAGAAAACGTAAGCTTCCTAGCGACTACGTTAAGGAGTTCCCTGATTTTGAGGTATCGACGTCCGCTGAAGCAACCCTCGTTTGCAAGTTTTGTCGAGTGACGGTCAGCGTGAACAATGGCAAAGGTGCCGTGAGGATTGCAGAGCAAATGCACTCCCAACGCCACGTACAACTGAAGAAACCTCGTCTGGACACAGGTGAGTCCTTTTTAACCATTGATACTGTGCATTTTTAGTTACGTGAGACTAGCGAAAGCTCCGATTTAAAGTGACTCCTAGAAACTTACATTTACAGCGCACGCCCCTTTGCCATGAATTTCTATGAGGTTTTTATCTATCCTGATAAGAATCGCATCTTGACAGCCACTTTTCTCATTTCGCCTTGGTATTCTTCAGATCACTCGTCGCACCAAGACTCAATCGAGGAATGCATCACCCGATCCAGATCTAACAGACAAGAAGCAGATGACATTCCACACCAGTTTTGTCGTGCACTGTTCCATGCTGGCGTACCCCTGCACCAGGCTGACGGACCCCTTGGCAGCCTTTTTCGAAGCAACCTTAGCCGACGTAGCTGTGTTGTGTTCTGATTCAGCCTCCTATATGCAGAAGCTTCACAAGGATTTGCAACTATCCAGCCCCGAGTTCAAAGCACTCCGCTTCAAGGATCCATGCCACCTCCTCAACAACGTTCTTGATGATGGACTTAAGACGGACTCGTTTGTGGTCGTACACGACTTCGTCGTGCACCTTCCGGCCCTGTTGAAGTCGTCCCGAGAGCTGCACCGTAAGTTCGGTCTGGTGTGCACAAGTATGGGAATGAAGATCAAGTGCCTTTCGACTGTGAGCCCATCCCGGTGGTTTTCTTTTCACGAAGCCCTCGAAGACATCCTGGACTACTGGCCTGCCATCCTGTCATTTTTGAGAAGCGATGATGCTAAAGGGAAGAAGTGCGAGAAGCTCAAGGCTCTTGCCTCATCCCCTCATGATGTGCATGATTTACTGATCAAGCTGAAGTTTCTCAAGACAAACTCGTCAGATGTGCTGTCAATTATTAAGGAACTTGAAGCAGAGAGCACATTTGTGTACGAGGTTTATCCGATACTAGGGGTTCGTTTCTGCGCACTGCTCAGTCAATGGCGTGACCCATCCGAGACAAGCTTAATATCTGATGTCGCTAGTCTGCTAGACCTCCTTGATGAATGTAACCGCTCCAGAACTATTGCAGACCTTTATGAATACTATGCTGCTGTAACTAGAAAGTGGTCCCAAACAGTCGAGAGGAACCTTGCTGATGAACTGAAGTACACGAGCGAATCGTTTTGGTACAACGTGCAAATTGTGAATCCAAATGTGAAGCTTGAGCTGCCCCGCCCGTTTGAAAACTATGAGCACATTTTCAGGCTAGTGTTTCTTGAAACTGACGACATGCGCTAACTCATTGATGATTTCGGAAATTATCAGAGCTATGCAATCCCCAACATTGTTGATCCTCTGTCATTTTGGAAACTTCATGCTGTCCAGTGGCCAGTTTTCTCACGCTGTGCGCTCAGACTTTTAGCTTTACCCGTTTCCAGCGCTAATGTCGAGCGAGCATTTTCTATGCTAATTGTCATCAGTCGGAAGGAGCGCGCTGCCATGAGTGATGCGAACTTGGTTAAGTATGCTTGCATTTATTATAACAAGCTGTAAGGCTTGTTGTAATATATACAAGCATACGGCCCCGTATGTATATATATGTGCTTTTGTTTGAAGTGTAGATCTGTGCTCACTGTAAGTCTTTCTCGCGATTAAAGTGGCTTTCAGCGTTTTGATGCGTTTTTGTTTAAGTATTATTCTATTTATTTATAAGTATACCATTAAGAATACAGTAACATTTAAAATCCGAATTTCGGAGAATTGGGAACTTAAAAAAAAAGCACCGATAAACACCGAATTTTCGATAAAAAATAAACTCCGAAAAACATCCGCCGAATTTCTTCATAAATCAACACCGAAAACACGGAACCCTACTTATAACCCTCCCGGAAACAAGCACCTTATCTCACAAGTTCGGAGCAGCGTTGTGGAACCCACGGTGGGAGGATTAGCATATTCCCCCTCGGATGGGAGGACCGATGGACACAAAGGTCACTTTCCGACGCAGAGGGAAACAATGAGAGGAACAAAATGGCGGTGGAAGAGGATTCATAATGGAACAGAGCAAATTTTTGCAAGGACAGAGGAAGAAACTGGACAGGACGAGCGCTGACTAACAACTGAAAGGTTTATTCTCAGGAAACCACGAAGAAAAACATACGACAACACGACTCTCTAATCACGAATTCGACCTCACTGTCCAGCTGGACAGTGAGGTTGAATTTTTAGATCGGGGATGACGCATATAACATTGTGTAACTGATAGCGCCCAATTTTGTGAGGCGCATGCGCATTTCTATCGTGATTAGAAAGTCGTGTTGTCGTATGTTTTTCTTCGTGGTTTCCTGAGAATAAACCTTTCAGTTGTTAGTCAGCGCTCGTCCTGTCCAGTTTCTTCCTCTGTCCTTGCGAAATTCGCGATGTTCCATTATGAATCCGTACCAACTCGCCCAGCTATCCTGTTTACTAAGGTGGAAGAAGGTCTGGGAAAGGGAAACAGGCAGTTGGCATCACTCTATGCGAAGCGCACATGAAGTCGCCCTAAGTTTAATGCCTCCTCGCCCCGCGTTTTACTCCTTTCCATAGAAAGCCATCCTCCTTGCCCTCCTTCCGCACCACGCCCCCCACCGCCATGTCTGGGCGAGGCCCACAAGGCGCGTGCGCCTCCGTGCCGGGTCGTACTTATTTGCTATTGCATACGGCGGACTAGAGTTTTTCTTTTTTTTTCTTTTAATATAAAGACAGTTTTGCTTTCTAACGTGAAGAAACTAGCTTTTGCGCAGATTTATTGGAGCTCTAAAGCACGTGAAGAGGTCTTGATCAGCAAGCAAAAACGCAAGCAGAGTTGGAATCGCTCGGGTGTGAAGACAAGCTTTCTCCAATTCCGCTAAATAAAAAATAAATAAAAAAATGCCAACGTAGTTTTGAATATTTTGGGACGTCGGCATGCACTGCAAAAATATATTTTGTTTACCCGCTTATTGCAGCAAGAGCTGAGAGCAGGCACACGATAGACTGCACCTCTCCCTGAGTGGTTCGTAGGAGGACTGCGTTGCTGGCGGGAGCTCGTGCCGTCGCTTTGAGCATGGATTGAGCACGCGCCCGCAACAATCGCAGTTCATAGCGTACGTTCTACTAAAACTTTTCATTTTCTTGGATAAAGTGCAATTGCAGACTCGGCATCACTCGAGTTAGGCAAATAAATGACACCACAACGCGTGAAAAACCAGGGCTTTTCGGTGATTTTAAGCAACCGCTCGTTTTGCCAAACCAGCAGCTTGGTTTACTTCGTATACATTTTATAAACGTCGAATATTACCTAAGACTGTGAACATGCGACGACTGCTATTTACGCGCCTCGTGCATATAACTACCCACCAAATACATTCACTTGTATCGCCTCAGTTAAAATTAAAAAAAAAAAATAGCGTGATCGGTTGCCTTGGCAGTGCGTTTCTCATTTCGCCCAATTATTAGCGAGGCCCTCTTCATCCTTACTCTGTTTCGAGATATTGTTTTGACGTCCTCACGCGCAAGGTGCGCCGTTGAGTTCACTTGCAAGGCATATAAGCTTTGCCGCACACCCGCGGGCGTGCCTTACTGCATGAGTTAGATATAAGGAGAAAGAGATCTTTCAGCAAAGCCTTAAAAAGACAATAACAATTTTTTTCATTGTCAATAAAAAAATTTTATTAATCACAAATGACAAATCCCATACAAAAATGAAGACAATAAAATATATATTGTTACAAGGCAAAATATTGCACATTCGGAAGAGGTCGGTGTGGAAAAATGGAAGGAGTTATAAATGGGCTTGAGTTTCCTGAGGTCAGTCTTTGCCAATATCACTGGTTAAAACTGATCGTTCGTGAAGTGAACCTGAAAAATAAATGCAGCATCGCATAT
Source organism: Ixodes scapularis (assembly GCF_016920785.2). Classification (NCBI taxonomy): domain Eukaryota; kingdom Metazoa; phylum Arthropoda; class Arachnida; order Ixodida; family Ixodidae; genus Ixodes; species Ixodes scapularis. The sequence goes on along the minus strand of NW_024610190.1, from coordinate 666,424 downwards.
TTTTAGTTGCCACTTGTCAAGCATCAATCGCGGAAATATGTTGCACAAAAGTGCGATTTGCTCGATCGTTGCTCACTCTTCTTTCACTGACGCAGTATGCTCCTGGTAACACTGCAACCCTCTTTACTTTAGTGGCACTTCAGTCTCTCACGAATTGTTCTTAAAGGGGCGGTGCAACAATTTGCGGACTTTGGCTAATTAATTGCGGGAATTGATCCCGGCCACATATAAAACGGAGGACCGAAAACTATTCTTTCCTGCTTGCCCTAGTTTTCATTAAAAAAATAAAAGAAATTGGTATCTCTGGCACCCCTCAACTCAACATTGAAGTGGCACCAGCTTCGCCTGTGACGTCATTCGGAGTGGCGTTGGTTTCCGGTTGGGTTCCTCTGGCTTCCGTTTCCCCAGCGCTCGCCGGCTCGCCAGGCTCGCCGCTCTCCCGCTCTCCCGCCGATTCCCGACCAACGTGGCGGCATGGGCGGACGGCCTGAGCGACGTCGAGCGCAAGATGCTTACGTATACACCAACTCAACTCTCCTACGTCACGCCGCGGTGGTGGCGCGCCGGACGCACTTCCGGTCTGGGGCGGTGGGCAGAAGTCGCCGTGCCAGACATGCATTCCTGTGTTCCTTTGGAAGAAACGGGACAAAAGACGTGCCTTCTCGTCAAAATTCTGCGACGGGGGCTGTACCAAGAGAGTCTAGAAAGTTTTTGAACATCAGTTTTCATGTGTTTTTGCCCCCTCCGTTCGTCCGAGGACGTGGATAGTAGCCGTGAAAAGGGCAAACAAGACGCTGTCGAACTACGATTGCGTGTGCGGGCCACAATTTGTGGTCGCCAGATGTATTTGCTTTGTTCCAACATGAACGAGAGAAAACCCCCAAATTAACCGGACCACTCACGGGTTCAGTGCGTCTTCAAATTCACACGGCCGCCTGATCGTTCGAAGTTTCGTCTGCTCTTTCAAAGTTGTCTGCTTTTTGTCGTCTGCTCGTTCAAACAAAAGCGGCCCGTAGACCTAACTTTGACCCGGTGATTGCAATAAGAAGTAATTGCAGGCCTCAAAAGGCTTAAGTAGGCTTGGTGTAAACAGTAGATACAAGATGTTAATTATTGGTACCGGTGGCCATCACCTACTTATTACGCTTGGTCTGTTCCCGCTTCCGATTTTCAGTATCGACGTCGATCATCGCCGCTACCTTTTACACTTTTGCAGCACGAGCGACGTCGCGACCGAAAATAGCTACAAGAACCTCATCATGGTTTTGGCGTCCATTCTGCAGCGTTCATGCGAATGAATCGCCGCACGTCAAATTATTTACGGAAAGTTTAGCGGCGTAACGAGCCTTGATAATTTCGCTCAGACGATTCAAGTGGTATGACATTGCGATGACGACGTAGAATCGACAACTCCAACGCGAAAAAGAGTATCCATACTCACACAGACGCCGACAACGTGACATTCGAATGGTTTGTTGACGCGGGACGCGGTGCTTCTTGCCCGTACTTCATTGCGCGTGCGTTCGAGCTGTCGTCTGCTCTTTCAAACTTGGCTGCTTTTTGTCTTCAGCTCGTTGAAACGACAGCGGCCCGTAAACCAAACGTTGACCCGGTAATTGCGATAAGAAGTAAGTGCAGGCATCAAAACACTGTTGAAGGTTGGTTGGGGTAAGTCGGTTAAGTGTAAACAGACACAAGAATTAAGTTGTTGATCATTGTTATCAGTGGCCAGCACCGACTTGTAATGCCCGATTCTACTTGCGGTTTTTAGTATCGATGTCCACCATCTCAGCTACGGTCCACGCTTTTGCAGTCCGAGCGACGTCGCGACTGAAAATAGCGAGCAGAATCTCATCGTGGGAGTCAGGCTTTAGCGCCCATTCTGCGGCGTCCACGTGAAATGAATCGCCGCACGTCACATTATTGACGCAAAGTTTTGCCTCGATAGTTTTGCTGAAGCCGCTCAAGTAGTCAGACATTGTTAGGAGGACGTAGAATCAACAATTCCAACGCGAAAAAGAGCACGGGGACTCCCACCGACGCCGACAACAACGCAATTCAATGGTTTGTTTATGGGCGACGGCGGGCTTCTTGCCCACCATCCACCGCGCATGCGCGGCGCCGGTGGCGTCCGCTAGGGGCGCTCCGGTTTGTTTGTAAACATGAGTTGGTGTATAGTAAGTCAGTTGAACTTGTGCGGCGGGCAGTCGACGCGGCGGGCAGTCGAAGTCGAAGTCGAGGTCGAGACACCAGGAACAATAACGATACCATGATACTACGGACCACGACCAACGCACTCCGTCGAGCGAGGGAAAGACAAAACGTCCGGGTTGCTCGTGTAGCCGCCGTAGGCGCCTCGGGCGTCGACGGATGATGCCGACGGCAGGTTTGGTTGAATTGCGGTAGATGGCGCCACAAATAATTCATACCCTTTTAGCGGCAATATTAGGCTTTTGAAGCGTTTCTGCATGCCTAAACAACAAGATTTTTTAAACTTCACCTTAAATCAAGCTTACAATTGCCTAGCACTATCACTTACAAAAACCACTCCGAATGACGTCACACCACAGGTTCCATTTGCGGCCACCATGTGGCCGCAGGTTGGGAAAAAAAAAAGCGTTTTTTATTTTGTGATTACGCAGCGAAATAGAGGTATTTTGGGGTATGGTGGCACTTTTTTTCTTACTTGTGCCGAAGTCAACAATATAAAAAATACAAGCTGCACATTCGTTCAGTGTTAAAATCATAAAGTCGGCCGAATTAAAGGGGCGGTACGCCCCTTTAATTTGGCCGACTCAGTGTAAGCGAGCGAGTCAGCTTTCATAATCAAATACGCGGGAAAAGACGTGCCAAAGTTCTTCGTGCCGGTAATTTTGTTCCATGTTTATCTCGTCTTAAGCTCTTATTAGTCGATCTTCATCGGCGAGACCGAAAGAGACAGTTAATACGATTCAGAGTTTTACAATGACTTACCTGGCAAAATCTCCCTCCGGAGGCAGTCGAAACTTTTCCGGCCGATCCGGTTGAGCCATTCGAGTGTTTTTGTTTTAGCATATCGTTCAGTCACTCCCGCTGCGGCTATCCGCTAGCCGCTACGACCTCCGCTCTGTGTGGCGTAGCGGAACCACCACGTTCGCAACCCTCTACGGACTACAGCGTTACGAGAGCTAACGCAACGCCACTAGCGGCTCTTTCGGACACTAGAGTCGTGTAAAACTGTATTCTAAAGGACTTCTTCGCAACAATTTTATTAATGTCGTTTTCTGAATAGAATATTTTTGTTCTTTATTGAATAACGTGCTAATCGTTGCTTCTTTTGTAAGTAAATGACTATTATGTTTGTAATTTAATACAACTGGAGGGCCAAACTGTCGAAGCTAAACCGATATCAATCAACCGCCAAAGCCACCGAGAAAAATCTCCATAAATAAATGACAATTACCCTGGCTCTTCTGTTGTCTTGTTCACCGAAAAGGAAACGCCACGGAAATCCCTCACATCCTCCTGCTTGCTCGCTTCCTTGGTCAGTTTTTTCCTCACGACAAAGCGGCCGAGCAGGAGGCCGCCACCTTCGCTCGCAACACCGCAAACTGCAAAGCTTTTCTTCTTTTTTTTTCTGTGGCCGTACTTAGCATGTTTGCCAAGGAGATAAGAAGGGGAGGAGAGGGAGGGGGCATGACGTAAGCCGTGTAGCCTCCACAAGCCATGCTCATTTTCCTCCTGACACTCCTCACTTATCGGGCCAACGTGACTACAGCATGTGACCATCGCGTTGTTAATGGTTGCGGGTAACAGGGAGCGTGGTGCTGGGGGATTTTATTTATCAGTCATCACAACTAGAAACTCTGGCCCGCGCCCAGCCGACCGATTCTACGACTGCTGCGCTTCGTTATGTACCCTCAACTGTAAAGTAAATGCATTCTTTTTTTCTACAGAGCGTTACCATCCTGAAAACGATAGTATTCAACCTAGAACGCCAGCGCTGTAACGATTGCCTGTTGGTGTGTTTTGGGTAATGTACAGCGAATCTGAGGGGAGTATTCTTTTTGACCTCCTGGCCACTAATTACTACAGTGGCCAAAGCAAGAATAAATTATACACACACATGACTGCGTAACTTTGTCGACCCGACGGGTTAGACCAGGGCAGTACACAGGAAATATCTTTTTTTTTTCTTGGGGGGGGGGGGGGGGGGGGTGGGGGGGGGGAAAGAGGGTTTCCGGAAAATTGTGGCCATCTTGAATGGCCGTTTTTTACATCTAATTAAAAAAAAAAACAGAAGCATATGATTGGCCTATAATTAAAGCGCAGCTGAAGAGCTTTTCGAAAAAAATGAGTCAATGGATGATTCTGACGTGTTTTTGCCTGCTGAGTCCAAATATCGCAACCATTTGACCCAAAATAACCCCTAAACGCGAAAAGAAGCCAAGAAAGGAGAAGTGATCGCCGCAGCGGCAAGCCATTGGCTAGTCACGCGTGACGCGCCACTACGTCATAAAAGGACCATCTCGATTCCAGTGTTGCCAGATTGGGCTATATATAGCCAAATTGGGCTACATTTTTTTCTAGTTGGCGTCAAAATTTTGCGTTTGGCTGTGTGGCTATTTTTGGGCTATATCTAAAGGTGCGGCGAACTCTTGTTGAACCTCAGGTTCGACGTCAAACTTTGAGGTTCGACTAGTTAATTTTCGAACCTCTAGTCAGTTTCGAAAAACAAAAATTGTTTCTCTTTCGGCTAGTCGAGAGGAGGGAGAGGAAGGAGAATGACTTCAAACTTCTACAAACTTCGGGGTTTCCACAATGCGCAGAGAAGTAGTGCTAGCAGAGCTCAAGCGGTCTCCCCACAGCGCAGTGAAGCAAATCAAACAAACAAATTGCACTGTTTCTACAGGTACGGTAGCGCGTCTTCTACCAGGACGTAGACTGAACTCTCCAAACGCAGCTTTGGTGCCCATTGCGAAAATTCTTAGGCATCGCCAACTTTAAGAAAAGAGATACAATCAAAAATAGCGTGAACCGGAACGGGGGACGCTCATATACTACACACAGAAAAATAGACGGGTGGGTTATTAGTAAGAACCTTATATATAGGGGGTGCTGGTTTGAAACTCCCAGTTCTGACTGTTCTGCTTCTGCATTTTTTTTTTTTTTTTTTTTTACTGTATGATTATATTTCCCGGGCTTCACAATACAGCTGTTTATGTATGTTTTCTATTTCTGAAAACCTACGAAGGATGGGTAATTGTTTCACAAATTTTCATCCTTCTGAAGCTTTTTTGTTTTATATATCAGGGGACCTAATGTACACAAAAAGTGGCGCATCTGAGGGTTGAAAACGAGAATTAAACGTGTTGTTTTTTGCGCGTATGAGATATTGTCAATAAAAGGCTTAAAAATTGTTGTTTTTAGTCTTGGCTATTTTGGGCTATATTTATTTTATGGCTTTGGCTGTATTTGGGCTATACCTCCCAGCCGTTTGGCGTTTTTTTTTTTTTTTTGTGGGACCATCTGGCAACACTGCTCGATTCTCGTTTGTTCCGTCGCTTGCGGATGTAGCCGGACGCCGGGTTTTCTGCTCTTGTAAATCAGATTCGGCTTCTGATTTTCCGAAATCTTTCGGTGAATCCGAAAGAGGAATGTGTCCAGACGACCCTGGACGTGACGTAGTACGCGTTACAGCCGTCGGCAAAGTAGGAAAATGACCCCCTGCAGTAATAAACGCAGACACGAGGAACCGCTTGCGGGGACGCGACATGGCCGGCTTCATACCTCCAGGAACGTACTGACTGCCACGTATTGTAACCTAAAACGTTGACAATAAACGGAGTGCTATTGACGGGACGCGTCAAGCCGGATTAGGGTGACCGTCCCCAAAACGGTCGTCAGAGGACAAGAATTCTGCACACATCGGCCTTCGTGCTTGCCAGCTGCTGGACACGTGAGCGTGCAGGCTGCATTGTTCACCAAGGCTGAAGTTGTTTGAAGGGATAGTATAATCGGCTTCGGGCGACGGGAGAGCTTCCCCTGAGATGAGACGGCTGATGAGACAGGGCCGCCGTCCTGCCACCGCCATGTCCTTTCGAACTATACGAATAATTGCGCAGAAGGTCATCCTTGTGATAGCGGTACCCTCTGCTGCGTTTAGTTTGTTTGCCACCAACTATTACGCCATTATAGCTTTAGGAAAAGTAGAGATATGTGCCCGGCAGCCATTAATTTGATGTCGAATTCGTGAAAGCTTCCTGGGCTCGCATACATTCGCATACTTCTACCAAGATTTGTTGACTGCATTACACCACCACCAGGCATTTTCATCGTCCAATCGCATTTGCACGGCACAAAGAACCATTGCATGACACAAACGTTATTCCCGACTTTCACGACCCATAGGGGGCGCACTGGTGTCTATCAAAATGGCTGTCAGCTGGATGATCCTCGTAGAACGGCGCCGTACGAGGCTGGGTCTGCGACACGTATGTAATTCTATTTCTGCTTCATACGAGCAGTATTAGAGCCTTTGCGTTATTTTTTCATGCCAGGAATGTGTAGGCAAGCCCATTTATTGAGGCAAATCATCCAGCAGCTAGGGAGCGCGATTCTCACACAGCGGTACCACCATCGCTGAAAGTTGCAAATACGGAAAACACTGCGCGACTTGTAAAAAAAGAATTCAATTCAGAACAAAAGGCTACATGCTTTGTATTTCTAAAAAGCTCTCCTGAAGAGAATATGAACGTATGGAAAGAAAATTTAACAAAATTTACGTTTACGTTTAAAAACTATATAACCTCAAATATTATCAGAAACTATAAAAAAACATAGGAAAAAAATGTTTATGCTAAAACAAGTTGCACCGTGAAACTTTCATTATGAACTGCATGACCACTTATTAGAGAAAGCCCTCCTCTCCCAAGTGACTGGGTAGCGGAGTAGATTAGAAGCAAACGAAAACAATCTTGGGATACCCAAGATTGTTTTCTTTTGTTTCCCAGATTCCCCCGACCCAAGTCGGTCCGGAAAGTAGAGTCACTTCAACAATATAAAAAAAAAAAAAAACAACACTAAAACATTAATATAAGGCGGTTAGCACAAGAGAGCCAGTGGAAACTCGCTATTTTGCTACATGACCGCGGCTTTTCTAGTACAGTTCTAATAACGTAATGCCTTTTTTCTAGAACAGTCGACCTAAAAATCCTACCTAGTTACGTTTCCTTTTTTCTCGGGACTTTTAATGCGCTGAATCGCCTTCTTACGTTCAAAGATTGTCGCCAGAGCGTCGGGTTCAGGCGAGCCTTCTTCAGACCCAAACCCATGCGTACGTAGTTTTCATATGCGCCGTCCGAAACACGTTTCGAACAAAAAAAACGGTGTACTTGTTCAAACCCAGCCACCCCTTTAAAATCTTGGTGTCGGAGTGAAAACGACGATAAGCGGGAATACTGCGACGAGCGCTGTTCGTGCAAGCCGGCGGCTAGACATGAGTACGGCATCGTGCAACAACACGAGTCAGTTGGTTCGGTGCAACACCACCTAGACAGAAGGCCTCCGCATGGTTTCGTCTTCCTCTATGAAACGTCATCACAGTCGGATCGCGCTCGGTCGGCTATTGGACCCGAGTCCGACCTTCGACGCGCTGATTGGCCACGAGCCGCAGCCGAACACTGACGCAGCACTCGTGCCCAATCTCTCGCCTCAATCGTTCTGACTATGATGACGCGTGTGGAGGCCTTCTGTCTAGGTGGTGTTGTTCGGTGCCACGAGAATTCTTCAAACACGTGAACAAACAAGAGAACGATCAAAACGTCAGGCGTCAATAGCTCGACCGGTCAACGGAAAAAAAGCAAGCGCTATGCGGCGGCAGAACGACGACGGCTCGAAATTAGCCAGTAGAGCAGCCTTCGAGGGAAGCGCGGCCGGCCTCGGCGGAGTCCCCCAGCCGGTCCTTTTGTGACGTCGGCTGGCGGGCTTCCTCCCCTCTCCCCTTTCTCTCTGCTTCGAAGGGGCAGAGAGAAAGGCGCTTTTCCGGTTAATCCTTGCAGAAAATGACCAAACGAATGGGATATTCGTGATGATTGAGGACTAATTAACCAGGCTCGGGCGTTTTTTCTCATATTTAAAACCGCTTCAGCTTCCCTTTAACAATAGCGAGCAACTAAATTTTTCACATGCACCATAGTCTAGACTGATCAAGAGTCTAGCCCTCTCCCGCAGTATGTAGGGTTGGTGCCTGGCTAGAACAAAAGGAGGTAAAAAGAGGAGGCCAGAGAACAGACAAAATGGTCTAGCACGCTGGCTGCATATTAGGCGGTCGGCCTGCAGCGTGCCACTCGACACATACACAGCGTAGGGTGCGTTGTCAAGGCTAGTGGTGGGTACGTCTTGGGGGCTCCGTGGGGAACGTTCAGGAAGGAAGAATACAGGGAGAAAAGGGACGAAGTAAGAACAGGGGTCTCCGGGTTGTGAATGTAAGAATATCATGGGGGGCCTACACACACACACACACGCACACGCACACACACACACACACATACAAACACATGCTTTCAGCTTGGGACAGAAGTTATTTATTTTCCCAAACTTCGCCCCAGCAAACATTATTTTGGGGAGAGGGAACCGGGGGTAAGAGAATCAGAAAAATATACAGCCATACTTGACCCAGACCCCCCTAACAAGAGCCCCGCGCATCCTCTGCAGGATCCGGTGAGACTCAGTACTCCGTCATTCTCTTTCCACCCTCTTTTCACCGCGCGAAACACCCCATATTCCCGGCGGGCCTCCCAAAGCACCGCAGCCGTCGCATGCTCGCGGTGCTCTGGGAGGTTGAACTAACGAACAGAGAACCGATACGAGCTTCCCTCAAACGCGCGTGTTTATTGCTCGAGGGAACATTTCCTCTGTGTCACCTTATCATAGACCGCAGACGGCGCTACGAGCCATCCCAGCCATTCCAGCGCTGAAAGGGTGTCACTTTACCATCTGCGGTGTGCTATCCGAAGCTCAAGGTCATGTGATTCGTTCTCAGCCCTCGATTGGCGAAGACGGTCTCTAGGATTCGCTACGGTCAGCTGTGCGGTGGAACGGCACCCAGGCGTTTGGATGAGAGGGGAAAACAGGAGGGTTCTGAAAAGACCGGTCGTGGCCGGATGCGTTGCGGTTTTCGGCGCGGGGGGAAGACGCGCTGGAATTCACGCGACTCTGGTTAGCAGTAATAGTAAGGTGTGCACACGTGCACCCCTAACAGCATTGCTGGAACTCCAGCGAGTCCCCCACTGGGTCCCCCAATCCAGTGACTTTAGTGAAATCGAGGCCACCCCGGGCCTCTTTCGAAGTTGCTCGTCCTTTCCCCAGCCGACAGTGAAAGGGGGGGGGGGGGGGGGGGGCTCTAGTATGTTTCGGGGGGGGGGGGGGGGGGGGGGGTGGTTCTAACCCCGAAAGCCTCCGCCTGGGTAGAGCCCTGCCCAATACTACCGCATTCTTACAGCGATGATTTCCGCGCTCGCCTGCAAATGATAGCAGCGCTCTCATCGCTCTCATGTAATATCACACCACAATACGTTTGGCTTTTTCTTTTCGTTGCGGCTGCTATGCAGGTCGTTCACTGGGACGGTTTATTGCGGTCGTGACAAATCGAACCTGCTCAACTTGACTCGAGGTTGGGAGATGTTTTATTGACTATTGGAAGTGCACGGAGCACATCACGCTCCATTTTGATGGGGTCCAGCCACCGCCTTGACCTACGGCCAAAATGCATCGTTTTCGCAGTTCGGCGACCGTTGGGAATCTAAGAGAATTGTTGACCGATTCTTGTTATCGTAAAACTATCTGTGTGTCATACTTCCAGGGCTTACCGGTGAAAGGTAACCCCCGCTGAGGAAAAGCCAGTCGGAATGCGGCAGCCAACCACGCTGCAAGCGCCCATCCCGTAGTCGCCGGAAATTAGTGTCCCGACGACTGCAGGCATTCGTTTCCTCCGTTGCGATTGTGGCGATTGCCCTAATCGTCCCGTGCACAGGTCCCATGTACCAGCAGCGGTGTGTCGTCTGCTCATGATCTGCCTCAGCCACTTGTTTGCTTGCCTGCTTGTTTGCTTCACGTCTAGCCTTTGATCTGATAAAACCTACCGGACGGAGCGCGCGCAAGCCTGCTAGGAATCATTCTACAATCAACCATCCATCTCGTATGCGACATGTCACGCGCACCAATTGCTAGAAAGGTCTACGGTCACGTTGGCCACAAAATCGTTTAAACTTTTTATGACTAGGCTTCACAAGTATTACAACGCGCCCCCTCCTACTATTTAGACCCCTTGACGTTAGCCATAAATCGCTACCTGTCGCAGTCGTGGAACGGCTTTGTCGCGGCTACTTCTCGCAGCAGCAAGATATAACCTACCTTTCAGAACCACGGTCGCGAAGCACACGGACCGGACTGGCGCAGCGTGGCGGCCATCTTGAATTGCGTCCCTCGCTGGCTTTCCCAGCCCTTATCTCGCCAAGACTGGTTCTTACGAGACCCACGCTATAGCACGCCGCGCTATGCACCTCACTATTTTGGTCCGATAGCGCGCCTCCGCTAGCCTCCGCAGCTCCGAAATGTTTCCGCTAGTAGCGCGCATGCGCAGTAGCGTCGTCGCTCTAGCGTATAGCGTAGCGGGAGAGCCAAAACTATTTACTGAAACTCAATGGTCTTCGTCTCTGAAGATTTTTTTTTCCCCGTCGGGACGGAAAAAACGGTCTTCTTTCGCAATACTCTTTGTGTAGTCCTTAGCACAGCATGATGGCATCGCCTTGTCCTTAAAATCCTTGTAAAAAAAAAAAAAAAAAAAAAAAAAAAAAAAAAACGGCCGGGCCGTATAGACCGACACGCGGGCTTGACGTCATGGAGCTGCGGCGGCGCTGCGATCGCGCCGGAGCCGGGGGGTGTGGGCAAAAGCGCGCACGTTTCGCATGGGCGTCATAGCACTTCAGCATGCCGCGAAGCTGTGTTGCCGTTAATTGCGCCAAAATGTACAAGAAAAGCAGCAGAGTGAGTTTCCACAAGTTCCCGGCAGACTCTGAAAGGCGTAGAAGGTGGATAATATCCGTGGATCGAAAAGTATGGTCGCCTCGCGCGAACGACCGTATGTGCGGCAAACACTTTCTTGAAGGCAAGTGCGGCTTCTATTGCAATCTCCGTCCCGAGGCTTGCTTATGTGCAGGGAAACAATTGTCTGATCGAGACCACCCGGATTTTGTTCCCATGGCGTTCGCGCACAAAGCACCGGCCAAGCGCTCGTCGGAGGCTCGTTACGCCCGTGCTACCCAGCAGAAGGGGAACGGCGACAGAACGGCAGTGTTGTAGGCGTTACCGAAAAAAAGTAACGAAATACGTTACTCGTTACTTGCAAATAAAAGGTACGCGTTACTGAGCTACGTTAACTAATATAAAAGGAAGGCGTTACCGCTACTGATAAAAAGTAACGCACGTTACTTCTGATTCTGCGTTACTTTTTTAACTTATGATTTAACACATTTTTCGGTTTTGACGATACCGGTAATATATCAAGAAACATTATGTTCATGCACAAACTGAACATAATTACTTTATCTCTTTTTACGGTTTCACCTAAATACTTACGAGAAAAAACGCACAGAAAATCATGGCTTGACGCCTAAAACACGTAAAAAATTGAAGTGTAATTTCTTTAAGACTTAGGAAGTAGTAACGAGTAACGTAACTACGTTACTTGAAATAGTAACACAAGTACATTACCCGTTACTGTGTCGAAAATGTAGCGAGTGGGTTACTACGTTACTGAAAAAAGTAACGCGTTGCCAACAACGCTGTTACTTGTAACCTGTTACCGCCAAGACTGCAGAACGGACAAAGCGTTACTGCTTGTCATGCCTTGTGGTCATGAGGGCAGGGATAATATCATACCTTGACGTGAAGACGCTGTGTGTATTTAATCAATTAATGAATACACACACTTCCGCGGACCCACAGGCTGCTGATCCCGCCGGCAGTGCGGAAACCAACTCGAAGTAATCGTAGACCTCGTGAGACCTGTACGCCTGCACCGCGTCGGCCGTGAACTGGCTTGGCGAAAAAACTAAATAAACGACGACGTGAGCCATCGACGTCGGTGGCAGCAACTTTACGTCGGAAGTCCAGCAGGTCTTGTTTATACGGCGTACGGATCCTCGTATTCAACGCCGTCCGCGCACAGTTTGTTTCGATACTGCTGCCGTTCAGGCTCGGGCAACGAGCTCAAATAGTCGGGCATAGCATACGACATACGTTGTGAGGAAATACGACGCTCAAATAAAGATACAAGCGTCCCTACAACGTCAAGAACGAGCGCACGCCATAGAGCGCAATGGCGAAAACACGGAGAGCCGGGCTGCTTTTGCCCACATAGCTACCGCGCATGCGCGGCCTTCCGGCCGTGTTGGTAAACAGAGCCGCTCCGCGTGTCGGTCTATAGCAACGGAGCCACCGCTACGCCTCGCCCAGTGATAGCGTTGGTTTCTTGCAGACCAGCGAATCGCGCGGGATCATAAGAAGACAACGGTCGCGTGTCGCGCCCGAGAGAACTTTTGAGAGGGAAAGAGCACGAATTAGGAGAAAGTGCTCTTCCCCATTTCAGACAATGGTTCGCGTTACCTTTCAGTCTCGCTAAACGCGAGCGGCCCAGGTTTTAAGAGTGAGTTTCCCAACCCCAGAGGGCAACGCGCTGCCTCGCCTCGCCTTCCTCTTTTCTTCGGCTACATCATGATACAAGAGAGCAAGGAATCTCCATCCGTCCGTCGTTTCCGATAGCGTGTCCCATTATGCCTCTCCGCTCCGTCTGAGGGCGTTGTGAACGATTTCAAGAGGTACTTTTGATGTGTAATTATACACATCTTTTCAGCACTCAATTCATCACACCGAAAACAAGTTCACGAATACACATTGTTTTATTTCAATTAAGTACTGCACTCAGTGGGGATCCGCATCAATGTTGTGCGCTCAAAAATCGAAAACCCGCAACAAGAATCTTGAAAAACCCATGAACACCAATACAGAATTCAACGCTGTGCAAAATGACTAAAGTTCTGTATTGACGTGGCGGTAAAAAAAATATCATTTCCTTCAATAATAACGCTAAATTTTTTTGGGGAATACTTACGCAGCGTGATGCTTGTCCGCCTGGTTTTTTTCATGAAGTTACGTTAACACAACATAAAAATCGCTAAAAAATCTCGCCGCCTGCAAGACGACACAACTACCGCTCCATCAGCTACACCTTTCCTTCCTTGTGCTTACCGCGGAACTTAGGTTATTTATATTGAAACAATTAAAAAAGATATAAGACATTTTATCCCGCGAGAAATCAGGCTAACAGAACCACACAACCACCACATGGCCCACCACCACACATAAACCGACGTCCGCCCGCTCGCCGGCTCCCCATCCCGGAGAGGCCGATTGACGAAAGGAGTGAGAGAAATTCGAAGGAAGAATAGGGAAGGGGGGGGGGGGGGGGGGGAGGAGACCGAAAGTGGAAAGGTACAAAAGGAGCCGACAGGGCAGGAGGGACGACAGTGGCCGAGTGGGCTAAAGCGCGATCCAAACCAACGCTCCTTTTTGCGCCTGTAGGTCGTGCGGCTGCGGATGTGACGGATTTCGTGGCGTTTTTGCTGTTTCCGGGCGCGCTTTCTGAGTCAGAACCGTGCGCTTTGGTTTGGACGGGCGAAACTTCGGCACGAGCGCACAAGCAAAGTGCAACTGCGCCAGACGGCGAGAGAAAGAGAGAGAGAGAGATCGCGTTGTCATGTTGGAAGAGAATAAAAGGGGGGGAGGAGAGGGCAGCCAGACGGCGAGAAACGCGGAGCCGGAACTAGCTTGCCCTCCACCGATTGGCCGGGACACAGGAGCGCCCTACTACGTCATCGCGCGTTTTTGTGCGCGTTGAGAAAGAAGTTGAAATCAACCAACTTTTTTATGCGCGCCCGGAAGGAGCGACGAAGCGGCGCGACGTCACGAAATTACGTCACATCCGCAGCCGCACGACCTACAGGCGCAAAAAGAAGCGTTGGTTTGGATCGCGCTTAACGCGTCTCAGCTCGGAGCGTGGAGCGAAAGCTTCCGCTGGGAAGCTCCTGGGTTCGATCCCCGCCGCCCCCGCCCGTTTCGATCTGGATGAGTTTCGTACCGGCACGCGTTCGTGTGATCACTACTGCGTGATGCACGTTAAAAATCCCAGGTTGTACCGCACTGGCCAAATTTCTCATCTGCAGCTAAAAGACCGATTACCCGTCGAGGCGCATCTCCATCAAGGCTGTATAAACATAAAGAGCAAGCCAATTTTTAGGAGGGACGACGAACGATTTATCCGCCAAGGTCGTCTAGCCCAAACTGGAAAGCTCGGGGCGTTAGAACGCGATCTGGTTCCGAGAGCGTTAGCGAGGAAGAGGGAGCGTTTACATCTAAGCCCCGAGAGCGAACACAAGCGTCGCTGCGGTCGCGGCGCCCTGATTGGGTGAGGTGTACCGTGACGTCAGGGGGAGCACTCCGCTCCGCGACCTCGCATCGGCTCGCTTCCCAGCACCGGTTTCCCGGTTTGGCGTTGTGTCCCGGAACCTCTTCGAGGAGCTGGACTTCATGTATACCCGGTGTACAAGACGTTGAGTTAGGCCGATATTGACGTGCTTCCGCACATTTTATAAGCCTGCTTGTCCTTTTACCGTTACAAATCCCGAAAGCTATCGGAGGAGGAAATTCCGCCGATGAACCTCCCCGTCCGTCCACACGACACAAGGCAATCTTGCGAAGGGTCGGTGAAGCGGTGGCGCAAGTGTTTCAGACGCTGCAATTGTGTTCCTTGCAAGTTCATGATTTAGGACGATATTGCATCCTGCTTTCAAGGCATTTGAAATGGCATTTATATCAAGGGCCTTCGGGTGGTCGGCAAATTAGCTCGCGACCCCGACTTTGCGCTTCCACTCTGCATGCGCTGGTTCGCAGATGTTTTAAAGACCCTGCATCTGATGATCTCTGAAGTGTTCGTGGAACAGGGCTGTTTTAGGTAAATGCAGCCTCTTCGTGAATTAATTATATAGTTTATGTATGCAGGCATATTTCTTAAAGATGCAACATTGCTGAAAATTAGTTTATTATGGTAGCAGCAAAGACGGCCGAATTGCCCCCAGTTGCCTGTATTATATGTATTGAACTGCCCAAAATATGCACAGCAATGGTGCCGTAATATGGAATGTTTATACTTTTTCCTGACATTCTTTATTCCAGCCTTGGGTATTAAAAAAAATACTCCGTTTACTCTGAATTGTCATTTCCAATTAAAAGAGACTGCTGCAAGTCCCCAAAAGCTTCCTCAGCCTCCAAACTCCCTACAGCTGGACACTCTGACAACAGAGGAAAACAGGAGTAAAAGCAAGCATTCCAACGTCTGTCCAGCGGTAGATGCAGCACTAGTAGCAGAAAACGTGAAACCTGTGAAGGGCGACAGTCTGCGTGAGAAAAGCTTCTGGTATTTTAGCTTCAGGGCAGTTCGATTTAAGTAAAGTCTCAATTGTAGGGCTTAAGGGACTGATAACGAGCTAGACATCTTCGCTTACGTTTGTTATACATTTCTTGAAGGTTCATATAAACAAGGCCACAGATACCACCCGTCTAGTCCATTGAAATACTATCCGAATCCAGCATAGGTTAAATGCGAGCAATGTATATAATAAATGTTCCTTGTCTTTTTACTTTGCTCCTGCACTTGGGCTGTTTTACTTGTGACTCTTTCCCCATGGCCCAGACTGTATTTAGCATGTTGCTCAAGGAGCATGCCGCTTTTGTGCTTCGGCGATCTTTTTTAAAAGAAGAGATACAAAAAAAATAGTATACATAGCCTGTCAATTCATTCAGACCATCAACAGCATTTATTGTGCGAAATGTAAATCTATAATGATGCTCCTGCGATTGTGGCCATATTTCTTTATTTTCATATACCAGCTGCGATTCATGCGTTGCCTGCCCTGTAAACCATGCTTAAAATGTTGGTTGAAGTTTCACTTGTAGCTACAGGCCATACCTCAATAAAGGCACATATAAAAATTTACACTTCCTACGAAAAACACGCCAAAAAAAAAAAAATGAAATAGAAACGAGCGCGCCGACAGCTAGCGTCGTCACAGCCTCCGCAGGGC
The DNA here is from genome assembly GCF_016920785.2 of Ixodes scapularis. Classification (NCBI taxonomy): domain Eukaryota; kingdom Metazoa; phylum Arthropoda; class Arachnida; order Ixodida; family Ixodidae; genus Ixodes; species Ixodes scapularis. The sequence continues at coordinate 650,246 of NW_024610190.1, read as the reverse complement.
GAGCGGGACGAGTCGGGGAAAAATTCTCTCCTCGCCGTGACGTCACCCCGGTTCGCCGTATTGGGGCGCCACGCGAACTTCTCGGGGCTAATATGTGAAAAAAAGAAAGAAAAAAAGGCGCGCGTGTGCTGGAACCTGGGCGAACACCCACCGCACGCACGCCGATGCACCCAGACTTGCGCCCGTTCCTTCAAAAAATTAATTAATTACAGTTACGATTACTTGGTCTAAAAAGTAATGGATTGCCGTTAAAAATTGATTCCTGTAAAAATTATGTGATTAATTACTTCGTCACTTTTGCGTTAGTAAAAGTCAACACGAAAGCACACTATGTACTGCGTGTGTGAAGGGGAAAATTTCGGGCCCCATCAAAATTAAAACAAAAATGCAACACATTCATTACTATGTACGTGTCATTTTAGGCTAATATTTTCAGGAGAACGAATCTATAAAATTATAAAGGACTTAAACATGTGCTCAAGATAAACGAGCCTTGCGCTGTATACAAGCATTACTGAACTAAATTCCATGAACATGCGACAAATGCGCTTGGGCGGTGGGGGCACGCACACTATTCGAATTAATCCGAGTTTGGAATCGGCGAGCTTCAAAACCCTATTCCTCTAAAGATATAATTTTTCTATGTTTGCTGCATGTTGCCCTAAATAGGGGCTGGTTTACCCACAAGATCGGACTGGCTGTGATACCAAGATGCGGCACTTGCTTCTGGGTATGTTTCAAAAACTCCTTTTTGATGAAGGCTGTTATCCGATCAAATGACCCACTTGATCTTCTTTCTTGGTCACCAAACTTGCCAAATCAAGACGTCACACGAAATATCAATGCCCAATCTCTCAACTGAAATGATTTTGCCGTTTATAACTTATTTAAAAAAGAACAATTTTCAGTGAACAGCACGCTTCCTCGTCTTTCACGCGTTTACAGGGGGCTTCTCAGCTCCAATGTGTAAGTCAGCCACCGTTCATTCTCAGAAAACTCGGGCTGTGTTCCCTTTCCCTAAAATTTCGGTTTAATGGTATGTTTACACTTGCGGATCCGCCAGCGAATCTGCCCAGCTTTTGCCGCTGGGGCGAAACGCTGGGCGGAAAACGCGGCGGAGGGGCGTATTGGGGAGGAGGACAGACCGTGACGCCCCAAGCGGTTAACTTTACAACTACACGGATGGGGACAACAAACACAATGGCTCAGCGCTCGGCCTACATAACCGAACGCGGCGTCAGCGTTCGGCTGGAGTTCGTGTTCTCCGGTGAGGAGCGCTCTCAAGGATGAGCAGAAGCGAGCTCTCATTAGAGCTTTCTTTTCCTATTTGCCGGGGGGAGAGGCGGGGGGCCTGTGTAGGCAAAAAAATTAACAAGCAAAAGGCGGTTTCGTGTAAAAAAAAAAAAAAAAAAAAAACGAAGAAAGAAATTTTGATTGTTTTTTGGGGGACAAAACTCAGAGGGGTGGGGAAGAAAGAAGGGGGCGAGAGGGAAGAGGGGAGCGGACGCATGTACCAAGGTCACAGTGTTCGCGGTCCTAGTCCTCACGAACCCCACGCGAAGGTTTTATGGGCCATCGGTTTTCTGCTCTTTTGTGCGCTCGAAGCAGTACCTTCGTTTTCCAAGAAGTCAAGGCCTGTTGCCTTCATGTAGACAGTCGAATCCGCCCAGCTTGGCTGACCGTACGAACGAGTCCCGAAACGGGCTCTGGCTGGGCTTTTGTGCTTTCCGTGAATTCCTTTCCATTCCCACGCCAGCACATCAGCCGAGGCTTGTGTTGGCATGCTAAAAGCGTGAAGGCCATTGCATATCCCTTCTTCCACTCTTTTTCTCTCTTTGATGCGACGGAAGAATTGTAACGAGTAATTTCAGTAATTCGTTACTGTAAAATTAATGAGGGTACATTACAAAGTACATTTTCAAAAGAGAAACCGATTAATTACTAAAATACAAGAAAAGTAATTAATTACATGTAATCCGATTGCTTGTAACGGATTACTTCCAAGTCTGGTTGCACTACGATCGGGTGCGCCGCGCCGAGCCCTCCCGCTCCTGCAGGCTTGTTGATACACCTGCCTGTCTGCTCCCGCAGGCGGTCGTTGATATACCTGCCTGTCTGGCCTATGCATTCTCCACCGTAGGTGTACGGGATGGAGTAGACCCTGTCTTGTTTAGTTGGGACGAACTGATGCCCGCGCATCTTAGAGCAGGTCTCATTTAGGGGAGTGCAATTAACCATTTTGTTAACTCAGTTTAGATTTGCAGCTGAACACCACCCCTACTTCGAATCTGGACGCGAGCGCTTTTAGCCGATACGCTGTGTATGTGTATAAGGTATGACGGCCAGCTTTCCCTTCCCTCGTCTCGGTGCCGGTGTCGGAGTAGGAGGGGCGAAAATTAGCCTCTTGAGCTAGTTGTCCAGTAGGTCGTCGGGAAAGCCGGCCTTCCTCAAACTCCGCGTCTGCAGCCGGACACTATTCTCCGCATAACGAGGGCAGGATTTCGAACACACTCACGTCATAAGGGACTTGACAAGCCCTGGTTTAATTAACGTACTTAGAGTGAGCGCTAGCGAAATGCAGAACTGGCTTCTTCCGTCCTTTGCCCAAACTCCCAGCAGTATCCCCCGGGATGGATCGCCAAACGAACGTCTAAGAATTGGAGAGTTCCGTCGGAGGGGTCCTCCTTTTCAAAGACGAGGCCTGCGGGACCCGACGAGAAGGCCTCCAGGATAGTCTCTGGGTATGTCTGCTCTTCATGCATGATTAGGTAGTCATCTACATAATGGTACGGCCAGCAGTTCGGCGCGGAATCATTCAGTCGCTCCCTGATTGCGTGATCTACGTACGTGAGAAATAAATTGAGCATAGTTGTAAACTTCAGACTGGGGAGGATACGGACAAAAGACAAAACACTGAACAAAACAGACGAGAGTCTCAAACGAAAAAAACAAAATGGCTCGCTTTGTATGTTTATAAAGCCTTGAGCTGAGACAGGATAGCCCTATGGTGCCTACATGTTTTCGCTCCGCTTTAGGGTGGCGCCAACTTCTTGTTACCCTTTCCCAGATACTCTCCCACCGCCACTTTCTTCCACTCCTTATTTCGCTAAATGTAAGCAACGTTGAGCTTCTGTATAGTCTCAAAACACCGACAACACTGTGAGACCACTTTCGTTTCCGTTCACGAGAGGAGTCGGAGGCTCAGCAGGATGGCGGTCGTGGTGGCTGTCACTCTATTTATTCGGGGTTTCATATTTTGAGGTTGCAAGCAGGAAGTGTGCTTCGCTTTTAACGAAACGCGAGTTCCTGCGACAAAATGAAACGCATCAGACCGGCATCGCCGGAGCCTTGCCGTTGGGACGAAAGCGGTTGGCGCTCCCTAGCCCTAACGAGGATTAGCGGCTTAAGGGGTGTCCAAACAGGACACTACAAAACGCACGACTCAGAAAAATCGTGAAAATTGAATCGGGCTCGTCCGCTTCAGTTTTCACGATTTGTCGGAGTCGTGCGTTTTGTAGTGTCCTGTTTGGACACCCCTTTAGTTCGAGCGCAGGACCGGCGAGTGTAACACAACGGTCGACGACGAAAACAGCGCAGTTTGCCATGGTGACGAGGTAGGCAACACTGGTTTTGTCGGCAGCAGGTATCACAAACGTTCTCGCCACCCTAAACAGCGGTACGGCGGAAATATGTAGGCAGCCTAGTTAGCCCACTCGGCCACTTCCTCAGCTAAAAACTCCATTTCACAGGACAAACTCATATGTCACTCGCTACCCTTGGTCTCCCTCTTTTTTTTTCATTTTTCCCAAAAGCCCTACCCCCTTCCCTCTTCGTTTTCCCAGGCCCCCGTGCATTCCAGCTAACGATAAGCTCAGACGGCGTCAGTTCAAAGTAGCCGAGCGGTCTCCTGTCAACACACATACACCGCGACATTACGAGGTCCCCTCGGGTCTCCCATATCAGTCACAAAGCCGCCGACGATGCCCTGTCATGATGGAAGCATGGCGGAAAGCATATTGCTGGAAATAGAAGTCTATATTGTATTGCACTGGTGTGGCAACGTACTACGTGTTTTTGTCTTATTTCCATGCCAAAATAAGAACAGCGTTTAGAAACCGAACACTGTGTGTTTAGAGGAGCACCGAAAGGACATAAAAAAAACCGGGGCAACCTGAACGATACGAGTCGCCTTGCGCCGCTCAGCTTGTCCTGGTTCTTGTTTTTCTGGGGCCTTTCAAAAGTGGATGAAAAATTATTAACTGACTGACCCGACTTACCACAATGCAGCAGTTCATTTTCACTACGACAGGCTCTCTTCCAGTGTCTTGCAGAGTTAAGCTTGTACTGGTCCGTTTTTATTTTCGGATCCTTTCAGAAAGTGAGCTCTAAGCCACTGAACCAATCTACCACATTTATAATTTGCAGAAGCAGCGAAATGGAAATGCGACAAAAGGAAAGATTCGCCCGCGTTATTTGAGGCATATTCACCGCATTCAGTGGGAGTTGGTACCACGAGGGCGCCACAGTATTTGGTGCCCCAGTAGATTATCGGTAGTGTATTTATTTCTTCTTCAGTAAAACACAGCGATCGGAAAATAAGATTTTCTTTCGGAGAGGTACCTGTAAAAGGTTTGTAAGAATCTACGCGCTTTGTAGAACGTAGTACAAATAACAAAAGGATGTGTGACAAGAGGAAAAGAAGAGGAAAACCGGAAGCGCGCAGGGGTCCGCCGATAGTGGGAGGCAGCGAGCTTGTTTGCAAACAAACATTGGTGAATAGAAAAGCGGACCGGATGGGAGGGGCCGAAATCTTTTACAAGAAACACGCAATCTTCTTTACAGTTCTGTTTAACAATTTGATATGATGCGCCGGCATTATTCGTTTAGGAATCAAGCTAAACTTTGTATCGGATAGTTATACGTCTACGCTCACTCCCATTCAATGAATATCGTATTTTAGACTCCGTACACGGGGTGGTTTTCAGTGGTGCGTTTTTTACCTGACCGCCCGCCAGAGCGCGAGCCAGAACGCCCCACGGCTGCGAGCCGTCGCGCTCTTCCCCTTCGTCTTCGTCTCAATAAACAGACAAATACCTGGGCGGAGCCGTCAATCGTGCTGGTGTCGGGAACCGGTAAGTCTGAACCTTGAAATGTAGGCGTGACGCAAAACCCAGAGGCGTCTCGTTCGCCCACTTACGTTCTTCCCAGGCGGTGGGGATTGTCGTTTACAGGGGAATACCTTCTGAACAGATAGAAGTTACTCGAGCAAACTCGCATTCAACATCAATTTCTTTTTTTTCTTCCTTGGTCACAGTGTTGGAACTAACGCGTTACAAGTAACAACGTTACTGGTGACGCGTTAGTTTTCTTTTTTTTAGTAACGTACTATCGTACTCGTTAAATACCGAATGAGTAACTAGAAAAGTAATGTCGTTATTATTTTACGGTATCTGCTATCAAATTACGTTACCCATTACTCGTTACTTCTGATTAAATATGGCAGCATAAGGGTTCAAAAGCGAACTAACGTTTATTCTGCGCAGTACAAAAAGTGGCAAAGAAACCTCGACAAAGCTATGTATAAACAACGTCATTTCAAACTCCCTCGGAAGACATTTTCAACGTTTCCACAACCGGGACCAAAAGACGCGTGATTATCGCTTTGTCGAATTCTTGAGCGTCCGTGGTGCAGTCTTAGTATCGAAGCTACTAAGGCCACCGCCGCCGTGCCCTGAAGGAACAGCCGTCTCACTGGGAAGAGACATCCGTTTAGAAGGCAACAGTCTGCTGCCGCTCGAAGGACTCTGCCTAATCGTCCCTAGCCAGACATGTACAAATTACTCAAAAAAGGTAGTTAAGTTAAGTTACTGAGTATCGACGCCAAAAGTAATTGGAGTAGAGTAGAAATTACGCATTCGTAATAGTAATTGAGTAAACTACTAACTACTGTAAAAAGTAGTGAGTTACTTTGAAGTAACTTTCGAAGTTACTTTTTTATATCTTTGTGGCAGCAAAATGAACAGCAGTTTTGATCAATGAAAAACCCTGCGAGCCTAAAATAAGTGCAGTCTATTTATGGCTCGCGTTTTCGCCAAAATAGTTTATTCGCTCGCAGAAGCAATTGACTTTCGAAGTTCTTGATAGGAGAGTTTTCCCCTTTTCCTTCTAAGGACGTCCCCAGCCAAGCTAAATAGACGTTCCACCGACGGGCTGGTTGGAACGGCAGCGTTGAAATTGAGAAACAGGCTGTGCAGGGTCGGGTAAGCGAGTGTCGGCATCTTAGGTGTCCATGACTAAACATGTGAGGTTTGCCTCGGGTAGAGGGTCTTTTATAACAAACTTTTCTCCTTTTCTCTTTTTTCCTCGTCAAGTTGAGATTGTTATGACTGGCCCCTCTTTACTCCGGCGTCGTTCGGAGAGTACGCTGAGCGAGTGCACCTGACCGTCAAGGGTTCAAGTCTCGCGCCACGACGATGAGATCATCCGGACGACTGCGCATCCCGTTGTAGTGCTAGTGCTACGCTACGGAAAAAAAATTGTTCTGGTTTAACAAAAGATGAACCGAAGTATACTTCGCCGCAGACGCCGGGTCCAACAAAATGATCTCCCAAAGGTAACTCGCAATCCTCGTCGGTGACTACAATATTCGGATGCGCCTGACACGTACGCCTGACAAGTAAATAGTTTTTAACAAAGAGGAGGTCTCTTAGGCATGGATGGTTGGAAGGACGCGAAGGATTACGTGAACAAGCATTGTCGCTCGTACAGTTGCAGCTGGAAGCGAGAACGTGCTCCCATGAACGGATTATCCGTGCCAGGGTTTGTGCGCGGGGGAGTCCGGCTTTGCAAAGACGTATGCGCTGACGACAAGGCGACCATGGGAACAGGCGCCCAGCTGCGAGGTCATTCCAGTGGCGCCTCCCGTGGAACCTACCGCTTGAGTCAGAACTTACTACAGACAGTCAACACGAAAACAACAACAACTCTCGGAGTTGTTGTTGTCTTTCTCGGTTGCAGCTGGAAACGCGGCGCCTGCGTGCATTACCGGATTAGGTCAATACCCGACCAAGGCTTGTTAAGCATCTCTTCCTGCGTTCGTGCGTGCCGGTGTTATGTTTTAGCTGCTCGTCGCCACCTTGGCCCAAGGACGCCTTCCCGAACAAGGGGGCCCCTTGTTCGGGAATGCCACTTTATCTGCCGGCGCCTTGTTCATTTCTGCGCTCAAACTTTCGTGATGGGCAAAATTAGCACTATATAATTTTGAAAGTAGTTAGTAATTTGAGTAGAAATTACCTGAAAAAAGTAGTTAAATTAAACTACTAATTACCCAAATCAAGTTGTAATTGAAAGTTACCAAGTTACTCAAAAAAGTAGTTAAACTACAGTAGTTTGAGTAGAGTAGTTGAACTACGTCCAAGTCTGTCCCTAGCTACTCCAGCTGGTCAAGTCCTTCTCCTCAAAATAAATAAATTTTCTTTCTGTCAACAACAGAAAGGATAAACTCTAAATTTGGAAGCATTGACGTTTCCACGCTTTGAAAAAAAACAAGTGGCAAGGTTTCGTAGGATTGAAAGGTGGCCGTCACCAGAAAGACGTCACCATCTTTTAGAATGCCTGCCGCCGTGGTACAAAGGTACGGTCTCTCGTTGGGTAACGAATCCCGTTCAGAAGGTCGCCTCCCACTAAATCCTCTGGTCATCCTTTCTCCCATAGCGCCTCAAAAACTAGACAAACGACTGCGTAACCCCCACGGACTGCACCCTCTTTGTATCGCAGTTAGCCCCAGCTCCCTGGCATTCAAAGACCGAATTATGCTGGACGCCGCGCCCGCGTTATCCTTCTCGCAGTCCTGGTTGCGTGTGAAGGCTACTATACCATTCTTCTAAAGAGACACATTCATAGCAGTAATAGTGATGGCTTTCGTCTGCTTCACACTTACTTTGCCGCTACCGGCGTGAAAAATGAAAAAGGAAAAAAAAAGGTTTTTGGACATGAAAGACGAACTTACGGTAAAAAGCTTATAAACGCTGGTCACCTTTTTTAATCATATATACACGTAAAGATACGAGTATGCATGTAATAATAACCAAAGTATGGCCGGCGCTATACTTCGTTCATAATCACCAATAATCTTCTTTGGTTATTTTTATGGGTTATCTTAAAGGGGCCCTGCAAGCACTTTTTTACTGGTTTTTAATTCCCACCAAACCTGAGCGCACTGACCGTAGTAACTTAATGAAACTTTTCTTTTCTCGAATTTCGCTTTATTTTAAAAGTTATAGGCAAATTAAAATTACAAAAACAAGCAAAAAACAACCTCTCTCACGACGTCCTTGGTTGCTTGAGTGGCCGTGAACTAGAGGAGGGATAGTGAGTTCAGCGAGCGCTCACGGCTGCCGCACTGCGTGTCGACGGCGCGAGAGGGCGCCACTAAAGCGTGTTCTGGATAGGCTGTATACAGCGGGCAGCCAGAGCGGCTCTCATTGCATTTGCTGCGCGAATAAAGGCTAATTCGGCATGACACTTCACTGGCCACGAACGACAGCAAACACGGGGTAAAGATCTGTTCAGAATGGGAGCCACTGCGCGCTGCCGTAGCGCGAAATGGCCTTCGGAACGCTCGGAGCCGGTCCGATCCTCCAGTCCGTAAACGACCGCAGCGCCGCCGCGTACATCCGGGATCTTTCCATGTCGGCGCCTGGTCCCACTACTCTTTTCTAGTATGCGCCGCCTTTTCCACCGCTTGGTGGCGGGTATGTCGACGGGTCATTTCTTGTTTCCATACTTTATAAACTGCATTTGTTTCTTTTCTGATCTAAAATACTGAACAAAAACTACTTTTATAAATAATTTAAGCGGTTCGCGTCACTTATGTTTTGTATTTTGACCAAAAAGAAGCTTTTAGCGGCTCTGACCAGTAGTAAGCCCAGGACCAAAGCCGTCACATTTCGCGCGCTTTCGGTACCGCGGGTCGCCCCCGTCGGTGGAGGAGGTTTCCGCGTCGTCCGGTTAAAATATGACGCACTGATATTTAGTTACTCTCTCCGTGCCCGCTGGCTTGCCCGAACCCCAAGAGACGTGGAAACCGCAAAAAAGGTAGACGCTTAGATATGATTGCAGGGCCCCTTTAAGCGATCGGTGTCCTATTTTTGTTGCTTGTGTAGCCTAAACCGCGCTGTGGCTAAAAGCCGGTGTGGCTATGAGGTATGCTGTTTGTGAGCAGCCCGTGTACTGTACAGTTGCCTTTGTCATGCAACTTCTGCCTATAACCAACAAGGCCATTTTGGAATGCTTCTTATAAAAGCCATTTTTACTGCGATCTCGCACTCAGTTTTCGTGCAAGAAGGCAACGACCACCGAAACTTTGTTGCTATGGCCCGGGCTAAGGGCTGAAGTCCATGGAGCGAATTATGCGACAAATAACACGGCACGTTCGCTTTGCGCGTGACGTAGCAGCCACTGTGCTGATGCTAGGCGCAGAGCAAAAGCCGCCGGGCAAAATTCGTCTATTTTTCTCTGTATATTCGTCCCACGGAGTGCATAAGTACTATGTTTAAACTGAGCAAAACGAAGTCATGCACTTCGCTGTTTAAATGTCTTCTCTGTATGCCGAAACTCAAGCTGCTGAGCACATCCAGGACGTCGAACTCTAATTTGAAAAAGCACATTAAGAGTAAAGGCCTGTTCACACATACAGCGGAGCGCTAAGTTAAGGCTACGTGAGCGCTCCAAAGAGCGCTCATGTGGCGCTTCCTGGCGCGTGACTTCGTTCTAACATAGCGCGCGATTAGCGCTTTTGTAGCGCCTTGTTAGCGCTCCAGTAGCACCTTGTTGGCGCTCCAGTAGCGCCTTGTTAGCGCTTCGGTAGCGCCGTGTTAGCGCTTCAGTAGCGCTTCTTGTACCGCGGTGCTGTGGATTAGCGCGAGCACTGCGGTTCCGGTTCCTGTGGTTGGGTGTGCATCAGCAGCACCATGGCGGACATGTGGGACGCTGAAATAGAAATTCGACAAGTGCGCTTAGACACGCGATTAGTGCATATGTGTGTGGACGGCTTAACGCCTAGAAGAGCCTTCTGGATGCGCGAAATCTTTCTCCACCTCGGTGGAGAAAGATTTCGCGCATCCAGAAGGTTCGCTGGGTACCCGTCGGTATCTCGCGAGATACCAACGGGTACCCAGCGAACCTTGTTCATATAGGCTAAAGGACCGAGACACAGAGCTCGTTAGAAGGCGATTATTTTTAACTGCGTGTCTTTGGAACCGGGGTCACGCATATCGAATAGAAAGCGATGAGGTCGTATCCAATCAATTAGTCGCTCAGAGTTCATGACTCTGGATCACCTGCCCGAACCTTTGATTGGAGAGCGGCTGTTTTACTTCCTCTTCTTTCAATGCCAAAGGAAAAATAACAAAAAAGTAATCGCCGTGGACGCACTGTTCCGCAGCAGCAAGCACGGCACAAGGAGAGTGAGAGCGCTAACAAAGCGCTTCTGTAGCGCTAACAGAGCGCTAACAAAGCGCTTCTGAAGCGCTAACAGAGCGCTACTGAAGCGCTAACCGAGCGCTACATCACGCGCTAGGAAGCGCCACATGAGCGCTCCTTAGAGCGCTCACGTAGCGCTAACTTAGCGCTTCGCTGCATGTGTAAACCGGCCTTTATTCTTCAATGTCACTTAATTTTTTTTCGTTAAAATGTCGTCGTTAAGCTTTCTTAGCCAAAAGAACGCACTTTCTTTCGAGATCGTTTTGTTAAGTCCCAGTTTTTCAGCTACCATCTCAAAACGCTCATTAATGTAACCTAGCAAATTGTCTTCGAAAACGGCTGTTTAGTTTAACTGTATAATTCAGAAGGAAAATAAATGAATCATAGAAGTTCTAGAACACGCCTATGTGATATATGTCTAAGGTTGAAGTTTATTTATACTGTTTTTTTTTCTATACTAATTCGTGATGCACTTTAGGTAATTTTTTGTTGTTCCACACGACCGATAGCTAGAAATTAGCAGCGGTGATTCGCACCAGTCATAATTGTTTTTGTTTTCCGCCAGTCCCTCTATTCACAGCAGCTGACAGCGACAGGGTTCGTGGTAATTTCAGAGAAACAAAAGACCGAATCTACAAACTACTTTCCCAACACGCCCTTGAAGAAGCAGAGGAAAATCGACCGTATGCATCAAACTCCCGCTTCTCAAGAAGTGTTCGACAGTAGACACGTTTGTGGTTGAGACGCTACAGTCATATACTAACAGTGAAACACGAAGTACCGACAAACTAACGTAAAAGTAACTAACCTCCGTTAGTCATGGCAAGTAACGACACCGGTATTTCGTTGCATATACAAAATTGTAACGGAGCTCTGTACCGCGTTAGCTTTTTCCAAGCTAACGAGTAACGCTATTCCGTTTATTATTTTCGGTAACGGGCACAACACTGCTGGGAGACATTTCCGGTGTCAAAAGGATCGGAGATAGGGAGTCCAAAACATGATGATCATCGAATGGTAGTGGACGTAGACGTAGAATGATCCGGTGCAAAGTTTCGCTTGATTCCGAAACGAATAATGCAGGCGTCCAAGTATACCTTCACATCAAATTGTTAGACAGAACTGTAGAGAATATTATGTTTCTTGTAAAAGATTTTGACCTCCTTGTACCCGGTCCGCTTTTCTATAGGCCTCAAATAACGCTGGCGAAACTTTCTTTTTGTCGCATTTCCTTTTCTTCGCTTCCGCAAATTATGAATGCGGTAGATTGGATCAGTGGCTTACAGCTTAATTTTTTAAAGAACCCGAAAATAAAAACGGACCAGTACAAGCTGAACTATGCAGGAGGTTTGAAGAGAGCCTGTCGTAATGAAAATCAACTGCTCTAATGTGGTAAGTCGGGTCAGCCGGTTCATAATTTTTTATCCACTTTTGAAAGGCTCCGGAAAAACAAGAAACCAGGACAAGCTGAGTGCCGCAAGGCGCCTCGTATTATTGAGTTTGTCCCGGTTTTTTATGTCCTTTCGGCGCACCTCAAATCTCACAATGTTCGGTTTCTAAATGCTGTCTTTATTTTCGCACAAAAATAAGACAAAAATACGTAATAATTTTTCACACCAGTGCAATTCAATAGAGACTTCTATTTCCAGCAAGCAGCTTTCCGCCATGCTTCCATGTGATCCTCCAGGCCGAGAATATTTGTGTACAGTGATTAAACTATTTACATGTAAATTGACATGCACTATAAATCTGGCACTCTCTCTTAGAAGCAGCATGTTAGTGCGCCTGAATTCCCCCACCGTCTTGCCTTCTAATCGCGTGGAAGGAAAATGGAAATATCTCGGGCATGATTTGTGCAAAAGGCTAGATTCAACAGTCGCCTATTACTTCTACAAACCCCCTGACAGATTCACTACCATATACCGAACCCTTTCTCCAGGAAGCGAGGTTTTGGTAGAAATTCGTTGCTGGGCCTATGTTCTTTGTAGTGGCGCGGGGAAAAAAATGAAGAGAGAGAGAGAGTGGCGGGGGGGGGGGGGGAGGGGGGAGGCAACAATTTTAGGAAGCTAATATGTGGGTTGTTTTCTTTGTTTAGGGTGCTACAGTATATGGTGTAATCAATTTTACGCACTTCCCGCAAATGTTTCATCGTCAATGACAGTTTGTAAAGTATTACGCACTGCCTCGGGTGCTTTGACCTTACGCACTGGAGCGTCACAGGAGCAAGTATTTCCGCAAAATAAATACGAGGACCTGTTTCTCCCTTTGAAATTTGAATCGACCACATCTGTGGCATCACGACGAACGTACTTTCACTATGAAATCATAACAAATAATGATTGATGATGAAATTGATTGGGTCCTAACAGTAGAGCCACATTATTTAGGTTGCAAATAAATGGGCGACGTTCATGCGATGTTTTTACCTCCAAGCTCGAATGTGTTAAGAATGAAAACCCTTTGTGCAGGCTGCTTCCTGAAGTGGCCTGATATTTCCCCAATTCGGGAAAGGGGGGAGGGGGGAGAGAGAAAGGTGTGGTTGTTGTGGGAAGATGATAATATCTATTCTCACTCAGGAGAGCCACCGGTCATTCAAAAGTCGACTCGCTCATAACGGGAGAGCCTGTGGGGCCACATATATAGTAACTAAGAGTAAAATGTGGTATACACCTATGGCACTGAGAAATTATGATCGTGCAAACGGTGGGGCGTTGTGGATACAGGTGAAGCAAAGACTTATTTCACTACTGCACCTTCTTTATTGGAAGCCGAAATTGCGGCTTGCTTTTTCCACCCTCCTGACGTCAGTCTTGTCCAATATTTGATAAATTCGGTAAAGCGTTGATCCCAGAAGCCCGCGCCAATATATAAAGGTCCCTATCAAGTTATAAAACAAACATCGAGCAGATGTAAGGACGAATAAATTCGCAAAATAATTCAAAATGGGATGAACAACCTATGAGGGAGATCTATGTTTCGAACAGTAATGACGAGCATAGTTGTAAACCCGAGACTGGGGATACGGACAAGGGGCAATACACAGAACGACACATTCGTGTCGTTCTGTGTTTTGTCGCTTGTCCGTATCCCCAGCCTCAGGTTTACAACTATGCTCAATTTACACCAGCTAGTCTGCACCCTCACCATTGCTTCAGTAATGACGAGATTAGGGAAAGCCGCTTGATTTATAGGTCTCGGAAAGAAATGTATTATCGACGACCTGAACCCTTTATTGCGCAAGCCTATCCTTGTGCAGACACGGGAATGGTTCCAGCAGCCGCGCGATGCCAGAGGGCGGCTGCTGCAACGACCCCAGCACACCGCGGCCCCTCGACCTCCACCGACCGAGCGGCCTCGGGCCTGCGATGGGCCGCGCTGGCGTCCTCAGTCTCGCGGATTGAGCGTGCCCGCGACAAGGGCTACGTTTCCATGGATGCGACCATGGCGCATCGAATCGAGATGTGACCAGTCACGCGCCCGCGATCCTCCTTTCCCTTCCTCGTCTACCCAATCATAGGCGGTTAATCTCGATTCGATTCGCTACGATCGCATCCATGTAAACTCAGCCAATGAGGGGAAGACACCTGGAAGTCTCAAGGTCGTTGTCGCGCTCGCACCTAGCCGCAATTATTCTGCGCTTTTTGAGGATTATCCGTACAAGAAAAGCCGACACAAAAGAAGCCCCTGACGTCACGTGACTCTTGGAATAGGCTGAGAAGAGGAAGGGCGCGAGGGGCATTTCCAAAGGGCAACTCCGCTTCATTTTTGGTTTTGAAAAACAATGCAGTTCTCTTCAGTATCACCTAGGAAGACCACACGTCAAATATTACGACGCAGATTTGTCTAAATGTGTCCGATCCGACAAACTTTGGAACTCGGCAAGTTGCCGAAATCGGCTGAAGCGCTGACCGGATGCGCGTTTTTGCTCGGGATTCAGGCGCGTCGGCGTCAAACTGACGTCATTTCCTGCGTGCGGGCGCGCGTTTTCGCAGGAGCGTTGGTTTCTAGCCAAGGTTTCTAGCCGACGCAGAACAAGACGCGCGCGCCGAGGTGTCGAAGCGGCTCTCGCCAAATGAGGATCGATCGAACTATCACGTGATCCTGCGGGGTACGCTGTTTCGTATTCAGCACATTTCAAGGTGTTGAAAAGCATTTTTATTTTCCATGGAAAAATTTAAAAAAGTGTTTCTTCTGACACACAAACCCATTTTATTTACTTACTCTTTCATTTGATTTTTATTTTGTAGTATTTGCGTCAACGTTTACATCGCTTGTTGAGAATTCTGATATCTGGCAACGCTGATAACGCGCGGCCGGTGGTGCTTGGCTTTGTCTGCATGCGGGTGCCCCCGAGCTTTGCGAATTTCGCTCCCTCTCGTCCCGCTTTCCACCTTTGTTGGCACACCAGAATCGGAGCCGGCTAGCGGCGTTCATCATTATCAACCAGTTATTAAAAACGGAAGCTGACTACGTCTCTGCTGTGAGGCGTCAAAATTATTTTCTCCGAAAGATAGCTCCTTGTGGAACAACCTTCAAAACATGGTGGCTCTTCCAACTGGCAACTAAAATTTACGCAGAAACACGTTCTCAATATATATTTTTTACGGATGTCATATCTGGTTTGATATGAATCAACATCGTGCAAGCTTGAGTCCGTGTGACGATTATAAAATTTCCATTTGCGATGCAATGACCAAATTGTCCATCTAGCGTATCTTATGGAGTCTCAAGCGAAAAGAGAAGCTGCGTCATACTATGGCAGACGGAACGCACGTTTGCAAGTGAAATAAACGCTATCATCGTCATCACTTCAGCTTAGCCTCGAACAGTACATTGTGGCAATGCTGCAGTTCCCTTTCTCTCAAATGCTTTCAAACCCGGGTGCCGCGCGCACTGCAAACCGGTTGCGACATTGCAATTCGCTGGCAAGTATGGCGTCGGAGATGGACGACAGCGTATTCGACATGGTGAAAGTTTGTTGGACAGTGAAATCATTGATTGAAAATTGAATACAACGGCCAATCTCCTGTTGTCATCTGCGGCCGTGGGTTGATAGAGATCGGGATTTTTTCGGCTGTGGCGTTCTCCCCCATGTCGCAATGGTAAACGTGCACGAATTAGCAGAAAAGATCCATAACCCGTGCGGTGGTAATATATCCAAACTCTGCATGTGTAAGTAGTTATAGCGCGCCATCAACTAGCTAATTTTGAAACCGCAAATATGTACAGCCCGGCCACTCGCCGGCTTTGGCAATTAGGTCTCTGCAGGCGCGACCGGGGATGCACCAGCTTTGGTTGCGAATGGACTAGCCAGCGTTGTACCTTCAGCCATTTTCCGAATTTTTCTACACGGCAACGTTGCAAGAATACTCAGATGGGAAACTCACCGCTGAAGCCTGGGCCCCTGACGTCCACCGAGACCGAGCTAAATGCGACAATTTCGCCACTCTGAATCTTCTTTTTCTCCTTCTTTTTTTACTGTGGTCACCTTCAGCTTGCATAAAGCATGTTAATGTGTAAGAACAAACAGAAAAAGCTTTTTTTCTTGTAAATTCTATTAGAGTTTAGTACCAAATGACGTGCGCGTGATCTTTTCTAATATCTTTAGCTTCAAGGTTTTGCAGCACAATTAATATTGTTTTTATACAACCTTGCCTCAGCGGTGATTTCTTTCAGGTAGAGCGTCCCCACCTTGGTGCATCGCATCCTAAGAGAGTGGTTTTATAGCAACGTTGGTACACGGTTTCCTAGGCAACATGGAGCTCGAAGCCGTGCAGGCCCATTCACACCGGCGGTTGAGTCGCGTTTGTGGAAGAGTTTGCTTAAAGGGGTACGGAAACCAAATTCTAGAGCCCATCTCTTTGCTTGAACATAAAGAGGGTTAAAATAGCACTTCACCAATACCAATATTCCGCAGGATAACGCGAGAAAACGAATTTTAAACTGAATAAAACGATAACCAAAAACCACCTTGTGGATGTCTGTGAACCTTCGATGGAATGTCGTGACGACAACATGCCCGTAAGAGCAGCGCCACAACGGGAAATACGTTGACTCATAGGCATTACTTAGGCCTGAACGTAGTACCGAGGCGCTTTGGTGAAGAAAGCAACAGTAGAGTTGGCCACCGTTCGTTTTAGTATCGGGTGGTGTTTCCGGCAACGCTTCTTTGGGGTGGTTTGGAGATTGTGTTCGTGCGATGTAATATTCACGCTACGAAATGTCTGTCTAAACGGGCCCGCATGCCCACCTTTCCTGATCATGAGACAGCCGCCTTCGTCGGCCGCAACTGATAACAAACTCTATCGCTAAGAAGTCAACACGACTACCGTCGTTGCTAAAACTGGACGGCCGGTACGGCTGTGCAAAGCGGCGCGCGTGTAAACAAATCCCTGCGGCGCCTTTCGGGGATGCGGGAGAGAGCCAACGTCCAGGATGATGCGTTTGAAGTAAAAGAGTGTCAGCTAGCAAGATCCACGTAAATACCTGTTCGCGCTGAGCAGAACCGCACTGGCATTGCGTTCTTGGTAACCGCTTCGAAAACGGTCTTTTACAACCGATTTTATGAACCGTTGGGCCTCTAGACAATCGCAACTCGATGCTGACGAGACGCTCGGCAGAGAAAGATTGGACCAGCATTGAGTCGCTCCCAAAAACTGTTCTCACTCGACATGTTTTGGCGTATCATGTCGAAATAAAATGGACATCTAAAAAACGTGTACGTACCCAAGTTGCGAAGGCAATCCATATGGCTTTTATATGAGCTCTATAAAACACTCACAAAAAAAAGGTGATTGAATTGAGGAGAGTGTCCCTTCTCGACGAGATCGTTCGTCACCACTGCACCTGAAAACAAGCTATACCAGTTTTCACCTCAAGAACCATAGGAAAAAAGTCCGGCTTCTCGCGGATGATTACTAATTTTCACCTTTCGGTGGAGATTTAAGATATATTTATTAGCATTATAGAGTGGATACACGTTATCTTATCGAGGAGTACACGTTTCAAACGCCAAAAGCATCGCCTGTTCCTCCGACAACCAAATCTGGCGAGAACTATTTCGCGCGGCGTATGAACAATGCACAAAACTTACTGTTTTCTTGAGGTGAAAACGGGTATAGGTACGACGAGGGGAAAGACTGGCCTTCTTACCCCAAATTATAGGTCAGGGTTCAAACTATTCATACGAGGAGGGTCCACAGAGGTCGCGTGGGCGTATTCCATTCATCAAGCCAGCCGATCGTGTGGTCTTGCCACGGATCGTCGAAGTGTTTTGCTAAGCCTACTAGCCTAGCGTCTTCGGTGGTCGCTTGGTCGATGGGTTCTTGTCGTTGTGGCTTTTTCAGGAATCCGTGGTTCTAGCGTTTGTCTCCGTCGCGGCGTTCAGTTTCAATTACTTTTTTCTTCTTCTTTTCTCTCGTTGGGACGCGCACAGAGAGCATATAGAAATGTACGTTGGTCGTCGCGACGACGTAAGCGAACGATGTTGCCGGCGATGTCAATTTGATCATAAAAAGTGCGTAAAGCTTTGTAGTTGTCGTAGGCGTGGTCGTAGGATCTTATCGTAGCGTGCGAAAAACTTGCGATAATTTCGCTTCGTGAATACGGAACTTTAATGAGGTTTTGCTGTAAGATCGTTTTGTGAGTAAGCTCTGTTACCTGTTGAGGACGACGAAGACAAGGCAGACGGGTCGTACAAATACGACTCTAGGCAGAATCGCTTCTCGGCCATCATGGCCTGGTGATGTAGCGGCGTTGGTCGGCGACCATTCACTCGAAGCCGCTCCAGCTGCTCCGCCGGCTCTGCAATATGCTACTACAGCCCTCGGGTACTTCGACTATGCGAGATTGTAACACGCTGACGCCACCAAGTGGCAAGACTCATAACTACGGTATGCTTGGCCCTCCGAGGCATGATGACGTCAAGACCGCGCCGGATCTCCCGAGGTGCATCGCGCTCTTCGACGGCTGATTTTGAAGCGCTCGCCGAAATCCAGGCATTTAGAACAAAAAATACAGCCATACGCTTGAAATATGACTATGCGATTATCAATTACTGGTTTATCTGATTCCATTCGACTTATCTCTAGGTGTTTCGTGTATATTTTAGGTTTTGATTCAGTATCCCTTCAAAGATTCAGTGCAATTGCTCGCGATTCGATGGAGAAAACGGGAGGATCTGCTAAGGTGTGAATGAGCGGTGTGAATGAGCGGATTTAAGCTGTGCCTTTGTCGTGTCGATCAAAGTTGCATCAGAAACAAATTGGAGACAGTTCACTACACATCGTTGCAATGTTTGGGTCTGTACTACAGTAATACCACGTTACATAAGAAACATGTCGTGCGCTGCAGTTGCGCAACATTTAAATTATGCCGTCTAGCAAACATTGTGCCTTCAACCTCTTTCCAACTTTTAGCGCACGGTTTCCTAGGCAGCATGGAATTCGAAACAGTAGCCTAACGCTGTGCCTTTGTCGTGCTGATCAATGTTGCTTTAGAAACAGATTGGAAACAGTTCACTACACACCATTGCGATTTTCACGTCTGTACTACAGTAATACCGCGTTGCACAAGAAACATGTCGTGCGCTGCAGTTGCGCAACATTTAAATTATGTCGCCTAGCAAACGTTGTACCTTCAACCTTTTCCGACATTTAGCACACGGTTTCCTAGGCAGCATGGAATTCGAAACACTAGCCTAACGCTGTGCCTTTGTCGTGCCGATCAATGTTGCATCAGAAACAGATTGGAAACAGTTAACTACACATCGTTGCGATTTTCACGTCTGTACTACACTGATATCACGTTGCTTAAAGGCCGACCAACGAAACCATTTTCCGCAAGGTAGGAAAATGCCCCTCGCGCCCTCCTCTTTTCACCCTCTCCCTAAAGTCACGTGACGGCAGGGGCTTCTTTTGTGTCGGCTTTTTCTGTAGGGATAATCCTAAAAAGCCGCGAAATGAGCGGATAGCAGCGAGCGCCCCAACGGCCTTGAGACGTCCAGGTGTCTTCCCTCGTTGACGCGGGAAGCCAGCGCGACCGAACACTTTTTTCCATGAGCTGCAGGTCCGAGGCCGCTCGGTCGGTGGAGATCGAGGGGTCGTGGTATGCTGGGTTCGTTCCAGCAGCCGCTCTCTGGCATCGCGCGGCTGCTGGAACCATTCCCGTGTCTGCACAAGGATTGGCTTGCGCACTAAAGGGTTCAGGTTGTCGATAATACATTTATTTCCTAAACTTAAAAATCAAGTGGCTTTCCCTAATCTCTTCATTACTGTTTGAAACACATCTCCACTCATATATATATATCTATAGGTTGTTCCTCCCATCTTGGACTCTCTTACGTATATATTCGTCCTTACCTCTGGTTGATGACTGTTTTATAACTTGATTACGACCTTTAAATATTGGCGCGGGCTTGCGCGATCAACGATTTACCGAATTTATCCAAAATTGGAAAGATTGGCGCCAGGAGGGGTTGAAGAAGCAAACCGAAATTCTTGCTTCTTATGAAGACGGCACAATCGTAAGATAGGTCTTTGCTTCACTTACTTCCACAACGCCCCATTGTTTGCACTATCGCAACTTTTCAGTAACATAGCTGTATACCACATTTTACTTATGGTTACTATAGATGTGGCCCCACAGGCTTTCCCGTTATGAGCGAGTCGACTTTTTAACGGCCGGCGACTCTCCTGAGTGAGAATAAATATTATCACCTTCCCACAACATCCACCCCTTTCTCCCCCCCCCCCCCCCTCCCTTTCCCGAGTTGGGGAGATATCAGGCCACTCCAGGGAAGCAGCCTGCAGACTGCGCTTTTCGGCTACTCATTCTCAACACATTCGATCCTGGAAGTAAACACATCGCATGAACGACGCCCAGTTTATTTGCAACCTAAATAATGTGGCTCTACTGTTGGGGTCCAATCAATTTCATCATCAATCATTATTTGTTACGAGTTCATGGTGAAAGTGTGTTCGTCGTGATGCCACAAAAGTGTTCGATTCAAAAGGAGAAACAGATGATTTGCAATTTTCCCAAGCGCCCCGGCTCGCGCGCGAGGAATTGTGGGAGAGACTGTCCCTCGCCTGGCCGCTCTGCATGCCTTGAGATCGCATTGCCTTTTCGCTTGCCTCTTAATCCTCTGTTTTTCGGTTCCATTACCTATTTTTATCTATTCCAGTGTATTTTTTATTGCTTCTAAGTGTTTCTATTTTCTTCTGTGCGCGACATTTCCTGTATATTTGATGTGAAGGTGTACTTGGCTATGGCATTATTCGTTTAGGAATCAAGCGAAACTTTGTATCGGATCATTATACGTCTACGCTCACTCCCATTCGATGATTATCATGTTTTCGACTATGTACACGGGGTGGTTTTCAGCGGTAGGTTTTTAATCTGATTGCCCGCCGGAGCGCGAGCCAGAACGCACTACGGCTGCGGGCCGTCGCGCTCTTCTCCTTCTTCTCCGTATGAATATACAATCAAAGACGCGGGCGGAGCCGTCAATCGTGCACGTGTCGGGAACCAGTAAGTCTGACCCTTGAAATGCAGGCGTGACGCAAAACCGAGAGGCGTCTCGTTCGCCCACTTACGTTCTTACCCGGCGGCGGAGGTTGCCGTTTAGAGGGGATTATCTTCTGAAGGGATCCAAGTTACTCGAGCAAGCTCGGATTCTGCTCGGAAAGCCCAGCAACTAAGCAATGGTAACGGACGGTGGTTCGAGAGGCGTGCAACCCTTGCCCGCTTGGCCCTCCCAACCACTTCTCCGCTTCCGTAAATTTTGAATGTTGTAGGTAGGTCCAGTGGATTAGAGCTCACTTTTTGAAAGGAACCGAAAATAAAAAAAACGGACCAGTACAAGCTGAACTATGGAAGACGCTCTAAGAGAGCCTGTCGTAATGAAAATGAACTGCTCTAATGTGGCAAGTCGGGTCAATCGGTTCATAATTTTTCATCCCTTTTTTAAAGGCTCCGGAAAAACAAGAAACCAGGAAAAGCTGAGTGACGCAAGGCGCCTCGTATTGTTCAGGTTGTCCCGGTTTTTTATGTCCTTTCGGCGCACCTCAAAACGCAGTGTTCGGTTTCTAAACGCTGTTTTTATTTTTGCACAGAAATAAAACAAAAATCCGTAATAATTTTACACACCAGTGCAATGCAATAGAGACTTCTATTTCCAGCAAGCTGCTTTTCGTCATGCTTCCATGTCATCCTCCAGGCCGCGAATGTTTGCACACACTGATCAAACTATTTACATGTAGATTGATATGCACTAGAAATCTGGCACTTTCTTTTAGAAGTAACATGTTAGTGCACATAAATTCTCCCAGCGTCTTTCGTTCGAATGGCCTGGAAGGAAAATAGAAATATCCCCGGCATGATTCGTGCAGAAGGCTAGATTCAATGGTCGCCCATTATTTCTACAAACTCCATGGCAGATTCACTACCCTAGAGCCTGGTGTCCTTTCTCCAAGAAGCGAGGTTTTGATAGAATTTCGTTGCTCGGCCGCTATCTTTTGAAGTGGCGCGAGAAAAAAAAGAGAGAGAGAGAGAGGGGGGGGGGGGGAACAACAGTTTTCGCAAGCTGATTTTTTTTTTTTCGCCATTGCGATATTTTGTTGTCTTTAGGTATGCTTTTGTGGTGTAAACAATTTTACGCACTTCCCACAAATATTTCATCGTCTACGACAGCTTTAGAGTATAAAGGCCCGTTCACACTCTTGCGACCGAGTACGACCGAGAGAGACTAGACCGGTTTTTAAGCCTCTTGCGATCTCTTAGGACCAGCTCCGCTGCATCGCATCCGGTCTTAAGAAGTCGCAAAAGGCTTAAAAACCGGTCTGGTCTCTCTCGGTCGTACTCGGTCGCAAGAGTGTGAACGGGCCTTTACGCACTGCCTCGGGTGCGTTGACCTCACGCACTAGAGCGTCACAGGAGCGAGTATTTCCGCAAAATAAATACGAGGACCTATTTCTTTTTTTGAATCAACCACTTTTGCGGCATCACGACGAACACACTTTCACCATGAAATCATAAGAAATAATGATTGACGGTGCAATTGATTGGGCCCCAACAGTAGAGCCACATTATTTAGGTTGCAAATAAACAGGGCGTCCTTCATGCGATGTGTTTACTTCCACGTTCGATTATGTTGAGAATGAGTAGCCGAAAAGCGCAGTCTGCAGGCTGCTTCCTGGAGTGGCCTGATATTTCCCCAACTCGGGAAAGGGAGGGGGGGGGGGGGGGGGAGAGAAAGGGGTGGATGTTGTGGGAAGGTGATAATATTTATTCTCACACAAAAGAGTCGCCGGTCGTTAAAATGTCGACTCGCTGATAACGGGAAAGCCGGTGGGGCCCCATCTATAGTAACCATGAGTAAAATGTGGTACACAGCTATGTCACTAAGAAGTTGCGATAGTGCAAACAATGGGGCGTTGTGGACGCAAGTGAAGCAAAGACCTATCTTACGATTGTGCCGTCTTTATTAGAAGCAAGAATTTCGGTTTGCTTCTTCAACCCCTCCTGACGCCAATCTTTCCAATTTTAAATAAATCCGGGACAGCGTTGATCGCGCAAGCCCGCACCAATATTTAAAGGTCTTTATCAAGTTATAAAACAGTCATCGAGCAGAAGTAAGGACGAATAAATACGTAAGAGAGTCCAAGATCGGATGAACAACCTATGAGAGGAGATGTGTTTCAAACAGTAATGAAGAGATTAGGGAAAGCCACTTGATTTATAAGTTTCGGAAATAATTGTATTATCGACGACCTGAACCTTTTAGTGCGCAAGCCAATCCTTTGCAGACACGGGAATGGTTCCAGCAGCCACGCGATGCCAGAGGGCGGCTGCTGCAACGAACCCAGCATACCACGACCCCTCGATCCCCACCGACCGAGCGGCCTCGGACCTGCAGCTCATGGGAAAACGCGTTCGGTCGCGCTCGCTTCCTCAATCTCGCGGATTGAGCGTGCCCGCGTCAACGAGAAAAGACACCTGGACGTCTCAAGGTCGTTGTTGCGCTCGCAGCTAGCCGCTCATTTCGCGGTTTTTCAGGATTATCCCTACAGAAAAGGCCGACATAGAAGAAGCCCCTGCTGTCACGTGATTTTTGGGAGAGGGTGAAAAGAGGAGGGCGCGACGGCCATTTTCCTACCTTGCGGAAAATGGTTTCGTTGGTCGGTCTTTAAGCAAGATGTCGCACGCCGCAGTTGCGCAACATTTAAAGTATGCCGCTGGAAAACGTTGTACCTTCAACCTTTTTCCGACTTTTAGCACACGGTTTCCTAGGCAGCATGGAATTCGAAACAGTAGCCTAACGCTGTGCCTTTGTCGTGCCGATCAATGGTGCATCAGAAACATATTGGAAACAGTTAACTATACAACGTTGCGATTTTCACGTGTGTACTACTCTGATACTACGTTGCTTAAGTAACTTGTCGCGCGCTGCAGTCGCGCAACATTTAAATTATGCCGCCTAGAAAACTTTGTATACTTCAACCTTTTTCCGACTTTTAGCACACGGTTTCCTAGGCAGCATGGAATTCGAAACAGTAGCCTAACGCTGTGCCTTTGTCGTGCCGATCAATGTTGCATCAGAAACAGATTGGAAACAGTTAACTACACAACGTTGCGATTTTCACGTCTGTACTACACTGATACCACGTTGCTTAAGCAACATGTCGCGCGCTGCAGTCGCGCAACATTTAAATTATGCCGCCTAGAAAACGTTGTACCTTCAACCTATTTCTGACTTTTAGCACACGGTTTCCTAGGCAGGGTGGAATTCGAAACAGTAGCCTAACGCTGCGCTTTATCGTGCCAATCAATATTGCGTCAGAAAGAGTTTGGATACAGTTTACTACACAACGTTGCAATGTTTGCGTCTGTACTACAGTAATACCATGTTGCATAAGAAACATATCGCGCGCTGCAGTTGCGCAACATTTAAATTATGCCGCCTAGCAAACGTTGTATACCTTCAACCCTGTTTTTACCTTTAGCACACGGTTTCCTAGGCAGCATGAATTTTGAAACAGTAGCCTTACGCTGTGCCTTGTTGTGCCGATCAATGTTGCTTCAGAAACATTTTGGAAACAGTTCACTACACAACGTTGCGATTTTCGCGTTTGTACTACACTGATACCACGTTGCCTAAAGGGGCCCTGCAATCATATTTAAGCTTCCACATTTTTTGCGGTTTCCACGTCTCTTGGGGTTCGGGCAAGCCAGCGGGCACGGAAAAAGTAACTAAATATCAGTGCGTCATATTTTAACCGGACGACGCGGAAACCTCCTCCACCGACGAGGGCGATCGACCCGCGGTACCGAAAGCGCGCAAAATGTGACGTCTTTGGTCCTGGGCTTACTACTGGTCAGAGCCGCTCAATGCTTCTTTTTAGTCGAAATACAAGATATAAGTGGCGCGAACCGTTTCAATTATTTATAAAAGTAGCTTTTGTTCAGTATTTTAGATCAAAAAAGAAACGAATGCAGTTCATAAAGTATGGAAACAAGGAATGACCCGCCGATATACCCGCCACCAAGCGGTGGAAAAAGCGGCGCATACTAGAAAGGAATAGTGGGATCAGGCGCCGACACGAAAGGTCCCGGATGTACGCGGCGGCGTTGCGGTCGTATACCGGCTCGAGGATCCGACCGGTTCCAAGCGTTCCCAAGGCTCTCGGCGCGGGCTTCGCTGGCGACTTAGCTCTTTGGCGGTATGGCAGCGCGAAGTGGCTCCAGTTCTGAACTTATCTTTACCCCGTGTTTGCTATCGTTTGTGGCCAATGAAGTGTCATGCCGAATTAGTATTTAATCGCGCGGCAAATGCAATGAGAGGCGCTCTGGTTGCCCGCTGCATACAGCCTATCCAGAACACGCTTCAATGGCGCCCTCTCGCGCCGTCGACTCGGAGTGCGGCAGCCGTGAGCGCTCGATGAGCTCACTACTTCTCCTCTAGTTCACGGCCACTCTCAAGCAACCAAGGACGTCATGAGGGAGGTTATTTTTTGCTTGTTTTTGTAATGTTAATTTGCCTATAACTTTTAAAATAAAGGGAATTTCGAGAAAAGAAAAGTTTCACTAAGTTCTGCGTTCAGTGCGCTCAGGTTCGGTGCAAATTAAAATTAGTAAAAAAGTCATTGCAGGGCCCCTTTAAGAAACATGTCGCGCGCTGCAGTTGCGCAACATTTAAATTATGCCGCCTAGCAAATGTTGTACCTTCAGCCTTTTCCGACTTTTAATACACAGTTCCCCAAGCAGCATGGCGTTCGAAATAGTAGCGTAACGCTGCGTGTTTGTCGTGCCAATCACTGTTGCGTGAGAAACATATTGGGGACTGTTGCGCAAAATCGCCCAACACTCCCACAACATTCGGAACATTCTCGCAACATATCTACAACATATCAATGTTACTTGGGAGGCCTTCATTGTTTTCGGTATCCTGTGTCCGAGCACAAATGGGTTTCTCTCTCGATTGCTTCGTTTGCCTTACGAACATGCTATTTGACGCTTTCAGCGAGCATTGTTTCGTTTGGTTGCCTTTCCCGATTCGGATGTGACGATACCTGATACAGTCTGGCAGACAAGCTGCCTGATCACTTGGAGCTCGGGCGAAACTTGTGCAAATAAATTGCCAGCACACAGGCTTAAGAAGGGCCACACAAACAGCTTGCCCCCGCCAGCCTTTGACCACGCGAACGCCCTTGCCGAAGATATGGCAAAATATTCTGCCTGGAAATGACCACCCGAATTAGCCATAAAACTCTCTAATATTTAGAGCTATTTATCACTAACGAGTGACAAAAAGTATAACGCAAAGCACGTGGTGTTAAAAAAATCTAGAATGGTAATACACCGTGCATGCAAAGGAGCAATCAGCCAGGCACAAATTCCAGGAGAGTAACGCTTGGCAGATCAAAGCTCTACAGTGAAAACCGCTTAAAACGAACCCACGTACAGTGAATTATTGTCAATACCGAACTCACGGAACATTTAAAGAAAAATGCATATAACGAGTATGTTTTATAACGAACAACATAATGGCTATATCGAACTCCCCCCCCCCCCCCCCCCCCCCCCCCCCCCCCCCCGGGAAGGCCTCCAAAACGCGCACAACGCGCTTCCCCCCAAAAAAGATTGGGAAAGAAATAAAATTCCAGAAGCTCAAGTTGCGAGCAAAATTGAGCGAACAGAAGCGGTTTAGAAGGGGAGAAAGCGAAAAAAATACACTTTGCACTCACGCACAGAAAAAAAAAACTTTATCCCAAAGCGTTTGCCCGCTAAGTGAAGCGATTGAGAAGAGGAGATAAGCTAAAAAAAAAGAGCTCTCCACGCATGCAACAAAAAAAAAAAAAAAAAAAACGTTTTTGCGCGTTGTGTCAAGGCGGAAGTGATGATATGAGAAAGAAAGAGAAGCTCTCGCCTTACAACGAACTCACCTTGGGATTTCGTTGTAAATGCTTTTTGCTATATTGAACTGATCGTAGCATTTCCTGCTGGTCGCTATATACGGGTTTGATTGTATATTATGAATTTATGTACACTCTTACGAGACAAATAATGTTCATGCCAGGCAAAGTTACAAAGGCTGAAAAATCACGTTGTTGTACCAATGCAAGGAGCGATTGGAGTGCAGAGGAGATTTTCGTACTCGATAAAGCTTCAATATACCAATACTGTTTCACCAAATTTAATTTCTTTGGTAATAGAACTGTGGCTTTGGTTATAAAACCAATACCAAAAACAAAGCACGTTGGTAAAACAACAACAAAGACAGCGATGTGAACAAACTAAAGTTCGCAGGCCTACAGACAACGGAAAAAAAATAACATTCGTAAACAAAATATTTGTATGCCCAAACGTATGAAACACCCGACCTACAAACCTCCGGATTTCTTCCCGTATAGTAGATGGCAGATGTTACTGCGCTGTCGACATCGCAGATCGCAGTCCGTCTTAAGCCTGGACGTTAGTATCCGCATCCCTAGGGACGACTACTTTGTACAGGTCGTTCCTCCTATGTTTGACGCTGGACATCTGGTTCCTCACTAAATCCAGATAATCTATATCGACATCAGCAAGCACAATCTCTTCACCAGCCCTAGCCGACCGGACCACTTTCCCCGTGGGATCGACCAACATGCTGTGTCCCCAGACGACGTAGTCGGCCGCTTTGTCCCTCGAGGGCGACACGGACGCCACGTAGACCTGGTTGTCGGCCGCCCTAGACCTCGGATAAAGCTCCCAGTACAGTGGACCGTTGTACATGCTGAACGCTCCTGGATACACCAGCAACTTGCAGCCGAGCCGCTCGTACAGCTCGCCAAAGGACGGGAACGCCATGTCGTAGCATACTCCGATGCCCACTTTGCAGAACGGTGTGTCAAAAGTGGTCACTTTGTCGCCCGGTGTTAAGAAGCTCGTCTCGCTGAAGCTGAACTTCATGGGGACGTTGGCCGCGTAGAGGTGTACCTTGCGGAGCTTGGCCAGCAGCGAACCGTCCGGTCCGTAGGCCAAGCAGGTGCTGTAGGTTTTGTCATTGTCGCTCTCCGACATTGTTCCGCCGACGAGGTAGACCTGGTTTTTACTGGCCCAACTTGACAGCAACTCGCTGGTTCTTCCGGGAATCGGCTCGGCGTACTTTGTTATGTACTTCGGCTCACACGGAAAGCTGAAGTATTCAGGAAGGCAGACCATCTTTACTCCCGCAGCCGCCGCCTCTTTGATTCGCTCACTGGTTCTCTCGAGGTTTCTCGAAATGTTGGGCGTCACCGCCAGTTGTAGCAGGGCAAGACGAAACTTGTTCATCGTCATGATTCGTGAATCAGAGTGAATATTCTCTTGGCTTTACAATTTGAACTGGGGGCGCGCGATACAACAACAACGGTATGCTGGCAGTTGTGCATCAGCTTGTGCGAGTCGCAGGAGTGAGTGGGGCCTTTTATATCCGACGCGCAGGGCGGTGACTGCTTTAAACTAACGGTTGAAACAGCGTCACAGAAACGCTGCACACAGCAAGGAAGGCCTGCACAAACCGTCATACTTCAGGCTTCCCAGAGCCGCCCCCGAGCTTCACACATGCCGAACCGACGCCGGTCTAGAATGAACAAGCTCAAGGTCGTTGTTCGTGTTTTCGAAGCGCTAGCCTTGCGCCTGCTGCACGAGTCGTAACTGTAGCGCACATCCGTGCTTCCCACATGCTTCAAGTCACTCTAAAACTGACTGCATTAGTTGTTTTCGACGACGCTCAGAAGGATTTTATTTGGAACCATATGTTTATTTTAAAAACTTGAAAAAGCTTAGTACAAGCTTTTACCATTATTTTTCAGTTATTGTCACGATTAACCATCTAGATTATGTCCTCCTGGTAGTATAACGTACCTTTTTTATTTAAATAATTTGTTCAAATTAAACATATACACCCGAATAGCGGAGCATGCATGAATGTTTTAGAACTTTTGTAAGGAGTGAGCAAATTTTGTTTCGGTTCGGTTATGGAAAATACCCGGTGTAGTTCGCCCTCATACCTGGTGTGGTTTGCCCTGCGAATAATCATGGCATTCGCAGTCAACTGATGTAGGAAATGGTGATACTTATTTTGTTGACCAAATGCCCGACAAACTTATTTAAGAAAAGTTACTTCATCCAGGCTTCATAGAGTATTTAAAGTACTACCCAAGTTATTTTCGCTGCAAAATATCTCACAAATAATTAGGAATGAAATAGTAGCTGTTTCCAAGGTTCGTCTGGACTGCGTAATTTGTTTCCTCTTCAGTCACGCCAGAATGCTTTATTTGCAAGCGACAAAAGTAAAGAAAAAATGATTGCAGTTCTATTCCATGCAGCCGCTGTACAAGAAGTGCTGAGATCATTGATGCATGATACAATGTAATATTGTCACGAATGTCAAGCGACAAGGCGGCAAATGACTGAGTAAACTTAACGTTTAATGGGGCGAACTTGTGCCCAGAAATACAAGGAAAAAGAAAGATAACAACAAAGCGTCGCGGGCATCGAAGGTGGCGAAGCAGCGGGATCAAACTCTGAGGCTAAACTGACTCCGGTTCTGAAATAATCGGCGTAGAATGTTCAACGCGTAGAACATTTGGACCTCGAACAAGCCCAACAGGATTGTCAAATTTACCAGAAAACTAAATTTCAGGAATAGCAAAAGATGCGTCGCTCCCAGGAATCGAACCCTGGCTTTTGGCGTGGGAGGCAGGCACGATTACCGTCAGGCCACGCGCGCGCTGCCTCTTTGGCCAGCTGTGCGCGCGAAAATATGTTTTAAACAAATTAGCGAAAAGAAGTCATTTTGTCTAGTCGCATGGCTAAAATGAAATGTTTTGGCCGTTCTTTTATGCGCACACTGAACGCACTGTTTAGCGCCGTAGTCGCTATATTCGTAGTTCGCGTCAAATAAATGTTTATGTGGAAAACACTGAATTGAATATCATAAACCCAGGCAGCACAGACACGTTGAAAAGTCGTCGAAAGAACGTGATCACGTCAGGAACCACATGTCGAAAGAACATCGAAAGTCTGAACGTCAGGTCCCTTCGACGTAATATGGAAAGGCTAATGTCTGGAAAAAAGGGTGAATTTTACGTCGACATAGCGTCCCACTTAACAACCGTAGAACGTTGAGTGCACGTCTGAATTGGACGTGAAGTCAAGTGATAAAGTTCTGTCAACGTTAACACAATGTCCCATTTGACGACCATAAAACGTCGAGTACACGTCTAAATGAACGGGATGTCAATTGAGAACGTAATATTCACGATGACATAACGTAACATTAACGGCATAAAATGTCGAGCGGACGTCCGTGATAACGTCATGTCAACGTTGAAATGACGTCCCATTTAACGACCATAAAACGTCGAGCATACGTCGAGACTGAACGGGATGTCAAGTCAATTGATAACAGTCTCAACCTGGGTCACTGTGGAACAATGGAGTCAACCGGATCTGGCTTCGTTGCTTGAAGGTATGTTCGCAAAAGCATACGTACCTACCCGCGTAACCATCTTCACGGATTGTAGGGAAGCCCTTGCCCGTCTGGGGAAAACTCCTCGCGAAGGGACGCTCTCCCAGCGAATCAAGACTCTTGGCTCGTATTTGAAAAAAACACCAAAGGTGTGGACTGGGTGCCGGGACACGCGGGCGGCATCGGTAACGAGGCCGCACACGCGTGGGCGAGCGAACACAGGGAAGACCGCTCCAACCGAGGGATCTTCGTCCGCTTCGCGCCGCCGGACCCAGACCCCCTAGAGAAGAAATATGCGGCCCGACAAGAGGATCAGCGTCGGCTGCGAGACCAAACGCCGTACAGCCCGGCACCGTTACCCAAGGGTTTACCCAGAGGGGCACAAGTGTTAATACACAAGACCCGCCGCACCGGAGATGCGCTCACCGAAGACATACTCGCTCGGTGGCGTAGCTACAAACCACGGAGGGGCCGCCCACCCGACCAAGCGCCATCGGAAAAGTCCGAGCCCGCTGCACTTGTCGTCTGCACTTCATGCACCGCCGGCGTAAGCCCGACGATTCGACACCTCCTCTGGGATTGTGCCGTCTTGCGAGACAAAAGAGCCGAACACCTGGGGTCTCACATCGACACTTTAGAGGCCTGGAGACACCGGTTAACGAGGCACGGGCCAGGGAGACGATCGTCTCCCTATGGGAGTTCGCGCGCTCGGCAGGAGTGCACCGCCGAATGTAAACTTTTCCTACCTATGTTCCCCTTCCCCCAATGAGGCCACGGCGCCACTCTTTTTGAAAATAAAGTTAATCGCTATCATTATCATTCCTCTTTTGGAAAAAGAGAAATAGAATAAAAGAATAACTCTTAGAGATTAAAAATATTACATGTACGTCAGACCTTAACAAATAGTTTTATATTGTTTTCATTTTCTTGTGATTTGATTTTGTCTTATTATAAGTCTATGTTATGTATATAATCCTGAAATATGTATAAGAAAAAAATAATCACATAAATAAAAAAGAATGGTATAATCGGATTTAATTGTTAAATATCTATTAGTCCTTAACTTCGAAAAAAAAAAATGCCGCGATACTTCTTTTAAATGTTTTCACTACAGAGAGGAAACACCCCATTTACCTAATGCAAGAAAAATGTGAACAGAAATAAATATTTAGACAAAAAAATCTGAATTTTAAGATTGATAAACTTCTATTTTTATAGAAACAAAATCAAGAACAAGACTCAACTAAATAACCATCCTGTTCTCATCTTGAAACTCTCCTATACACCTTTCCGAAAAAACGTTCTTAGGCTGCCGCCATGTTGCTGATGCTGATGCGGCTGGTGCGAGTCTCGCGCCCTCTATCAGCTAGACATTTTCTGCCACTCTCTTGGACTGTGAAGACTCACTCATCGCGGTTCTCTACCGATGTTATTGAGGTTTTGCATTCGACGTTTTCTCGCCCCTCTTTAAAGTTTCCACTTATTTTTTTTTATGTGTGCTGCGTACCCTTTTTTTGTTATCTTCCATTGTGAGAAATAAGGCTGGTATGTGCCTGCCATTCAAGCTTTTCTGCTCGACATTCACGGGAAACGAAGGAGGTGAAGGACGTCGAACGACCCTCAACGCGATTTTGCGAACATTGCTCTCTCCCCTCCCAGAGATAATCCACGTAGAATCCTCAGCCATCTCCAAAAATATTTGCCCGTGTTGGGGTGAGAAACGGGTCAATCGCGTTGGTTCCTTTGCCTTGGTGCGACTGTGGAAAAAGAAAGCTCTCCGCAAAACGTGCCCCAAAACCAAAACATCTCGGACTCCGTCCGATCGTCAAGATGTGACCGTCGTCGACTGTGACTGTGTTATTTATTTTTGGACAGCGCTGCATCGTATGGTACGTACGATATATTGTTCGGATGTTAACACTTTCTCAATTGTTTGTCCGTGTCCTGTCCATCGGTAAACACGTTATTTGTGAACGTGAAAAATGCATGCCTGTCGGCCCTCTTCTGTTGCAATTTTTTTTTGACAGCAAAGCGCTTTGTTGGTTTACATGTAGCGAATCCCGCGGCGCCGTCAAAACTTATCGTAAGAAAAAAAGAATAGCTAGAACTATACATTCCAGTCGCATTCGTTCTGTTGCGCGCGTACCCAACAAATATAGTTTACAGTTTTCTTTTTGCTTTTTTTTGTTTTTCAAATGTGGCACAATGCTTTCTTAACGTCCACGGAAAAATACATATACCATGAAACACAAAATATAGTGGGAAACGACGAGAATTTAGCTGCCAGCAGCGTTTTAAACTGCGCCTACGGAGGCTGCGCCTATTGAAGTCACAGCCCACTCGGCTAGGGTTAGGAGGGACGCCGGTGAGCGTCTAGCCTCAAACTCAGCGACTGGGCTCGAAAACGGTTTGTTGCCCCTGGGGTCGAGTGTTTCTTGGAAGGGTGTATGGAATGTTTTGGAGAGGTTTTTTGGAAGAGGTGTATAGTTCGGCAGCGGTGCAACACAGGCACTGTTCTAAGCATTCTACTCGGCTCGCAGATACGCCCACACTGAAGCTAGGATCGGCAACGTCAAGCTAGGATCGGCAACGAGAAGACAGCGCACCCAAGAGGACACGGGCCACAACATCTGCCATCGTCTGCTAAATGAGCGACGGTCGCCGCTTCGTGCTCAGTCCCGCAGCGGTGCAACACAGGCACTGTTCTAAGCATTCAACTCTGCTTGCAGGTGAGAGACTTTTCGCACTCCGAATAGTTTGTTTTTATGGACTGCTGCCGAACACAGCTTACCGTGTATTTCTTGTGTCTGCCTGGCCATCATGAGTAAGGACGGTAAAGAAGTTAAGAAATCTAGGGAGTTTGCAAAGGCGCTCGACGACCTTCGTTGCGAATTAAGAGCGGACCTACGAAGTTTAAAGGAAAGTGCGATGTTTTCCAGCGACACTTGCGAGAAAGTTGAGTCGATTGGAAGCGACATAAAACAACTAAGGAAGGAAATCCAGGAACTGACTAAGTGAAACTATGAGCTGCGAAATGAAGATAAAATACTGAGTCAGCGGATCGCGGAATTAGAGCAATACCAACGCTCAAATAACCTCGAGATAAAAGGAGTGCCTGAAGGGGGCAATCCCTATGACGTCATCAAAATGATTGGTGACGTACTGGAGGTGCCAATTACAAATTCAGACATAGATACCTGCCATAGGGTACCAACATAAAAACCAGACGAGCAAGACATCGTCGTGCGCTTCATACAACGCACGAAGAGAAATGCTGTACTTAAGAAGGCAAAAAAAAAAAAAAAAAAGCTCACTACTGCAGCCTTTGGTTACACTTTGGCTAGGACGACAACGCCCGTGTTCGTCCATGAGCACCTCACACAACAAAGCAAACAATTGCTGGGGGCAGCTATTGCTACAAAGAAAGATGTCAGGTGGAAGTACGTCTGGACTACGGGTGGGAAAGTGTTTGCGCGTAAGGATGATGGCTTGAATGTTTTGAAGATTGTGTGTACGGCTGATTTGGAAAGAATGACGTAGACTTTTAGCATTTGCACTCGTCATTTGATACGGTTTAATCACCTTTATGTATGCTGAGTCATGTAAATACTTTAATAGTGAGCAATTCAATGATAGATAAAGAAATTACAAACCATGCTTTTCTGCAATTCATGTAAATACCGGAAGTATAAGAAAGAAACAAGACGCCCTCGATTTCTTTTTTGATTCCCTCTGCTTGCGCTTTGATGCCTTGTTGTTCACGGAAACATGGTTGCGAGAAGACGAGATACCGCGAAGTTTTGCGAATTACAACTGCGTAAATTTAAACCAAGATAAAAATCGAGGAGGTGGAATTTCGATATATCAAGAGTCTTCTATTTCTTTTACTGTTGTGGACGAATATTCTGTTATCAATGCAAATATTGAGTGTCTAGTTATTCGCATGTTTGTTGTTGTTGCTGCATAGAGACCACCCACAGGAAACAAATCTGTGTTTCTCGATCTTTTTGACAACTTGCTTCATTTTCTTTGTTTAACGAAGCACTCTTTTATAGTTATGGGTGATATTGTCACGGGTGGTGACCTAAAAACAATAAAATAAACAGGAAGAAATAAATGTTTAATGTGGCGAACTTGTGCCAAAAATTAAAATGTACAAACGATAATAACAAAGCGTCGAAGTCGGCGTAGCAGCAGAGTCGAACGCTGGTGCGAGACTGAATGCAGATCGACACGCGGAGCCCCTGATGTACACGTGTGGGCTTCTGGAATAATCGGCGTAGAATGTTCGGCGTGTAGAACATTCTGACCTCGAACAAGCAACATGGTTCTCGAATTTAGCAGAAAATTACTTTACAGAGTCAGCAGAAATGCGCCTCCGCGGCCAGAAATCGAACCCTGGCTTTCAGTGTGGAAAGCACGCGCGATAACCGTTACACCACGAGCGCGCTGCCTTCTGGGTCAGCTGCGCTTGCGGCAATATAAACATCGCACACTTGCAAATGAGTCTCACGCGACCGATTTAAATGACCTCATTCTGTCCTATGGATGTTCACACGTGATATCGCTACCACCAGAATAACAAGTGAGAGTGCCGCATCAATAGACGTATGCATAACAAACATTAATCAAACTGAATTGTACCCTGGAATTTGCTAACAGGACATTAGTGACCACCTGCCCATTTTCTGCCTAAGCCGCCGTCCGTAAGAAGGCAACAAAATTGGCTTAGTTAATTAATGCTACCGAAAAATAAACAAAACAACACTTAGCACATTTCACGAACTCGTTAAGAGTTTTGATTAGACAGAGGTTTACTTAGAAGAAAGCGCGGACACGGCTTATAGCAAGTTTTTAAGTGCATTTAAGAAGTTATACGATTTTGCATTTCGTATAGTACAGGGAAAAACGTCAAAACCCAAACTCCGTAAGCCATGCGTGGATGACGACCTATACAAGTGAATCAGAATAAAAAATAACATGTACCATTGTTTCGTGAGGTCGCGTGATAAGACGCTGCTGAGTGAATTTAAAAATCAGGAGTATGCTAAGTTTTGACCTTAAAAGGGCAAAATCTGAATACTTTTCGAGCAAGTTTGATAGTATTTACAATAAAGGCCCGACCACACTAGCGTGAACGGCGCCACCGGGCGGCACAGCTGTCCGGCGTCTCAACGCGAGGAGTCCACATTGGCCTCCGTTTTGCAGGCGTCACGTGACAGCACTGGTTCCCGCGATCAGCGCGATCGCGCCTCTCGTCGTATTTCCCGCTCTTTCGTCGTGTGCTCTTCGTTAGATTCTTCCGTTCCGCACTCGCTGTCTAGACGGTAGGAGTTCATATTGACCTGTAGATCAGCGTGAATGTGATTATCCTAGCCTGCTCGTTGATCTTGCGACGTCGCCGCGCTCTGAAGGGAAGGAGGCGCAGGTTTTGGGTCCGGCCGAGTTGGTTCTACCGAAACACCGAAGGACAGGACAGGTCTGGCGCGCCGCCGGGGCTTTGCTGCCCCGGCGGCGCGCCAGAGATGAAGGCTACTCTCGAAATTGTCACCAAATCAAGCCGACATCCGTCACAACAGAGACGACATGCAACAGGTGCCACGGAGAAACTCACTTGTAATTCAGAATCCCTCTCCTATAGTTTCCCAGCGGTTAGTTTCAAGGAACCGCTCCGTTGGGGAAGGCATCGGGGGGAAATAGGGGGAGCAGACGACACGAAACACGTCCTTCGCTTCGAGAGGCGCCGAGGACCGGCTTGAGCGTTGCCATGGCATCGCGACGTCACTACCTACGCCATCTCCCATTGGCTCCTCTCTTCTGCGGCGTGCGGCGCTCAGCTCTGAACCGCGCAAGGAGCGGTTGGGTGTGCAGCGCCGCACGTCGTGACGTTGAAGCCGAAAACTGGTTTCCGCCGGCAACCGGCAGCGACGGCCGTCGCGCCGCAGGCCTCGGAAACGCCAATGTGGTCGTGCCTTTACCCGAAGAAACAGTGGGAAATGGTTAATAGCCTATCAAATAAAGACTATGTCCGGTGTGGTGTGGGTAACATAACTATAAACGCTAGAAATATAGGTGGTAAGGAACTTGCAAATACCCTGAATGAGCATTTTATAAACGTTGGTGCTCCGCGAGAAAGGGAAACTGACGGCATAATCAGTTCCACAAATAGAGCTACAAATATCTCAAGCTCTATGATGCTCGAGCTTACTTCCCCATGCGAAGTTAGTAATTTGATAAAAAAATATAAAGACAAGTGTATCGGCTGGGGCTGACGAAATAAAACCCTTGCCAGTTAAAATGGCGGCAAATATAATAAGCCCAGTCCTTGCACATATTATAAGCAACGTGTTACAAACAGAAATATATCCAGACGAACTCAAAGTCGCAAGGGTTAGTGCGGTGCATAAAGGGGGAAACAAAAATGACCTAGAAAAATACCCACCAATATCTGTTCTGCCAATATTCTCAAAAATATTTAAAAGCGTGATAAACGTTATATTGCAAAGTTGTTTTTTTTTTTTTTCAAAATACAACGTAATCACTAGGTCTCAGTATGGTTTCCAAAGGGACAAATCGACTGAACTTGCTCTTACGAATATAAAGGACATAATTATAACCAACATCGAAAATAAACTATATACAGTCGGGTTTTTTCTAGATTTGAGCAAAGCCTTTGATACGATACAACACAATATTTTACTGTCAAAACTTCAGACTTGTGGTGTACGTGGCGTAGCGTCTGACCTAATCAAGTCCTACGTTCTAAATCCTAAACAGTTTGTACATATCAATAACGTCGCTTCTCAGCAATTAGAAATAAAACATGGAGTGCCCCAGGGCTCCATACTGGGCCCACTACTTTTTCTCATATATGTAAATGATATACCAGACATCCCGAATTCCCGACATACGGTGATGTATGCTGACGATACCAATGTTTTCTTCTGCAGCAATACAAAAGCGTCCTTAGAATAACAGGCAAATGATTATCTTCAAAAACTTTCAGACTGGCTGGAAACAAACACGCTTAAACTAAATGTGGAGAAAACAAAGTACATTATATTTGGACCTATCAATAAGCACGACAATAGTGCAATGCATCTGATATATAATATCACTCCCATCTCTCAGGTTATAGGACAAAAGTTTCTTGGCGTCTGGTTCCATGAAACACTTACTTGGAACACTCACGTGAAAAAACTAAAAGGGGACTTATCGAGAACACTAGGCTGTATATATAAAATAGCAAATTTATTACCAGAGTGGCTTATCAAAAACTTATATTACTCTTTGTTTTACTCAAAATTTTGTTACGGAATTATGGCATGGGGGACAGCCACTTCCACAAATTATTTCAAACTAATTATTCTCCAGAAAAATGCTTTGCGCATTTTAGAAAACTATCAAGGAAATGTTCGTGATTTTTATAGCAGTCTATATTTTTTAAAACATAACATACTTAAAGCAAACCAGATTTATTACTTCAAACTTATGCAGACAATATACAAAGAAAAACTCTATCAAATAAATGAAGTGCCATCCCAACCCTATATTCTCAGAAACGCCAAACACAAGACTCCTAAGGTCAGGACCAATTATGGAAAACAAAAACTTAATTATCAGGTTCCTACATTACTAAACATTTTCGAAGGACGTACTGATTTTACAGTATCGTTTAATAAACACAAAAGTAACGTCAGACACACTCTTGTACACAACGATATACATTACGCGTAGTAGAAATCGTTTTTTTTTTGCGCCTACCAGTGTTGCAATGACGAATGTGTTTGTTATATGGCTGTAACGTTTTGTGTACATATAATTTGCGTTTTTTTTCTCCTTTGATCATTTTGTGATTAACGTCAGTGATTACCAATCAATGTCGTACAAATGATAGTCATCTTTGAGCGGCATTATCTAGCTGGGTTTGAATTTTAAAACGTTTTGCGAATTGTTTTATATTTATTTTGCTCCTTTAATCATTTTTTGATGCTTTGATCAATTTGTGAATATACGTCAGTGATTACGAATCGATTTCGTACAAATGACAGTCATCTTTGTGTGCCATTATCTAGCTAGTTTTAGAATTTCAACACGTTTTTGTGAATTGTTTTTTTTTATTACTTGTAATATTGTATTCATCTGAGTACAAATTAATCCTTGTTTATATTTGTAAAATAAGTTCTACGATTTAGTGCAACCAGTGTGCATGTTTGTAGCTATGTAGGTATATGTATTTTTGTTTACTTTCTTTACGTATATGGCAACTAATGCAAGTTGTGCTGTAATGAACTGTGGGGGTAGAGGTCCAGTCAGGCAGAAATGCCTTTTGTCTCTACATCCCTACCGGGCCTGGCCCGTGAGAAACTAAATAGTCTTCAAATAAACTTCAAGCGACTACAGATGACACAAAATTAAAGAAACCCCGAACATTACAAGAAGGAAAAAAAGTACCCCTAACTATATAATAACAAAGAGACAGACACATAAAAAGCCCCTGATCAGACCCGCTTCGTTTGCTGGAGTATCGCCGTAACCATCTAATATTGTCTCGCCTTCAATTAGTTACAATTTTTCTAAAATAAAGTTTGGCGGGCTTGCCACCTGATTGTTTTATTTCTAGTTGTCTTTAATCGATTGTGCCATCCCGGGCGGTACCGTAGAGGTATATTATATTAAAATCACTTTTTCCTCGCATTCAATAATGCGGGACTCGACTTGTTTAGTAAGGATGGTTGAATGTAATGAATTGACGCGAGACCGTAATTTGGGATGTGGTGAATAGACTATTCTCAATTTAGACAGCTATTATTCGTGTCCAAATTAAAGTTTCGGACTATGTAGCGTGTCTAAGGTTTACTTGTTATTCAGATGAAAGAGTAGGTAACCCATCTTGGTCGGTTCCAAAAAGATATCGCTCGAGGTCTCTGAAACGACAGGAACGAGTGATTTGGGCAACTTTGTGTGGTCTTTTCTGTGTCAACTTGCGCAATGAGTAACAGCTAATCACAATTCGAAATGGGGGTGCCCAGAATTTTTTAAATCTGCTATTAACCATGGCACAGAATGCGACCGCACCATCTATGTTTGAGTTGTTTGCCACACATATCATTTGTAATGCTGTCGTGCTATTTCTGTACTTGTTTTCGCTAGGGTTGCTGCTAGAGAAACTAAAGCGAATGCACGAACTAATTTTGAAACTGTTATTCAAAATTCGAGATTCGAGAGCATCTGACTGAAAACAACCACGCATTTTTCTTATTTGTTCAGCGCTTACTCGTGGCATAACGAAATATTTCCCTCGCAGTGTGCTTGCGCAGCTGGGGTAAATGTGTTGCTTTATTGCACGCATGTTTCCTACATATGATTGAAGCCTTTTTTAACGACGCAGTAACTTACCGGCCGTAACTGAAGCGGCATGAGTTGGTAGTTCACTTTGTTTACGGGTAACGAAGCCTCACGATTTTCCCAGTGATACCTTCTCAGGGTCTAACATAATAAAAATAAGTTGGCAAAAAATAAAACACAGGGACCACGAAACAGAGTGGAGAATAAAAATCAAGATGATTTAAGTACTGAATTGCGTCATAATTCAAGTCTTAAAATATATGAAATGGTTTACTGTGGTGATTTAAATGAGACTTGTTCCGCAGAAACAGCCCGTCAAAATCGTCTTTAGTTACTGTTTTTTTTTTAAATTAATTTTGATACTTTCAATTTGCTCTTCTTTTGTTTGCAAACCATAGAATCAAGCGGACAACCCTTTTCAGCAAATCAGTGTTTCGAGCTTTTTCTGCCTTACATTTCTTTTGTAAGTTATGTATTGTCCTACCGGAAGCAAATCAAAGCGCGGAAGAAAGACACAAAAGCTACGAAAAACGAATGTCCTGGAAACAAATTATTACACAAAAAATGTGTAAGCAAAAGTTTTTCGCTAACTAAAGAAATAAGCTGCTTTTGTTCTAGTAAGGTGGATCTGAGGGCACGGCGGGACCACCACGGAGGCATCAATGAACCCCTTCTTATTACTCGCACAGGTAACGCTGTGGACTGCACTTGATTGTGCATCACGGTGCAATGCGCCAAGCAAGTTCGCTGCGTTCATCACCGAGCAAGACCACGTGGAAACAGAAGTGGGATGTGGCTTGATGACTCATCCACCCCTCCAAGCTTCGACAGCAGCGCCATCTTCAACGGGGCATATAGCCATGCACGGTCTTCAAGGCTTCAGAGGGCGCGGCGGGACCAACACGGACGCATCAATGAACCCCTTCTTATTGCTCGCACAGGTCACGCTGTGGACTGCACTTGATTGTGCATCACGGTGCAATGCGCCAAGCAAGTTCGCTGCGTTCATCACCGAGCAAGACCACGTGGAAACAGAAGTGGGATGTGGCTTGATGACTCATCCACCCTTCCAAGCTTCGACAGCAGCGCCATCTTCAACGGGGCATATAGCCATGCACGGTCTTCAAGGCTTCAGAGGGCACGGCGGGACCACCACGGACGCATCAATGAACCCCTTCTTATTACACGCACTAGTTCGAAAACATATGGAAAATGTTTTCGTAGTAATAATAGAAGTATTATTGTCCTGCCGTGCCTGGCAAAGTGTTTTTCGCTGATTGATGAAGCTCTAAGTGTTCTGATTCTACTTGCCGGTGACGTTGAGCGAAATCCCGGCCCTGAGGTTAAGCAACTTCTTCAGGAAATGCGTTCAGCTCTACAGGCTTCAATTGACAAAGTTTCTTTGCAACAGTCCACAATGGAAGAAACAATAAAAAATAGGTTTGCTGAGTTAAACGACTCGCTTAAAGTATTAACCCAGCATACCCAAGAAATTAATCACCTAAAGTCAGAAGTCTTGTCTCTTAAGAAAATAATTACTGAACAACAGCAGAAAATGGAAGATTTTGAAGACAGAAGTCGCCGCCGAAACCTAGTAATCTTTGGCCTCCCAGAAATGGAAGACGAAATCCCTGCTCGTTTAAAGCAGCATGTGTTGGAAGATATTTTTTGTACTAAATAGGGTGTTACAGTACAATCAGTAGAAAGAGTGCACAGGATCGGCGTAAAAAGAGCCGATAAGACAAGACCCGTCATGCTAAATTTGTTTGACTACAGCGAGAAAATGCATGTTTTTCAGAGTTGTCCTAAACTAAAAGGTTCAAATATATCAATTAGTCACGATTACTGCAGAGCTACACTTAACAAGCGGTCAAAATCGTGGCAACATGACAAAGAGTTCAAAGCCCAGGGCCGCAAAGTGACTCTGGACTACGACCGCCTTAGGGTGGACGACACGGTTTATATTTCAGACGATGTTAACTCGTCCCCAAAACAGGTTCGCTCTACCAATTTCCGTCCGAAACAAGTTCGCCAATCCAACTCTGCTCAGGCATCTTCTTGAAACGAGTTTAAAACGCTTCGGATAAGTGTGCTGAACGGAAGAAGTATTGCTAACAAATCCCAACAATTGGAAGAAGTTCTGCTCTACGACCCTCACCTACTGGCGGTTACAGAGACATCGCTGTCACAAAATATTACTGATTCCGAAATTATACCCCCCTCATAAAATAGTAAGACGGGATCATGAAGGACGTGGTGGAGGCGTAGCTATAATAGCAAAGAAAGAAGTTGATATCATTAGGCTTGAAAACATTTCGGAACAAGAGAAGCATTTGGTGCGAAATCCGTTATCGAAATGTTTCTACTTTATTTGGCGCCGTTTACAGACCACCCAATAGTCCTGTATCATATATTGAATTGCTGGTAA
The DNA here is from genome assembly GCF_016920785.2 of Ixodes scapularis. Taxonomy (NCBI): domain Eukaryota; kingdom Metazoa; phylum Arthropoda; class Arachnida; order Ixodida; family Ixodidae; genus Ixodes; species Ixodes scapularis. Next base: position 607,995 of record NW_024610190.1, on the reverse strand, counting down.
ACTATATTGATCGCATGCTTACGCCTAATAAAAATGTGTGCTCACTGGCGACTTTAACCTACCTGGAATTGACTGGAATGCGTTAGCTATCTCGGGCTATCATGACGTCGAGAGCGCACGCCTGCTTCTTGATTCCGTCTTTTTCCACGATCTTAAACAGATAGTCACTGTTCCCACTCGAGTCACAGAGACAACTCAGTCAATCGTAGACCTTATTTTTATCAAAGATTTTTCCGGTGACTGTACAGTCTCTACCGCAGATAGAATCGCCGATCACAGACTGGTAAATCTAAATTTGCTTATCAAAAAAACAACACCAAAACAACAAGATTTTCATTGATTTTTCAGCTGCAGACGATGAATCAGTTCTTGATTGTTTACATTTTTCTTTCACGAATTTTGCGCGTATCGATTACGTCTCTCTTCTATGGGAAACGTTCAAAAGCCTCGTCACGTCCTGCATAAATCAGTTTGTTCCGATCCGTCGAAAACCAATCAGAAGACGCAATCCATAGATTAACCGTGAGATTATTCACCTTAAGAGGCGTGTCAAACGCAAACGAAAGGCAAAAATTAAAAATAGCTCGGAGCTGAACGTCCTCAATGATGAATTACTCAGTAAAATACGCATCGCACGTCATAAATTCTATGGGCAAACTCTTACTTCCTTTTTATTAGAATCACCTCAAAAGCTTTGGCGTTTTCTATCTGATACTAGTGAACGAGTCGAACAACTAAGAATTAATGGTATTGTGTCAACTAACGGTAAAGAAATTGCAAATGAGTTCTATGCCAGTTTTCACAGAGCGTTTACTACACCCGATTCCCTTTTGATTGAGAATGACAATTATGCCTCTTCATCCGCTTCTGTTAAAACGCCAGATGTGGTACTCAGTCATGAGGGCATATTTTCGCTTTTGTTGAATATCAATGTAAAGAAATCATGCGGTGCTGATGCTATACCTAATTCCTTTCTTCATCGCTACTCGGAAATAGTCTCCGAGTACCTTTACGTGCTTTTCAGTGCCTCACTTAATCAGTGTTCCTTACCAGCAGATTGGCTAACGGCTAGAGTAGTTCCAGTATTTAAATCAGGTGACAAAATAGACGCCGGAAATTACAGACCTATTTCTTTAATAAGCACATGTTGCAAGTTACTTGAGCACATAATCGCTAACCATATATCTCGTTACCTAGAGTCGACCAATTTTTTCGGCAAGAACCAACACGGATTTCGTAGAAACGTTTCCACAACGAATCAGCTAATATCTGTAGTCCACAATTTTGCAGCCGCGATGGACAATCGTCACCAAATCGACGCAATTTTTTTAGATCTATCTAAGGTGTTCGATCGCGTGCCTCACAATCTGCTCATTGATAGTTTGAAAGAGGCAGGACTTCCTGATAGGCTGGTTCGTTGGATACAGGCCTATCTAAAAAACCGCTCTCAATTCGTTGAACGTGATGGCTCTAAATATGATGATCTACAGGTCTTGTCTGGTGTACCACAGGGCTCCGTGCTCGCACTGTTACTTTTTTTTTATTTATATTAACAACATTTCCAAAAATATTGATGAATGTGTTAGTGTAAAATTGTTCGCGGATGACTGCGTAATGTATAGCCTTGTCAAAAGTTCTTCCTGTTAGACTACATTGAATGAAAACCTTTGTAAACTTGCGGACTGGTGCGACCTCCAGAAAATAAAAATTAACTTCTCTAAAACCGTCTCAATGACGCTGACTACAAAAAAAAGCCCCTTTCTTACATTTACCATATTGTCAACCAGCGCATTCAAGAAGTTTCCTCTGTAAAATACTTAGGTCTAACTATTAAAAACAACCTAAAATGGGACCAGCACATCAACAACATATGCGCCAAAGCGTTCAGAAAGCTATGCTTTCTTTGAAGAAAACTCAAAGGGTGTCACTCGGCTGTGAAACTTGTAGCTTATCGTTCTCTGGTTCGCCCAGTTCTAGAGTACGCCTCTATTGTGTGGGACCCGTATTTTGTGAAAGACATTGCGGAGGTGGAGCGGATGCAACGTCTTGCTGCAAGATTCATCCTCTCTGACTACCGCACTTCATCATCAGTAACTAACTTGTCAAAGCAGCTTGACCTCGAACCGCTCCACCTTCGCCGAAAAATCTCTAGGCTGAAGTTTCTTTACTTACTTTATAACAATTCATCTGGTCCATCAAGTGACACTTATCTTCGCCCTGTGCCACAAAGGTCAGCTCGACTAAATCATTCCAAAGTCATATGCCCATACTATTCCAAAAGTAACCTTTTTCAGAAGTCATTTTTCCCTAACACAATTGAACAATGGAACTGTTTGCCGTCATTGCTTGTGGAATGTACTGATGTGAACCAATTCGAACATTTATTAACTAAACTCCTTTTGTAACCCTCCCCTGCTTGGGCAGCGCGGCTGCCTGCAGTATATGTAAATAAATAAAATAAATAAATTTACATCGATCAATTATTGTTTATTAAAGTTACTAAAGGTCAAATATACACTGTAAAGTTCCGAGAGATGCCCGCCGCCTCGAGATCGCTCATCCTGTTTTTCTGGCTAATTATCTGCAGCATAAGAACTCCGTAACATTGACCACCCCCTAATTCCCGTCGGACGTGACGCGACGTCCGACGGGATTCGCATCAAGCGCATAATTTGCCGGACCTGCATGTCTCACAAGGGAGTTCATAGCGGGTTAACGCTTTTTCGTCGGTGATCTGCGCTTGCGATATCGGCTCCCGTAACACATGAGCTGCTCCCGCGTGCATTTTTCCCAGTGAAATGCGAATTTGCTGCGTGAGCAGTCTGTGGCATCCGTTTTCATGACATAAAGTGTCTAGAAGATTCTCGCGTTTTTGTCTGCGATCTGCGCGCGCGACCTCGATTCCACGCGAATTAGTGCCGCGTGTATATGGTATCGTGACACGATCCTGCTGCGTTCGAGATCTGCGGTATTCGTTCCCGTTACGTACGAGTTTGTTGTGGATTCTCGCTTTTGTGTACGCCTTCTGCAAGCGCGATATTGGTTCTCGAAACAGGCTAGCTTGTCGCGGGTTCCCGCGTGTTCATTGCACCACAAAACTAGAATCTGCTGCGCCCGTAATATCTCTGGTGTTCGTTCCCGTGAGATGTGAATTCTCGGCGGGATTCCGCGGGTCCTTCACCGTAAAACGCCAATCTGCTGCGTCCGGAACCGACGGTGTCCTTTCCCGTGTCACGGGTGTTCGTAGCGAATTCAAGCGCGCTCATTGCATAGTGAAACCCGAATATGCGGTGCCCGCGATGTGCAGTATTAGTCCCTGCGTCACGGGGTTCGAAGCCAGTGCCAGAGTGTTTATCAGTAATTTCGAATCAAGTTCTGCTGTGGCATCTCTAAAGATAACCTGCCCCACGTTCTTCACCATTCATCTTTTCATTTTGGGTGTGTGTTCTTTCGGAACTTTACGGTAATCTTTCCTTTTCTTGTTCTTTATAGTGGTCGAACGGATGGCTAATGTATCCGTCATGTTTAAAAATAAATTTTGTGATAACCAATCCCTTTCTTTTAGCTAGAATGGTGTAAAGGTAAAAAAAAAGCTTAAATTACAGATATATATATATATATATATATATATATATATACATATTTGAATTATTTGACTTGAAAACTCACGATTTTTTCACCCTGCCACGAAAGGAACATTTGCGAGAGGACAAGGGCTGTACTCGCAACTGAAATGTGTTCAATTAAAAGGGGAAAAAATAAATAGGTAATTCCTGTGTTCCTCTCGTGGATTTCGATTTTTATACCTGTTATTCCTACGATGTTATTCCTATTACTTATTATCAACTAAGGCTATGGCGCATCTTAGGCTCAGTCGCTTTTGCGCCATAAAACTTCAATCTTCTTCAATTAGCAATTCGCTGAGGCAAATACTCTAATCCTGCAAGACATTGCATGAATTTACCGACGTGTTGGCTGGTTGGCAGAAGTTGGTACAAATTCTATCAATTTTCTTTAAATCTTACCAGCGGTTAATAATTTAGAGGGTTGTTGCCGCGTCAGTTCCTACAATTATGAACCAGGTCATATTTTGATATCTCTGCAAAAACGTTACGTGAAGGCCATGTCCTTCGGAGGATGACTCAGCTAGGCATGAACGCAGTAGCTAATATGTTTGCGATTATCTATAAACCTAAGAGCGTTGAGACGTGAATATTGCCGTGGTTTTACTGTTGTGACTTGCACAGCTTTTAATTACAGATCGAAGCATCCAGAACATCAAAACTGTTATATGTATACGAAAAAATAGAAATATGAAATAAAATATTTTTAGAAAAATAATACTACGAAACTTCTAAAAATAAATTGTTTTAAAGGCGCGCTCTCACATTTGTTGCCAGCAAACTGCTCAATACAAATATAAAAAAATATATGTATAAATGCGCATGAATAAATGCACCTTACGAATATATAAAAATGCATGCTTCGCCGTCAATGTATTTTCGTTATTAATGCAAAAACGCAGGGTATTTTTGTAGTTACAAAATTGCCGGTCAATATCAAGAAAAAAATGAAATCATGTTTTATTTCTTATAATCTTTTAAGCGTTAGCAGTTACGAACCACCTTGTGATATCAAACTATTGAGTAACATATGAGCTACCAACCAGGAATGCGACAAAGCGAGAACAAACCGTCACTCAAATTAAGCTAGCTGGTCTTCGTTACAGGGACTCTGCCACACGATGTCGAATTCACACAAAGATTAGAATAAGTAAGGGACAGCATAACTTTCTAGACTATATATATAGCGGCACGGCTTTTACGGACTCTCTTGTTTCAAGAAAATATCTCCTTGGATCTGATGCCATGCGACAATACAAAATAGCTCAATTTGAGTAAAGGATTTTTGTTTTGTTTTTCTTGATGATAGGTTTTATGTTACTCAATGTTTTGCCTTCACAAGTTCGTTCAAGTCGCTGCAGGCGGTTAGGACCAAGTTAGGCCCCTAGGACTGCCAAGTCTGTGCAAAGGTATTGGATTCTCCGGTGTGCTGCCTTGGACATGCACGATGCACTGGCAATGATAAAGGTAACAAAAGATAATTCCCCGATTTACTATTGCTGCTTCGAAACTCGACTTTTTAACATATGCGTCGCTCATATTATTGCGGAACGATGCAGATGATAGAAGAAACTCTGGATTGCAAGTATTTTATTAGACTGCCCCATCAGCAATCAACAAACCCATACAAATAATATTTGCGTTCAATGCATTGCAAAGGGTCAGATACGAAGTACTGATGAATGAAAATACCTCCTAAATAAACCTGATCGTTGTTAGCATAGTGGCATTGAATGGCAATATTTTCCACTAAAATTGGCTAACTACGCGTACATATTCCAGAAAATTGGATCAAAAGTCCTTCCCGGTGTGATGCAGGTTCTTGCATTTGACATGTCAACGGGGTGGAGCTGATTACAGATCTTCCTTCGTGCTGAACTGGTGAAGAAGTGTTGTCAGCTCCGCCCCGTTGTCGTATGGACTGGCATAGATAACAACCAGATCTTAGCGGTTTTGTACGTATAATTATCCGGAGTGAGTAGCTGATTGGGGGAAGAATATCTTGGAATATGGGCTGGCTACGAGAATTCTAGATAACGAAAGTCCTGGAGTACTGCCGCCTACAAGTTTTCAATATAAGCACAAGCCCCAATTACAGCAACAAAAGTTAATTATAAAAATTGGGTAATTAGGAGAATGACCGCTACGATTATCCTTGCATTTAAGGCTCGTCTAAGGACATAACATTGGAACGAAGCGAAAAGATTCATTCACCTCCGATAGTCTCTTTTTTTAAATTTTTAATTGTTAAATCTGAATTTTGAACACATAGCATAAAATAGGTGTCGCAGAGATGCAGAAAAGCTGCCTTAGGTTCATTGCGGTACGGTATCTGAGCCTGGATAAAGAACCAAGTGTGCGACTTGTGTCGACCATGTTAATCTCAAAGCTGCCTTTGACAAGAAAAATAAGAAACATGAGAATTTCAAATGTTTCGCAACTACGCTTTTTTGTTCCGTTCAAGGGGAAAAGAAATACCCAGAATACGTTAATCTTTGAAGTTTTCTTCATTGTTTCATTGTTTTCATGCACGATATTAACGGAGTATCAGTTTGAAGCGATCAGCAAGCGTGATATTTCTTGGCCAGCGGCACCCACTATAACTTTTTAAACGTATACTGCAATGAATATTGAAATATAACTCTCAAATCTCTAAATACGTTAAACATGACGAAGCAATTGAACGTTTGTATGTTGAACGGGTTATACTTTTTGTTCTGAACGGCCGAATGTATCCAGCGCTTGAAGAGTAGCTATCGGAGAGGGCAATGCATCACGGGAGTCTGTGACGTCCCTTTTCCCAGCATATGCAAGGATACAGGGAGGATGGCGTTGTTCTAATATTGATCACTAGGTGGCGTTCAACCTCGGTATTACACTCACCAATAAGCAAGAGTACTTGGCCGAGCACCATCTACATCTCCGACAGGCAGCTATACGAGGCACCAACGTTCTTCGCAAACGAAACTTATGGAGCTGCAACCGGTTTGTTGTTACACGAAAACTTTGGAAAGCGGCCATAGTACCGGGACTGACTTTTGCCAACGCTGTTATCTGCGTACCCGGAGATGTGCGGGAGATATTGGAGCGCCGTCAGCGAGACGTCGGGAGGCAGGCCGTAGGATGTCATGGTATGGTGGCCAACGAGGCTGTCCAAGGAGACCTCGGGTGGTCATCCTTCGAAGCCAGAGAAGCGACGAGCAAGATCGGCTACAACGGGCGGCTGCGATTCATGGACCGAAATCGGTGGGCAAAGCGACTCTTCGTATACATCCACCTTACAAGTATACAGACAAGATGGAGGAAGCGGCTATACCAACTGGAAAAAAAATTTGGTTTCTTCACAGTGCCCGTGAGTGCCAATACCGACACAAAGTGGGAAACGGAGGTGCGGAAGAGAGTGCGTGAGGAGGAGGCCCTTCAGTGGGCAAAGGCGGCCAAGAGCAAATCAACGCTACGGGTGTACAACCTCAGCAAAAGTACAATATCAGCGGAGGCTCAGTTATATAATAACAGCCTGGGCAGCCGCTTGCTTTTTGAGGCACGTGCAGGAGGGCTGAGAACACTAGTGTACCAACAGAAATATAATCGGAAGGTGGAAACAACAACATGCCGGGCTTGTGGAGAAGCGGATGAAACCATCGAACACATCGTCCTCTCATGCACAAGCCTGCAACCAAGCCATCGTGTGCAGTGGTATTACGCTCCTGAAAACGGACAGACACCTGGCCAGCCCCTTCCACAAGCCCAATTGCTGGCGGAAGCACTCGGCTTCCAATCACCTGCGACGGGGTCAGCGCTGAACGCGTTTCTAGATAGAGATGCTGTTGCTATCCCTCGAAGTGAGGTTGAAACGCGCGCCGCAGCGTCCACGAAGCCGATTGGACGGAGCTGGAAAGTAATCGGAAGAACGAAAAGCAGACTGGAGGACTGGTGGCGAAGGACAAAAGCAAATTGAACGCGAAGAAATAAGTGTTTTTTTTTCTTTTCTTGTTTAATATATATATATATATATTTTTTTGGCTAGGTACGAACGTTGTTCGGAACCGCCCGATACAAAGGGAACAGCTGTAAGACCATCATCATCATCATCATCAGCTCGTTACTTGGAACATGTAATGGATTACAATTCCAAATTACCGAGCATCAAATGAAATCGATTACCATAACATATTACTTTCGCTGAAAAGTAACGGATTACTTTACACGTTACGTTACAAATTACTTTCACGTTCGTTTTCCCACGTACTTATCCAAAAGAACAATAGAAACAATTTTGATATTTTTCAAGAATGTTCTGCAACACCACTTTTCATTTCTCATACTCCCGTATTTGGTAGTATTTGTAAAAACAAAATATTTTATTGAAGAG